>NC_092638.1:66785367-67155563 GCF_039555335.1 Amphiura filiformis | reverse complement strand
AACAAATAAGTTGTGTCTACTATTCCTAACGCAAATAAACAATTAAAGCGCCCTCGCCATGATTGGTCTAAATCCACTTGTATCCAATCTATATACAAAAAGCGAGTCCAGAGAACCTCCTTGTTAAAAGTAATCGTAAATTATGTTTAGTCTACGGCAAAATGAGGGCACTATACAGAGGTTAGAATTTTATAATACATTTGACAAAGAGGTTCACAAGATCCAAATGTTCCCAAACAATAGCTGCCTTGGTCCACCAATATTTGGGGAGTATTTGTAAGCCATTGGGGCATTTTGGGTGTATTTTGAGCATTTGGTTTGAAGTTTTATGTGAAACCACTACTATGATAAACTGCAAAGCCTGCTTTTGTACCAGCAACACAGATACTTTTTAGCATTGTTTACTTTCATCAGTTACATGATGGAGTTACATAAGTAGGCAATCCATGACATCCTCTATATTGATGGACAGAAAGGTAGCAACAGGTTGGATAAGGCGTACATAATGGGCTGTTCCAAGACAACCTTAATCTGCCATACAGGGAATGCTAAGTTCAAATGGGGTTACCTGAATGAGCAACTACACCCCAATGTGTGGGAGATTAAGGTAATATCTTCCAAAGCGTGTGGATTTCAATTGGAATATAGCCCAATGTCAGTGTGCGAGGGCATGCATTCATACAAACAAACAAACATACACATCTATCATTTATATTGTGATACATTATCCATTGTTTGAACCTTATATAAAATACATTTTCAAATGATTCTTCCACCATTATTAATATCTTCATCATCATCTACTTCTCTTTCCATCTAATTGGCCTACTTATAATCCCTGTCAAAATCCTTCAGATCCTCTTGAACAAAGCTGGTACTTTATCATCATCGTAGTGACATCAAGACCAAATAGAATCATTAAGTTCAAAGACCAGATATGAAAGGATCCATACCAAAGAGAAACCTTACCAAAATCTTCAGATCCTCTTTGAGCAAAGATGGTGCTTGATCATCATAGAATTTACTTGGTTTGATTCATTAGGAGCTTGAATATTCCCAAAAGTCTTGTGAGCACTCATAGCATGACCCTTGCATATAGACTACTATTTCTATGCATGGCTTTACATAGCATGACCCACAGAATACTGAAGGATTTTGACAAGAAGTTTAATTAGGATGACAATGTCAAAGTACTGCAACATATCTCTGAGTACCATCTTTGGTTTAGAGGTTAAAGGTCAATAACATGCACATTGGGTGGGAAGGTGAAGAGAAAACAAATACTAAATGTAATTTTACTAAATATAATTTTACTAGTAACCCAAATGGTCTCATCACATGCGAGACAGTTCAAAAATATTTATTCCTATAACTATAGCAGACAAGTTGATCTTATGGTGCATATGGTTTTATCCTCACCACATGAGATATATGATTACCGGTATGAGGTTAAACCTTGTCTTTCCAGAATAAGAGCATGTCTGAGATTCTAGCTAGTGATAATACTAAAATATTGTGTAAACAGCACTGAAGACCTTAAATTGTGAGTGACCCTCAAAAATATTCTTGTGACTGTATTGATCAAAACTTTTGTTTCTGGAGAAATTTTTTAATTAAAAAATCGGTGAAATTAACTATGAAAAAAGATTTTAACTTTTAACTTTTAAATAAATAGATGCTTTGTGCAACAGATGCTTTGTCCAGTGTGCTAACATGTGACCAGTGGTGTATCTGGGTAGGGCCATGTGGAAAATTGATCAAAATATGCACCCTCCATTTTCCTTTAATGTGACCCACAAATGGCCTACTTTTGATGTATATCGGCATTGACAATTGCACATTTCTGTATATGTCAAACACACCTGTCCGGGTTAATAAATTCAGGGAGATAGTCAGCAGGATTTGCAATTTTGTCTTCCTGGTAAAATTTAAATAACTTGAATCATCCAAAAAACTCACCCTGGTGATGACCCCACCCCCACCACACCTGACGGGTCCAAAGAAGTAGGGCTAGCTCAGTGCATTCACCATGTTCACCTTAATATATTTATGACGACTGGGGCACTACTACACAACATAAAACTTGCAACATATGAATTGATTCTTTAAACACAAAACAACCTTGGTCCATATAAATACGAGAGCTACGCTCACACAAATTTAAACCATTACATAATCCATTATTCATTGGGGAATATCCCATTATACACAAACCCTCAATTTTTAATTCATTTGTTCACTCTGTCAACAATACATAAATTATGCAAATTATCTTCATAATTAGCACATATTGTACCCAAAACATTTCACCAGGTTTGGAACAAGTGGATACTGTAAAACCACTTAATTTCGCGAGGTATTTAATTTCGCGAAATTAAATACCTCGCGAATTTTATCAGACAATTTGCACACTGGTTCCGAATTTGACAACCCAACTCGAGCAACTTCCATTACAGAATTCACCTCAAAGTTATTTTGTGACTATGTGACATAATTTTCATTAATAGTAGATCATTTATTTACCTTGAAACATCATCAAAATAGCCTCATATATCATTGTAAGGATCACATAAATTCCACAAAGCATTGAACCTCCACATAAAACTCCCTAAAAATCGCGAAATTGATGTCTGTTTTGTTTATCCATTTGCTGCATAGAAAATAATGACCAATTATCAATCAATCAATCCAATCAATATGCCTGTCCTCGTTCAATCAGAACATTTTATTTTTGTTTTGAACTTTGTTTTCTCACGTTATAACACTCTAAACAACGCTCCAAAATATTATTTTCATTTGTTCCTATTATTTAAAAAGATATTTTAAATTGTTTAGAAGTAATTTTAATAAAATATTATGAGACAGAAATGAAAGTTTGTGAAACAAAATGGCACTTCATGATGAGCCATAATGGCGTTGGTTGATTTAACAAAAGTATTTAGTAATTTTATCATAGCTTGCATGTTATTTCCTACAAAAATATGACCATATTTCGTTTGAGAGATATCCCAACATTCAATTTAGGGAAGGTAAGGCGGAAATACCCAGCAAAGTAAGGCTAATTTTCACTTAAGCTTCTGGCCATGCAGAGAGATAAGAATTTGGAAACTTGACTTGAAATACAAAATCCTGGATTCGCGAAATTAAGTACTTTCATGAAAATGGCGAATATAAGCGATTAGCGAAATAAAGTACCAGCGAAATTAAAGTGTTTTACAGTATTCTTCCCTTCACCACATATCAGGTGTTTAGGACAAGATGGCCCTATCTGCAATGGCTGCCAGATGTAAAATTTTGAGGTTGTGCACAATATAGAATGCAGAAATTGTCAAATGTCTGTATGGCAGCTATTGCAGATAGGACATTCTGACACTTATCCCTCAATATCATCAACATTATGCTTTGTACAGATCTGGAAATATTATTGTTTTCTGTGGATTTTGCATACATCATGCAATAACCTTATTAATTAGTATGTTTGGCACTGAGTATCTAGTATCATGACAGGTGAATATTCCTTCCTCCAATGGTTTCATTGGGCTATTATTGGGCTATTGAAATCCATACACCTCCTATGGTAGACATGACCTTAATCTTCCATACAGGGGTGTAGATTTCAAATAGAGTCACCCATTCAGAAAACCCATTTGAAATTCACACTCTGTGTGTGGAATATTAAGGGCATGTCTTCCATAGGGGGTGTATGGATTTCTACTGGAACAGTCCATTACTATACCATACCACTACAGATCTAGAGGTAACTAGTCCAAAATGACTAATTAAATTTGGAATTATTAATAATCTTACACAAAAATAATATCAACATGTTGCATTTATACATATATCATGTGTTATATCATTCATTCATTCATTTCACAATAGATTAAAGATGTACTAGAGAATGCCCTGACAGCCTAAGTCAATTGGCCTTCTCTTTTCACCAGATGATGCTGGACTTTGCCAGTTGATGCATTATCTGTTTATCATTAGTCTATGCATTTCTCACAGTCACAATCCATACTATTTCTTGCTGCTTTGTTCCTATACAAATATGATAATTCATTTCAGGGTCATTCAAACTTGACAAAATTGTCAATTTTAAGAAAACAGGGAAAAATAATCTGTATGAAATTGAATCAATTATATTTCCAATACCAATTGACTACAGTAAATAATTGTTCATCGTCAAATTAAATCTACACACTATAGAGGCACATTGTTGCTATGGTGATGCAGCAAGTGGTCAAGCGAGGGCGCCTTCAGTCTATATGTAACACCATCATTCCTTCCAATCTTCGTTCATGGCTCTGTAGAGAAGAGAAAACAAAACAGATGAGGAAAATTATTATTTGTTTTATTCACATTAGTTGTCTGTTTTAAATCTAGAAACACAGCAAATAGCAGGGTTGCTATGGCGACAACACAGGGAGGGGGGTCTTGGATGTTGGTTAAATCCCATACTTGTACACGGAGAGCCGAAAGTGACCCTTTTGTGAACCAAAAGTGTTGAAAATAACCTGTCATAATTCCGAAATTTACTAGGCTTTTTGCAGTCTAAGCAAATTTGAATTTTGATACTCTTTTTAGCATAATTTTTCACTGCATTTTTAAAACCCTAATCAAGGGATTTCTTGAGATATACAGTAAATAAATATTTGATATCCTTGCCAGAACTGTCAATGGAAATATCCGTTTCTTACACCTATGCTGCTAGTCCCCTTTATATTACAATTGGTCGTTATGTATGGCATGGGAAACTAACCAGAATGGCCTTTTGCAGTTGAAATCCATACACCCCCCTATGGAAGTCATGACCTTAATCTCCCCCCACAGGGAGTGTGAATCTCTAATGGGGTTACCTGAATGGGTGACTCCCATTTTAAATCTACACCCCTGTGTGTGACATTAAGGTCATGGCTTCTATATGTGGTGTATGTATTTTAACTGGAATAGCCCAAATCAAGACCCCCCGTAGGTGGAGGAAGGTTGGGGCAGTCATATCGGCAACACATACAACACTTCAGTGACCATGCCTTTACAATTAAGAGAGTGTGATTTGCTGCCATGCCAGATAAATCCAACATGACAATCTTATGAATTTTGTCCAAGACTTTGTCCAAGAAATAGGCATCTCTTAAATACCACCTGCACCACCTGCACATAATGCCAGCAAAAAAGGGAAGTTTATTGATGACGGTGGTAGTGTCAGCAGGGGATGGCATTCGTCTTAATCTTGGGCTTCCCCCTCCTTATCTGGGGGGCACCACAAGATACAGAAATAAGCCAATTGCAACTCTAACACAAGGTATATTTCAAGAAATAATGCAAAGGTTGGGAAACTGTACTACAGCGGTTGAAAGCTACATCAATACATTGTAGAATTAAACACTAAAGAGTTTCAGTTGCGATGTGCAGTGGATGCATTATGTGGATAACGACAGTGTATTATCGTGTTATCGATTGAGTTGACTCGCATGCTTGACTCATATACGTCCAGCGGGATAAGGTTATAATCAAATGCAGCAAACCTTTGACGAGCGCGACTACCGCGATGTTGCAAATTCAGAGCTAACAACGTGTACGGCGCACAGTTCATTCATAAATTTCCACTCGGCAACAGCAGATTGCCTCTGCAGCCAACCAGACACAAGTGCGTCCAACGCAATAAATACGCGATGTATACTTAAAATATATGCTCGTCAAAAGGTTTACTAAACTTGATTATAGCTTGCGCGGTTTGAAACTGCCACTGTGAAATCCAGCATAGCGTTACTCTCAACTTGAGACAGACTATAGTGCAAATTAGCAATAAATAATGCATGTTCATTTGCATTCACTTTGTTACATCTAGGTGATCTAAAATGTCATTTTTCTTATATAGCTTTCAAACCCTAAACTTTGCAGAATATGCTCACAGCCACCAAGTCTTATAACTATCATGCACTTCATTCAGAGAATCATTCACAGACAAAAATGAATAATTATGCTTTTATCTTATACTTTGTGAAGAAATCAGTCAAACTGCTTAAAATGTATGAAAATGAGCCTAATTTACCAATCAATCAAGCATGCAAATATGAACCCCCATCCCCCTGCCTCACTATTGGCTGTTCCAATTGAAATCCATACACCACCTGTGGAATACATGGCCTTTAACTCCCACAGATGGGTAACCCATTTGAATTCACACTCCCATTTTGATATAAAATTGGATCGGTTGAGCCCATATTTATTGGTCGAGCTATGAGTTTTAAAATATTGGACGAGACGTAGTCGAGTCCAATATTTTACAACTCATAGCGAGACCAATAAATATTAATAAAGCATCAATTTTATCATTATTATGTTTTGGATCCAATATTATCACAACTTGGATCCATCAAAACATAATAATGGGAGATATTGGACGTGTGGATTTCAACTAAAATAGCCCTATAAACTGTCATTGGTGGATATGAAAAAGGCAGCTCATTTTATCACTTTTCAACAAATTTGATGAATGATGTTGATTATAAGTTTGTGAACATGAAGCATGCATTAATGATTTTCTGCAGGTTGATTGTAGCAAACCATAGGGCTATTCCAGTTGAAATCCATACACCCCCCTATGGAAGACCTGACCTTAATTTTCCACAAAGGGAATGTGAATTTCAAATGGGGAACTCCATTTGTAATCTACACCCCCTGTGTGGGAGATTAAGGTCAGGTCTTGCATAGGGGGTGTATGGATTTCAACAGGAATAACCCACCGTATAGATTTCCAAGTACTTCATTCACAGTATTTCTTTTATAAGGGATGGTTTCAAAACCCAACCACTGCTTGACTGCTGGCGCCCCGGAAGAACTGGTGCTTGGGTCTGATTTCTATTGTTAAACCTACAGTTCAACCAGCAGTTTGGTTTTGAAGCCATCCCTAAAATAATGATCACAATTGGCAGCAAGCAAAATGGGTATAATCTACTAACTAATCCACATACCTATCAAAGACTTCAAGAAATTAAGGTAAAGAGTGTGAGTACTGAATGTGTGGGGGAAACTACAACAAGGAAAATTAACTTCACAAAAATGTTACCTGCTAACACGAAACGTGCGTCAAGTTGCAAGTTGGTAGTTTTGAGACATCCTGGCTGCTGAGTTCATGTTCTTTGTTTGTTGCGCACCTGTACAAGCCAGTATGTGCTTCCTCCTTATGCCCTCCATTCAAAGGACATACAGATATACTACTAGCTTGAACAGGTGCATGTGAAACAAAGAACACAAACAACCAGGACATCTCAAAACTACCAAATTGTGACTTATTTTACTTATTTTGTGGTAGCAGGTCACAATTTGAGAAAATCAACTACAACAAGGAGGTAAACTCTTGTAATTCAACACCAACAGAGGTACAATGTAGTCAGTATAAAATCAAGATTAAGACCTAAGGTATTGGCTGCTGGTTTCAAATTTGACATATTTGTCTTTGTTTAGGATATACAGGAGTGAACATAACTAGTACCTTAATTATTTTGATGTCTGTATAATATATACAGCGGTGAATACACCTAGGAATACACCCAAATATATTAGTAATACACCCAAAGTATTCAGAAAACACCCAAATGTATTAGGAATACACCCAAATGTATTAGAAATACACCCAAATGTACTAGAAATACACCCAAATGTATTAGGAATACACCCAAATGTATTAGGAATACACCCAAATATCTGTTATCAAGAGTTCAGATGCAAAACGATATAACCATAGCCAGACTTGTGTTTATTATGAATATCATTATCTCATATTTTAGTGCACTTAGTTGCATATTTTTAAACAGACATATTTTTACCATAATTAATGAATCTCTAAAAGAATCAATTACTGACAATATTATCATTTCAATTATACCAGACAGCCTTTGAAAATAACATATTTGCATCTTAATCTTCATGCTGTTGTAGTGTTCTCATACTGACAACCCACATATAACTGTAAAATGTCCCTTTGTATTATACCAACTGTAGAGGGCGATATCAAATACACCCAAATATACTAGGAACACACCCAAATGTATTGGGAATACACCCAAATGTATCACAAATACACCCAACTGTATAAGGAATATAACTTAGTGTGTTAGGAATACTCCCAAATGTATTAGAAATAGTAGAGGGCGTTATTATCAAACTGTCAATGGCAGCATTCAAAATTTATATTCATGTGGGCATTGGGAGGTGGAAGTGAAATCGGGGGCAGGATAGGGGGGACAAATATGTGCAAATTTGCCTAAAATTTGGCAACTTGTCCCCAAAATAGCCCTATTTTCAGTGATTTTTGTTCTGATGGGGTAACAACTATGGGGAGCAAAATTTGTTGGTCATGGTTGCTTCTTGCCCTCAGTCAATCAGGTGAATTTGGGTGTATTTGTGCGATATCTGGGTGTATTTGGAAGCCATTTTGGTGTATTTGTGAGATACTTGGATGTAAATATAAAGGAACGGTTTATAGTAATATGCAATTCATCAGTATGTGGGAATCGTTACGTACATCAACATGGATGAGGACAATACTTACGTTCACGTGAGATACAGTGTGGCAAGCGTGAGACACGTGAATAGACAAGAAGAAATGATGAGCACGATAAGAATTCTGGATATTTTAGAGGTTACATGATGGTGATGTAGGCGGCCTGAATGTGTGCGCTATAGAAATCCAACAAGTAGCATGGTAGGCAGCAAATAAGGAGAGAGAGAAAAATAAAGATGCAGAGGGGAGAAAAATATTGGCTGATTGACTCGCTATAACAGACAGAGAGAGGTAAACCAGACCCGAGGTGGACAAATTGACTGATCAGACTTGTTGTACAACTTGTGGCATGAGTCGGACTTGTGGTATGAGTGGTACTTGTGGTATGAGTCGGACTTGTGGTATGAGTCAGACTTCTAGTACGAGCCACACTTATGGTATGAGTGAGACTGGTGCAACAAGTCAGGCTTATAAAATGTGTCAGCCTGGTGGTATGAACCAGAGTCAGTTTTGTAGTGTAGTCACACTTATAATACAAGTCAAACTTAAGTATGAGTGAGACTGGTGGTATGAGTTAGAGTGAGATTTGTAGTAAGTCTTATACACTTACAGTGTACTTACAGTGTAAGACTTACAGTATGAGTGACACTGGTGGTACAAGTCAGACTTGTATTTATGTCAGACTGGTGGTATGAGTTAGACTTGTAACAGTTGGAATGAGTCAAACTGGCGGTATGAGTCAGATTTGTAGTAAGAGTCACACTTATACGACAAGTAAGACTGCCTTAGACTGGTGTACAAGTCAGACTTGTAAAACATGTCAGACTGGTGGTATGAGTAAGGCTTGTCATAACAGTTGGTACGAGTCAAACTCGTAGTAGGAGTCAAAGGCAGACTTGCAGAATAAATAGTACCAGTCAGACTGGTGGTATGAGTCAGGTTTGTAGTATAAGTAACACATGTCAGACTGGCAAGTATTTGAGTCAGACTTGCCTTAAAAGAGTTGGTATGAGTCAGGCTTGTAGTACGAGTCAGACTGGTGGTACGAATCTGAACCAAATTTGTAGTACGAGTCACACTTATAGTACAAGTCAGAGCCAGATTTGTAGTATTTGCCACTGAAGTGGATGAGTATGAATCAGACTCAAGCAAATGGGTACGAGTCAGATTCAAGTGAATTAGTATGAGCCAGAATTAGTATGAGTACAACATAGACTCAAACATATGAGTACAAGTCAGATTTCAATGAATAAGTATGAGTCGGACTCCAATAGTAGATCAGTACGTAGGGGGTCCAAAATCAAGTTACTAAGTACGAGTCAGACTCAAGTGTACGATTTCAAGAAGTCCGACTCATAGTTCGAGTATAAGTCCGACTCATAGTGCAAATGAGTACCAGCACAACAGGTCTGTAACTTGAGGTAGTTTGAGGCTGGGGGTTAGCTGCATCTATGAAACACAACACAGTTTGGAATGCTTAGGGAGCACAACAAATCACATGCATTGACAATATCGGCCATAGACCTTAAAAATACAAGCAACACATTTGAAAATAATAAAATATCAGAAATAATCAAATAACTGGTACAAACATGCCTAGTATTGGTTAAATGATTGATTTGAAAGGTTTGGATTGAAATTTGAGACTAATCCAAAATACGACTGGAAGCTATATAGTTAATGTAATATTTTACTTCGAACATGTACAAAATTAATACCGTTTTTGCAAACAAACAGTAGGTTACCAAATGTTTGTAGTTTTATGATTATTCTCTTTCAAAACATAACCAAACAGGAAATAAGAATGCACCAAAAGCAACGATGCAAGAGGGTAGCAACAAAAGAAACATGTTTGATATAAATAAGCTGAATGAAAGGCTCATCATGAGAAACACCTCCCTACAAAGGTTCCCTGTAAGGTATATGATTCATAACCAACACCTTAATACAACCAGTTCCCTATACAGACACCATGGGATATGAGTAGCTTGACACACAAGAAATAACTCTGTACAATACATGGTTTAGACCTCACAGAAAAGCAATCAGGAGAAAGACCATCATCTATCTATGTATTCATAAGAATTAATTAGTCATTTATTGATATAATTTACAACTTATTTCTTGGGGATCTACATAGACAAAATGGGAAGGAAAAGAGATGCCAGACACCTATGACTTGATGACTTACTGGAATACTACAATCTTGAGAGTGAAGATATGTTGGAACACTTTCTAACACTAACTATTAAGACCATTTAATATCCCATGTTTACTGAAGCAATGTCAACTAAAATTTGATGCACAACTATATTAATAGACATAACCCTGAAGAGACAGTGGAACGACCAGGATGTATATGCAAGACTAACCACTAAAAGAAAACTACAGGTTGCAAATAGTGGTACCAACTATCTGGAGGTCAATTAAAGGGAATTGTCTTAGAACTACTTTGGGAAGGAAGTCAATGGTTAACAATGGGATGCAGGTTGAAGATAGGGTTAACTATATAATAACGAGAGTCATCGGATAAATGATGTTTTTCCAATAAATTCACCCTCAACTCCAACCAGGAAAAAGAAAACAAGATCCACCATCAAAGATTGTACCAAGGGATTCGGAACCACCTGCTGTAATATTTTTCATCAACAATAATATTATACCTGCAAGCTCATTGATTCTTACATACATATGGATGTTACTCTATCAGATGACCTGATGACCCCTGACCTGGTGATGACCCTTCTTTAATCACATAAACCTCCAGTGTTTCTATAATGATCTTCTCATCATTGAATGCATGCAATACGTAAGACAAACAAGACGATGGTAACGTTAAATGGTCTATGCCAAACTAACAAGGCCTCGGCACACTCTAACCATATCATACCAAGTAACATCAATGTTTGGTAAAATGCAAGGTGGGTTATAACACATAAGCTATGGCAGGCATTCAGTTTATATCATTTAGGAAATAATGCAATACAGGCTACATCAGATCTAAAACATGCTCATCTGTCAGGACACAGTTCTTTAACCCCCAATGTTTGTGCACTTATAGAATGACCTTTGCATGTGTTGAGTACAAAGTCTCATACACCACATAGGTCAACCTTTGAGCTATGATTGCCAATTGTAGGTATTGAACTATGCCATTGTAAATGAGGCTGGGAGATAAAAGCAGTCAGTGCATTGTGATGCGTTTACATAATGTCTACTTTCCAGGTGAAACTTAAATATCTGCTTTGCTAATTTGGCTATTCCAGTTGAAATCATGCACCCCTATGAAAGACATTACCTTAATCTCACCACAGGGAATGTAGATTTCAAATGGAGCCACCCTTTTAGGCAACCACAATTGAAATTCACACTCCCTGTGTGGAAGATTAAGGTCATGTAATGGGGGTGTATGAATTTCAACTAGAAAAGCCCAATTTTCTCCTCATGTGAAAAGGTAGTATTTGTTTTGTAATTTAGTTACAGATACTGCTTACTGTATTTATTCCATTAACTGCCCAGGGCACTTATTTTGTGTGGGCACCTATTTTTTATATTGTTTACATAATTGCAAACGTAAGAAAAAATTGCCCAAATTATGGATTTTATGTGTAGATGGTTCTGTGTTTGCTACATGTTTTGTTGGATCCTGCACAAAATGATGGAAAATCATGTGTAGTAATGTCACTGGCTCGGTGCTTATTGGGGCATGGGCGGTTTGTGGAACAAATACAGTACTTGGAAAGGTAGATCTATATACATCAGGCAACTACACATACTATCAAAATTGCAACAAAAAAAAAGCTTCATAATACTGCATTACATACAAGCTTCTATTCTATGCAAACCTAATTTTTTGGCTAGCAACATCTAAGTGCAATAATAAAGCGGGGTCAATTTTAAGGATTGATAATATTAAAAAATATAGGCATAGGCTAACTAAGGAATGACAATAATAAAGCAGTGTTTTAAGGAGTAACAATAATAAAGCAGAATAAACTAAGGAGTATTTATATATATATCAGCAGTGATTTTACCAAATACTGCGCTCAGATTCGCTTTGAAAAAAAAAATTAAAAAATCAGGTAGTTAAAAATAAGAGAGGAGAAAACTGGGAACTAACCCCCACCTCGACTTGAAAGTAAACTTGTTAAACCTGGTTAGACCTCACTCTGAGAAAGACATTGATAGAATAGAATAATAGGTTAGAGTCATAGATTAAACTGGTTTACATTCACTAACTAGTTTTTTCTTCTTAAACTGGTTAAAAGATTGTAAAAGTATAGATCTATCCTAGTAAAACGACAAGAATCACTCACAGAAACAGGCATGAGAATACAGTGAAAAAAAAACAAAAAATCTAAACATGGACAAGCATTTAAAAACAGGTAATATTCTGGTCAAAACAAACAAACAAACAAAACATGGAACTTTGGGCAAAAAACAAACAAACACCTAAAACAGAAAAGTTCTCATGCCTGCAGAAACTATTATTATCTATTTGCTCAACACACACACCCAGTCTCCGAATTATTTTTTTACCTTGTGGTGCACTTTTGCACCCCATTTTGGAAAATTGTGGTGCAATTTTATCTGACGCAGAGCAATTTGAAGTGCAGTCTCGGACAATCAACACATAACGTCAGTACAATGTGGTATCGCAATTTTGCACCACACTTTTAAAGTTGTATCACAACAGGCGAATTTTTGGGTGCAAATTGCACTGCGATAGGGCTTATTTTGAATGATGCACACACCAGTTCCACTAAGTTTGAGGGTTGTTAGGTATCACCCAGTATGTCTTAGCTAGCTACCCGTCATTTAAAGACGTCTGCCCATCTTAATCTGCCTCTGCCTGTCATTTAAGACAAAGAGTTTGCTCTTGAGACAGGCAAAATTAATGCCTCTAACAGATGCTACATTATAAGTGTAGGTGTTATGAAAGGCTGTTGACCTTTTTAGTTGACCAGATTTGCAAAACAAGGCCATAGCAATCCATATGAACTCTTTGAACCCCCAATGGGCTGCAGAAGTCTGGTAAATGTTTTGAAGGTCAAATTAGGACAGACAATTTTATTCAAGTGACAGGCAAAACCTCAATTGCTAGCTAAGACCCTGCTTTCACCTCATAGACATTGTCAAGGCCCCTCCCACTCATGTGGAACTGATGAGTGTATCAAGTAATAGATAATGACCTATTGTTGCCATTTAAACATACCGACTATAAATAGCAGATATGTCGTCCCAATATAACAAGTAAAATGCCTGACTCGCCGAGCATGGGCAAAACAACTGGCTAAAGATTGTTCAGCTCTTAATTGGCGAAAATTAATAATAATATAAGTTGGGTTTCTTTTGCAAGTGTCTTTTGGTGCAGAAGTGATGTGGTAATTTTCTTCTGATAAAAAGGGCCACAAATTTCACCTTTTCCCCCGCCCACATTCCTGGTGCCCAACTGGTTGCAAGGTGCTTGCTCTGATCACATTGTGGTAACCCTAACAGTGACTATATCTAACATTGTTCTACAAACATATTTCAAAGCAAATTCATAGTGCAATTGACATGTAACATGTATTATGCATACCACATTGTCTGTAATAAACACTCGGGCGTGCAATTTTACTAAAGGGGGCATTTATTAGAAGCAAATTTTTAGCGAAAAAAAGCTTTAATAATTGCATAGTATCGCTCACTTCCTTTCTGTTTCCTTGTTCAAATCCAATATGGCAGCGCCCATGTAACAGCATACTATTGTGCTAAATACTATGGAATTACATCTGAAAGTGCATTTTAAGCAAGAATGTGATTTACTAGTGAAATTCTACCATAATTTTGCAATGAACTGGATGAGTCTTGATGAAATTGCATGAAAATTGTTGCATTATGTCACTTATTCATTGATAATAAAAAAAAATCAGGGCCTGTCTTTTGAAAATGAGGTTAAGAGCTGTGGACTGCTCTTCTGGTCTCTTCAAGAAGAGCTTTAGAAGAGCTTTTTGCAGCTGTGGCCAATAAAACGTACAGAATATGATGGACCATCAAGAGGAGCTATGAATCACTCTTGCACATGCAACCTAAGTGGAGCTGTAGGAGTGATTGCTCTCACTCCTCTCAAAAGGCAGTCCCTGAAAATATGAGGGTGTGTAGTAGTAGAGGAGCATCTATTACAGACAATGTGGTATTCTACCAGAAACAGAAACAGAGCTATTTGTATTAGTAATATCAAAGTGCATTCTTTAAAAAAAATATGGGTAAATTTAAATGTTTAAACATTTTTTAATTGTACTTTTTGCGTCTCTCATTAAAGGAATGGAACAGTTAACCTATATAATCTCTCATTTTAAAAACATAATAACACACATGCATGATTTGCATTTCTTATATGGAATCTAACACTAACAGTTTGAGTGTTGCATTCCTGCATTTCACAAGCATAAACATAAACATTCTCGCATCCTTTGTGTAATGGTTCATTTTTGAACAACTACTTGTGTTGCCATGGTAAAAATCCTTTTTGAATTAAGAAAATTTGGAAATGTTATCACAAAAAGACTACTATGAATAAATAGCGTAAATTATGAATTTATAACAAACTTTGGCAATAATCATTCTTACGACATCTAAACATGCATCATATATTCTTCTTTGTACAATATTTCGCACACAGCTACTGACAAGACAAATTACATGCACAGAAACGTTGCAAATTAATCTGTATCAACAAAACAGAATATGAACAGAATCAACTGAGAGAAAACTACAGAAACAAGTTGACTACATCAATTACAAGAGCACCTATGGTGCCGTAGCCTCGCCTGAATTGAGCATTCACAAATGCTGGATATGTATGCATTATTTGCTCTGAACAAGTTGTCGGAGATGTAACACCTAACCCTTCAACTTGAGTATCTCTCTCAGTCCGTCTTTTGCGCTTTATGCATGTTGTGCAACATGCTATTTCCAACACCTTATGAACCATGGGTGACCTTTGACCTTATTGTCCTTGACACCCTATTTGACCCTTCCCATAAGAAGTATTTTGACCAACCATTATATTTATCTAATACTTCCAGGATAAAAAAAATAGATTTTGAGTATTTGCACATATATATTGACCTCATTCAATCCCAAGATGACCCTTGACCTTAAAATCCTACAGGTTACCGTAAGTCCCCCACCCAATTGATTTTTTTGGTAAATGTTGTCACGCCAATGCGCACATTGATACTGCACACTTCACGGCTTTGATATGCAGATGAGCAACAGTATTCACTAAACGATGTGCACATCGGTGTGACGTCAAATGATGACATCTCAGGTCTACTCGCATAGGTTTATGGGATTTACAGAGAAGCTACTAAGTCTGATTTTACTAGTACTGAAATTTAGCACATCCATAAAACATACACGTACAGACAGAAATAGTGACTGCATGGTCTCTTTCTGAACAAGTTCAGGCGAGACAATAAACAACAATGATGGCTAAGAACAAACTAAACACCTACATGAGGTGCTCACTGAATGTTTTCTTCATGTATCATAGGAAAAACAAGGGGAAGATGTTGTGTAACTGAAGCTGAAAGTGCTACACTAAAAGAAAACAATTATCCATAAAAAAATATTCCTCTAATTAATGACTGTTAATAACTGCAAAATTAGACACTTAAAATTGTTTTATGCCTACATAAATCAGTATCATTGATTTGATCAAAAAATTTGAGAAAGAAAAAAATCATACTAATGCCTAAAAACAAAATTGACACCTTGATTGACTAATACAAGTTTGAATTCAATCATGCAAAATAAAATTGCAATTCAAAATAAAGTCACTACTAGAACCTGCTATAGAGTCACACACAGAGAGAAATCAACACAAACAAATGACAAATTATCTATGGGCTAACCTCCTCTCCGACCCCTGCCGTGTCGGCCATGCCCCCACCGTTAGCTGTTTAGAGTAAAGGAAAAAGGTATGTTTATTGGCATGACACAATAACAAATAAAAACAAACATCTGCCGTAATTACTGACAAGGAACAATGTGGAATTGCTTATTCCATCTGAAATATGCCATGCTCTGAAGAAGATTTAAGAAAAGTCTTCCACACAGGGAGTGTGAATTTCAAATGGACTTACCTGAATGGTTGACTCCATTTGAAATCTATACCCCCTGTGTGGGAGATTAAAGTCATATCTTCCACAGGTGGTGTATTGATTTCAACTGGAATAGTCCACTGCCAACAGAATTGTGTATATTCAGAGCGATTCAAGTCAACGTTTTCTATACATATTTTTGAAAAAGATACTGACAAAGAAACCAATTGCACCATGTCCTTTGTGCAAGATTTAATTAAAAATAAATGTTCCACAGCTTGCGACTTCTTGATGCAATTTTGTGCTCTTTTACACAAAGGACCAACTGAAGCTGTGCACATCAAACTATACAATTGCACGGTTCATAAAAAAGCAACATCAATGCAGCTAAAAAATATACAGCCATTCTACAAAGTCAATGTAGACATGTCTATGCTAGCTTGAAAATCACAAAATGCATTCTGCTGCCTCTCACAAAAACACCAAAAACTAACATTGCATTCAGCTATTCCATTTTAAATCCTATACTCCCTCTGTATGTTGCTTTACCTATATTTTCCAACAACTGGAGTATTTCCAAATGGAAGATACTCAATCGTTTGTTCTATTTGAAACCCATACTCCCTCTATGCAACAAAGTTTTGCACATGGGGAGTTTGGATATAATAGAATAGCACATTGACACACTTATTGCAACTTCAAACATTGAATTAGGACAAACTTTGAATAGCAGAGACCCAAAAAGCTACGCGTGCTAGCCATAGGCTTCAACATTTAAGTCCAGGTTTTGAGACATTTTCTCAAAAATATCAATAGCTGTCTCAAGAACCACTGAACCAATACTAGGCTTGTTTGTACTTGTTTTAATCCATTTCTCATGCTGATTCCAAATATGGTCATGAAAATTTACAATTCTGAAATTTTAGAATTAAAAAAAATGCATTTTAGGTAAATTTGGAGCATGTCTGCAGTAGACATCCTTTGGGAGCAACTGAATCATCAGTACATTTTGTAGCATCAGCATAATAGCTAGCAGCACTTACCCCCTTTTTTAATAACCAGAAATACATCTTAATCATTGCAACTACTAGTGTGATATGGACAAAAGCCTTACAGTGAGGGGCATTTTGGTATAAACGAGGGTCCATACATGTAGAAAATTAATGATGATTTTTTGCAAGTAAATTCCCTATTTAGATATGTTCTGCATGTACCAAACAACAAGAAAACCAACCAATGTTGGACATGTTGCAGAGGAATGTCATATTGAACTTCCAAGATGGCATTCATCTGTAGCATTTCAATCTCAGCAACATGCATTTTCATGCACAATGGTGGACCTAAGCAATTTATGTTATTATTTTATCAAGAAATTCCATGGGATCCTACTTCCCCCTGACTACACTGTATTATACCAGATATACAGGTTGAAATAATTACAAGAACTACAAGACCTACTGAAGAAAGTAAGGAAGTGCCTCCAACTCATCCTTATTTCTCTACATTCTATAAATTACTGCAATGATTGCTTATTTTCAACATGATGGTATTTTTGGCAAGTGTCCTCCCCTGCAGATATTATGCAAACCCCACCCCCATTGGAACTAAACATAAAATGACCAAATTACAAGCTCCATAGTCTTGTCCCCACTTGTATATCGACTACCCAACACCCAAAAAACAGTTCTTCTGGAGCCTTCAAGGAGAGCTGTTTAGAGCATTTACAATAGAATACAAAGAGAGAATGGCAAACTAAGGAGAGCTAAAAATCACTCTCCTAAATCAGATTTAAGGAGAGCAGGCTTAGGGAGTGATTGCTCTCGCTCTCCGCAAAAGGCAGACCCTGAAAAAGACCTTTGAGAAAAACTCAAATACAAGTACTTTGTAACTTTTAAATCCACTTGACCTGCAAGACTACTGATTGCTTGTTGCAAAGCTCACTAGCAAATGTTGAGGACTATTTCACAGCACAAAAATGTGGCAGCATAATTATTTTGCTATAAACTTGACATGGCATATAATGACATGACTGTTATCAATTACTATCAATGCCAGCAATTGTATACTGAGATTGATATAAAACAATTGTTATTTTGGCATATGGACAACAAAACACAGTTGTGTGATTTTTGGGTGCATTTTCCAATAATTATGTAACCATCCACCGATCCACCACAAACCAAGTGTTAAGTTGCCAGGCCTATTCAGAGATATGGCTCAATAAACTCAACAGGAAACAAAGGAATTTAAGAGGAATAATGATTATTTGAGTGAATATTTATTTACCAAGCAATTATCACATGTAATACATCATTTGAAAGCTTATTTTTTGTACACTGTAACTAATTCAAAATCCAAAAATTTAAAATTACAACTAAATACATGTGGTTTGTTGTGGATGGTCACATGTGTTTAAAATGCAACCAGAATTGACAATTAGGGTGCTTTTCTCAACCCATTTGTTCATCCTTCTAAAAATTAGGGTTAGTAATTGGTCAGATTATGCAAATATAACAATTTGTTTTCATTGGCCTAAATGAACTTATAATAAGAGTCACAGCTGAAGCTATAATGTGTGGCTAATACCACTAGGATCCACAACATATTCATCTATCAAGGCACAGTTCTTTAACCCCAATACATTTGCACATTCATTGAATGACCTTTGAAAATTTGGGTACAAAAACTCATATTCTGAAAATTGAGGTCAAATTTTGCACTATGATTGTTTAATTGAGGTTATTGAACTATGCCATTGGGATGAGGCCATTGTGGTCCATAGTGTACAGAGGCATGCTATACATATCATCACATGTACAAAATAAATAACATGAGCAGGTATTAATTTATAATGGAAGATTCCATTTAAAGTCCACACTCCCCTTGTGGAAAATTTTGGCAAATATCTTCCATGGGTATGAATTAATTTCAAAAGGAATGAACACATTAGACAGCTCCATTTGAATTTCATACACACTCTGAGAAAGATTCAATCTTAATCTTCCACAGAGGGAAAGTGAGTTTAAATAGAGTTGGTTAATGTGCAAATTTGATTTAAAATTCATACTCCCCCTGTGGAATATATTTCTAAAATGTTTCACAGTGGGAGTATGGACTTCAAATGAATTAGTCCAACCCATGTTGTTGTCAAAGCAATGCAAACATGCAAACAAACAAACAATTAGAATATTAATTAGTTATCTTACCAGCTAAGATGGCAGAGTCGTCCTTTCTGCAATGTTAAAAGAAAAAAAAGAAAGAGAGAGAGAGAGAGAAAAAAAGTGGCATTAAAAACAAAAAACTTTTAGGGTGAAGTTTAGGGTCAGGGTAAGGGTTCATAACTAAGTTATTGGATTTTTGGACTGATGACTCTTCAGACTATCGACCTGTAACAAGTGAATCAGCATGGAAAAGCAGATGTACTTTTGTCATATCTGTATGGACCTAAAAAACACATTCAGCATGTTGTGCAATAATTTGCAATGAGCACTTATTTTGATTTGATTTTGTCTTATAACATGTACGATGATTTGCATATAAACTAAAATGTGCAATGATTTGATATTTTTTATTTTTTATGTCAAGGCAGATCTAGGCATTAACAGCAAGAAATTATCATCTTGTAGAAGCTTCTGAGAAGTGATTCACTTCAGTTCAATTCAGTTTTCTTAGCTTCTGACAACTGACAAGACACTACTATCTTGTAGAAGTGATTCAGTTTTATCAGTTGAGTGATCACCTAGATAGTTCTTATTGCTGAAGTGAGCTTGTGATCTGATAGCAGGGATATATACAGGGAGAACTTACTGTAATGAATATGGGCTATTCCAGTTGAAATCCATATACCCCCTATGGAAGACATGACCTTAATCTCCCACACAGGAGAGTTCATTTCACATGGGGTTACCTGAATGGGCAATTCCATTTGAAATCTACACTCCTGTATGGATGGGAGATTAAGGTATGTTTTCCACAGGGTGTGTGGATTACAACTGGAACAGCCTAATGCAACCTTTTAATCATCCTTTATCCCGATCAGTTTTCATCACCACACCACACTATTTATAGTACCCATATTATCAGCTGGGTGAAATAGATCAAATGCCATGAGTTAAGATCACTGAACCGTGCCACCAAAATTGAGGTTAAACATATTGGTTCAAGTTTCATGCATCACAATTGCACAATCCGATTTTAAAGGACCATATTAAAGTATTTGCCAGCAAAGTGGTTACATAACACCCTGTGCTGCCACAGGTGCCCTGCCTGAGCTTTTCTTGGTGAAATCTGGGGCAATCTGTAATACCACCAAATCCACCTAACTTTTCTGTTCCAGATTTGGACACGCAAGATGCATTTTAAGTTCTTGTAAAATTGTGCCCAGGCCGTGATATACTTACCCATAATCCTTCACTTCATCTAACGTGATTTCATGCATGCTGTCTTCCGTTTCCCCCTCCATACTGATACCCGATTCGGCCAATAATCGGTCAACCTCTGACACCAATTCTATATAAGAGAATGAGTATAGCGTAGGAACAAAAACCCATATAGCATTGCACCATGAAATATATATATACATATATATGGATGAATATACGGGTGAGAGCAAGCAATGGGTGCAATGAGATTGGTATAAAGCGTAGTTTCCAAATGACAGCACATATTGGGGATTACCATATTCATTCCATTAACCGCCCAGGGCGCTTAACAAAGTCATTTTGGGTGAGCACTTATTTTTTATATTGTTTACATAATTACATATATGTAAAAAATGGCCCAGAATATGGACTATGTGTGTAGAGGCTCTGTGTTTGATACACGAGTAGTTGCATGCATGGATTCTGCATATAAAATGATAGAGGATCATGTGTAGTAAAGTCGCTGGGCGGACGCTTATAGGGGCATGGGCGGTTAATGGAACGAATACGGTACATTGGTTGTCTCACTAGCCGATACAGATACCATATTGTCTCTAATAAATGCCCCTGGGGCATTGCATTTTTCCAAAGGGGGTGTCTATTCGAGGCAAATTTTCAACGATAAGACACAGGTAAACTCCATACGTAAGCTTATAAATTAATAACTGGAAATGACGGAATATCGCCAGGTGACCTCTGGTTGTACTTCCTGTGCTTAAACTTCAGTGTTGCAATGCTATTTTTGGCTATCTGATCGTGATCGATAAGCTTATTTACTTGAGTTCAGGAAGCATAAAAATGTCTGCATTTTGGTCGAAAAAAATATGAGGGGGGGGCGTTTATTAGAGGGGGGCATTTATTTAAGACAATACGGTATTGCATTTTTACTTGAAAGGGCAGTTAGAAAAAAATTATTTGCTAGTCCACCACCGACCGACCCTTATCTTGAAAATCAATCATGGGAAATTGTACTTGGCTGTACAAAAGAATACCAAACAGGACTGTAAATGGGCAACATATCCACTGCAGGGAATCACCCCTTAACTAAAAATGTTATTTGGCTCTTTTAGGACCAATTATCATCATCCAATTCCAGAAATGCAAAAAAAAAAGAAATTGACAAAATTCTGGAATTCCATTAATTTCCGAAAGATTTACATCCCTGAACCAACCCTAATTTTGGAAATTTCAGAAAAACTTCTTCTTTACCTAATTAACTTATGACACAAACAATTTGGATTGTGAGTCATTGGGATCAAATAGTGTACTTGTAGCTCAATGCATGACACACAATTGGCTGACGTAATGCATGTTAGTATCCATAGGTTACTGGTTCAAGCCTACGCTCATACATCTATTCCGATTTATAATATGCCACAGGCTTTGTGTTGTGATCATTTCAATCAGTGGTTCATAACAAAGAAAGCGTGAGCCAGTTGACCTAGTAACGATCATATTCTAACATGAATTACGACAGCGAATATGTCAAGCCACTGGCAAGATAAACACTTGACGTCTTTCTTATTTAGACCATTTCACTTTTAACCAAATTGCATGTAATTCCTAACCTTACAGCTAATGAATACAGGGATGTAAGTAAGCCTGAAGAAAAAAACCTGAAAATTGGGGAAAAGGCGTAAATCCAGGCTAAAAAGCCCCAAAATGGGCTGAAAATAAAAGAAATTAAGTAAATCTGGACTACAAAAAAACCTGAATTCTGTAAAAATCCTGAAAACTTACATCCCTGTGAATACGTAAAAAGGCAGACTATGTGTAAGCTACAGTGCATTGTTAATTCATCTCGTATTTGACAATTTTCAATAAATCACAACAAAAAAAGGCTCAAACTTTTGCAGTCAATTAAATATTCAGTACACATTTCTCCCTGGGTATTGGCAGCCTACAATCTTTATGGAGATTGTGAAGCCCCCAGCATTTTTTTTTTTACTCCTCTGAAAATACCTTCAATCACAGTTCAGATTTGGAATCAATTTTAATTAGAATAGCTATGACTGTCTAATTTTCGAATAATATAAGTTAAATTTAATATTGCACATTGTAACATTTAACAAATCCATTTTGGTCCATAATTCATAATTTGAAATCTTCAATCGTCTCTCAATCCCTTCAGCCCAAAGACAACAATACATTCTTACAACCACACAGCAATCAGATGAGACAATATAAAATACAGTGTGTATTGATTCTTCATTTTCCTTGAGGAGGGTGTGGAATTCATATTACTCCTTTAATATGATTGTTCATCTTGGCACATTGGAATGTTTAAGATCCTAGTGCACATGTGTTGTCTTCTGTGATCTGGACAATTGTGGCAACTCTCAGAGAAGATATATTACCCTCCCCAGAATTCTTTGCAACATCTGACATCACACTCATATTACTTTGTACAGGTTCCCTTTGTTTTAATGTTGAGAATAGACTGGCTAAACATGGGTCAAGAAATTAACATATTTTGCAAGATCTGGATGTGCTCTGTTCATTGAGATACTTTGTCATTATTGACCCATGTTGCACTAGAAAGCAAATCAGTACAGAAAATTGAAATGGATGAAATGCATTGTGGGAAGTATAAGATATCTTCTCTGGGTGACCCTATACAAACTGGTTGCACATAACGAAGATCAAATTCAGACATCAAATGAATTATGATAACTGCAAGAAAATCCTATATCTGTAATAGCTGCCAGGTGTAAGATGTGTACAATATACTATATAGAATGCAAAAATTGTCGTCAAATTTCCATAGGGCAGCTATTGCAGATAGGATAAGCTTGCATCAAACCCTCAAAATGAATTGCGCTATTCCAGTTGAAATTCATACACCCCCTAATTAAGACATGGCTTTATCATCCACACAGAGTGTAAATTTCAAATAGGATAACCTGAATGTGTGACTTCATTTCAAAATCTACACTCCCTGTGTGGAAGATTAAGCACATGTCTTCAATAAAGGGTGTATGGATTTCAACTGGAATAGCCCATTGTGATAGTGCTTTGCCAGTGCTTCATGATAATACCACATCTTCCGTATTGTATGCACAGCAAACAAATGACATTTGTGCAGCACTTTGTGAAAAAAGAAACAAACTACATAATTATTACAAGTTATATTGATGTGGTTTACCAACTTGGAAAAAAGTAATGTGTTCTGATCAAATTTTCAGTGCCTACACAGCGTAGACACAGAAAGCTATGTAACATTGACACTTCATTTGCAAACCAAGCCGCATCGCAATGTGTGATCCTGGCTGACCAAGTCTGGCAGAGTGGTTGATCACAAGGACTTTTGTAATATTCAAGTCTTGAGCCCCAGATAATCAACTGGACATGAGACTTGACAACTCAAGCTCATTTATATAATTTGACTCAAGATCTCAACAAATCTAGACCTCAACAACTTGACTTGACTCGACTTAATCAATGTGACTCAATTTGGACTACAATGCTGGAAGACTGGTTGGTAATCAATTGGCCAGATTTTCTACTCATGCAGTAAACAAAGGACAACCAAGTATTAAATTCCTAATCAGCAATTCTACACTTATTCAGTTTATATCTCAGTTGGTTAGTTATCTCCCACTGATGGGTACACCATAGCTTGCATAAAAATGGAAATATGTTAATGATGATGATATAACAGGGATTACATCCGGGGTGCATTTTACAAAAATTAACCACACAAGCACTAAACCCATCATAAGCCCAATCTCATTGTAACTCTTCCATAAGATATAAAGCAATCCTGAAATACTCTACAAAAATCTTGAAAATCCTAACTTTCTGATACATACGAACAGGAAAGATAACAAATCCTGATATAGGATTAATACTGATAATTTACGTCCCTGGTACTGTATATGTTTGAGTTATCAAGGGTCTAGACATATGATGGGTTTTAAAGTACTTACAATACATTAATATGTTGAGTAAAATGCATCCCCTGTTTACTCTAGACTAAAAATGGTAAGAAACTAATTAGGGTGTGGAAATTTGTCAGAAACAGACTACCAAATATTAACAATCCTGCTCTTGGAACAAAACATACTTGCAATTGGACAATGTTTGATTAGTTTTGAACATAAAACATTTGTATGGACAAATTGCACCATAAAGTATACAGTGAACCACTTGTAATGGACATGCTTGGCTAGCAAATGCAACACATACATGAGTTCAACTATAGCAAATTATCCAATACCAAACCTTAACAATTGGATATTCCCATTGAAATTCATACACTCCCTATGAAGACAAGACCTCAATCTCCCACACAGGGGGTGTAGATATCAAATGGAGTCACCCATTCAGGTTTACAACTCTCTGTCTCTCTCTCTCTCTCTCTCTGAAGGTCGTGTCTTCCACAGGGGTGTATAGATTTCAACTGGAAAAGCTTATTTTAACAACAGACTGAATATAATAATAGGAATATAAAAACAAAAGAAACACACATTGAATGTTTGTGACCATATAATTTAGTCTTGAGTAAACCAATACAAAGCAATAATAGGAATCTCTCCTAGTCCCCTGAAATGTGTCGTGTATTCCATATTCGGTCACATGATACAGACTGAGGGGGCTAGGGTAAGATCCAACTTGCTGCATTTTCTTCCGACCCTCTGTACAGGGATCAGTGCTGGAAAGCCTTATCTGCAATAGCTGCCTATAGACATTTGACAATTTCTGCATTCTATATGGTACACAATTTAAAAATGACACCTGGCAGCTATTGCAGATAGAGCCTTCTGGCACTAACCCCTCAAGTACACAACTAACACCATCAACAACAATACACTGGGTTATTCCAGTTGAAATGCATACACCCCATATGGAAGACATGACCTTAATCTCTCACACAAGCACAGGGAATGAATTTCAAATTCTATACCTCCTGTCTTCCACAGAGGGTATATCAATTTCAACTGGAATAGCCCAATGTAACAACATTAAATCAACACAAGCAATGGACCTGCATTCTCTTTTTAGAAACTTGGGACATTTATCTAACTCACTTCCTGTGGACTGCTGACTTTCTGTGTAACCATGATCAATATTGATATGGTTTCTCTTTGGTATGAACCCTTTCTGTGTAACAGTACAGTGCAAGCTAGTATTATCCCGCACAAATCCTCAAAACTATTTACTTACTGTATAGTGGGAAACTTTCGTGAGGTTTTTATTGACACACTTTTCACGTTTAATTTAAAAACCGCAAAATTAAAAACTTGTGCAAATACTTTTTTCCCCTTATATGTGTAAATGTTTAAAATTGTGCATTGCAAAAAACGCAAAGTTAGAATCATAAAAAATTAATACCGCTAAAAATATCCCACTATACTGTAAGTTTTGTCTTGAGTTAATAGTGATGTCATCGCTATTTATGCAGTATCTATCTCAGCTATTCCAGCAAACATGAAACTTCAGTACAAAGAACATAGGGGTACAATCTTGGGACCTCGTAAAAAATTGCATATGACCCCTCCATGGAACTAGATTTGTCTCAATTTTGGACTCCAGGGTTTCTCTCTATAAGATTTGTGTTGAAATGTTTTGTTTCATGTCCCCATATTATAAACCGGAATGGTCCCAGTTCCCAGGAAAAATTCAATCAACTTCAGAGCTCAAATGGTGACCAAGTTTTAAGAGTATGGGTTTCTGTATCCACATATTCATAGGTCAATTTTTTAGTGTGTGAGTATTTGTGACCTGATCTGATCCACTCATAGTCAAAATTGTTGAAAATTCAGTTACTACCATTTTATAACTAACTTTTTCAGTACCTATACTATCTGATGTTGAATCCCCAGATCTCCTGAATACTTGGTTGCAAAGTTATGAATCTTATATGTCCATTTTCTTATGTTGTTTAAAAATTGTTTCATTATTACCAACTTTAGCCCGACTACATATTGATGTTAAACAAACTCTCTAAGGCACATGTATGATCCTCTCCTGAGCAACATTTCTACACTCTCTTTGGTCGGATTCATGCCACTGGAAGAAAGAATCATTAATCCATATTCTGAAGATGCCTTACTTCCATAAAAAGCGGAACCGTCTACTACTAGTCTATTTACTAGTGAGTAAATGTTGGTTTTGTTTTGAAGAATATCTATCCTTTAGTGTACAGGGAGCAAATCATGCATGGTTTCTTACTGCAAATGCTGACATACACATTGACATAACTATTAACTCAAGAAGAAATGGGCTATTCCAGTTGAAATCCATACACCCCCATGGAAGATGTGACCTTAATCTCCTACACAGGGGGTGTAAACTTCAGGTAACCCCATTTGAAATTCACACTCCCTGTGTGGAAGATTACAACCATGTCTTCCATTTCAAATGGAATAGCCCAGTAAAGTGCAGGCAACATCATTTCTTATTTTCTTACCATCAACCGAGCTAGGACGACTTATGCCGCTATCTGCGCAATTAGGAAATTAGTTATCGAGTTGTTTAATGAACACTTACAAGCAATCCCTGATCATGCTGTTAATGCCTAGATATGCCGTGTCATAACAAAAAAATTAATAGAAAAAAACCCATTCCACCTATCCAGCTAGCATATTAATTTTTCTTACCATCAACTGTGTTAGCACGATCTATGCCGCTATCTGCGCAATTGGGAAATTAATCATTTGACTTCAGTGGTTTAGTTATGGATTAAATTTAGGCTATCCCAGTTGAAATCCATACACTCCCTATGGAAAACATAGCCTTAATCAAACACAGGGAGTGTAGATTTCAAATAGAGTCACCTATTCAAGTAACCCATTAAGAAATCCACACTCCCTGTGTGGGAGATTAAGGTCATGTCTTCCATATGGGACATATGGATTCAACTTCAATAGCACAATAGATTTCAATAGATCTTAGCTAAGGGCAGTACTTGATGGCATGAAGCATCACACCCATTAACGGTGTTAGCACATGCTATGTCTCTACCTACATAATTAGGAAATCAATTATTGAAGTAGTTTATTGCACTTGAATGCAAACAACATTGTTATCTTATTACACTTGGCAAACATCTATGTCTTTATTATAATACGCACAAGTGAGAGGACAGTAACATTAGATGGATAGCATTTTTACTTCTGAGGGAAAGTTTGTTCAAACTTGCTTAAATTTCCTCCATCTAGTGACTCATGCCAACACTACAATCATAACCAATCATATGGTGCATACATGTGAATCTGTTGCATTCTCTCAATTTACAACCAATAACACACAATGTTTAATTTGGGCATGCCTAGACATTAACAACTGTATTGGTTCATACATGATATCACTGTGATCGTTCATGATATAAGTAATCAGAACACAGATTATGCACCAATCACTTCAAGGTTCTCATAACAAATCTTATTGGTGCATATGGGTGAATCTAATGCATTCTCTAGATGTTTACAACCAATCAGAACATGTGTTTAATACAAGCACTTGTACAGTATGAAAAATCTTATTGGATCATACATTGTATTCTATCAGTTTACAACCAATCAGAACACATGTTAGTAAAAGTTGACATTCTTATGTTAAAAACAGTGAACATAATTCTTCAAACAATTTCAAAACAGTGCACCTTTCTCGTCAAACAAACACAGAAATGAATGAACATGAAGTCTATTATTAGATCATTCTACACACCTGAATAAGGGACTGTGTGTCCATTGCATTAATTAAGTAAGCAAACAAAAACAAGCTTTGTCATATATAAGCACTGTGCATTGGCAATGTGTACACATAATATTAACACAACTTTTAATCATAATCACATGTGTGCAGTGAGTGCCGCTCATCTGATGGGCTATTCCTATTGAAATCCATACACCCCTATGCAAAAGTGACGTATATCTCCCAAACACATTGTGTGAATATCAAATTATCAAGTTAGTTACCTGAATGGGTGACTTCATTTGCAAACTACGCCCCCTGTGTGGGAGATTAAGGTTATGTCTTCCATAGGGGGTGTATGGATAACTGGAAAATCCCAATAACCCTAATCTACGCCATTGAACAAACTGAACTGATTGATACAAGGGTAGAACTGTCACACTGTTGATCAAACAAGGAAACTTGATATCACTGCAACTAAACAAATTTACTCTACTCAACTCATGAAAAACATTGCTATGAAACAACATGGTCTCCACACAGCATGTGGGTGATTCCAGTTGAAGTTGAAGCTTTTACCGATCAATGTCTGAGGTACACTTTTTTGGTCTCAATCCCTGACTGTCCGACAAAATTATCATGGCCTTACGCACATAAAAATTAGTCTCCATTTTCTTTATTTGGATAAAATTGCTTTGAACTGATGACAAGAGCATGAGCAATTGGCATGCCAGCTGGACTTTTCAATGCGGATCAAACTTTGCCCTGTGAACACCCCGTTCTCTCTGGATATAATCGATTTGAACTGATGGCAAAAGCAATTAGTCAGGCAAGCTGGAATCTGCATCAAACTATGCTGTGTGAAGACCACTCACACCTACTAAGCCTAATTATGTATACTCCACATGTTAACAGCTGTGACTCTTATTAGTTCCACATATAATTCTAGCAATATTCAAACGTAAGTGCCCTGCTCCGGTGCTCCCAAGTTTTTATGATTTTTGTTTAACCATTTCAGCAATTTATAGAAAATATGAAGCAAGTGTTTCTAAAACAGTATTGTTATTTCATCAGGTCTTCAATAGAAATTTAACTCTTCAAAAGAGTAATATAGCCCACTAGGAGTAGTATTGACAGCTCAGGAGTAATATTAACTAATAAAGAGTAATATTGACACTGACTACTTTGAATGAAACTGACTGGTTCTGTTTCAGGTACTCCTGGAGGGGACACTGATTGTTGATGCACAACTTCAGAGCAACATTAACTTCTGAGTAATACTGTTTTCCACCCTTTGATTACTGAAAGTACTACTGACTACTCAAAATTCATGGTCTTACCTTCTGGTGTTTGTTCAGGCATAGGCATTGGTGGTCCATCATCGTCATCATCATCATCCATCTGGATAGGTACCGGTGTATCCTCAACAACCGGCGCTGGCTCTGGTTCCGGCGCTGCTGGAGGGGGTGCTGATTCTTCCTCAGGAGCTTCTGCTGCGGCCGCAACTTCTTCAACCACCTCTTGCTGTTCTTCAGCTGCTGGCTCTGCTTCTGCTGTCGCTGCTGCTGCTGCTACTTCTTCTCCGCCCTCTGCTGCTGGTTGGTTGTCACCGTCCGGTAACCGACTGTCATCTGGTAAATCTACCATGCACATGGGTTCTGTTATGTTGCGTGCTGAGAGCGAGAATCTGAAGAAAAAATATAAGCACAGTGATTTATAGTATGCTACGCACAGACAAGCCTTGGCACACCTCACAAATGTGTCACTCCGTCAATCATAACTGAGCGCTGTCGGCCTGATGTGTTACAAATATCCCGTACGCCAATAAAATAACAGCACCTAAAGCCTAGATTTTTGCAGGGTATTTGTTCAGTTTATTCTGAGTGACCATACCCAGAAAAGGTATCTTACCCTTCCCAGAATCCTTTGCAACATGATGCATCACCTCATTTCATCAAATGACACTCCCATTAGTTTGTACAGGTCCCTTTGTTTTCATTTTGAGAATGGACTGGTTAAACATGGGTCGGTAGTGAAGAAAAACACATTTTGCCAGATAAGGATGACTGTGCTCTATTCATTGAGGTACATTTCATCACTATTGACCCACGTTGCACAAGAAAGCATATCAATACAGAAAATTGAAATGGGTGAAATGCATTATGGGAAGTGTAGGCCTACTTACCGCTCAAATTCTGATGGTGAGAGCAAGTAAAAGCCTTCTCCTCTAGATGTGAAGATAAGCGATTGAATTCCATTCTTATTGGCTTCATGAAGGGCATCGTAACCACCCTGCTTCTTGAGACGTGGTATACTATAGATGGATAGCTCACCAAGATTGGTTAGGCACGTTATGCAATTCTCTGAGTATGTCTCATCTGAAACAAGAGACACAACAAGAGATTTAGATGGTATGTCTCATCTTAAACATGAGACATATGTGAATAGTTATCATAACTACTATGAATTGGTTATGCAATTCTCTGAGTATGTCTCATCTGATACAAGAGACACAACAAGGGATTTAGATGGTATGTCTCATCTCAAACATGAGACATCAAATACAAAGACCTTACCTATTGCCTTTTGACTACTGATTCAGTATTCAAATAACAAGAGGATGAATTTGGTGTAAAGGTCAGTACGTAGTACCATATTTACAATGAATTATTATATTATTATTATCATTTGGTATTTGGTGGATCTCGGTCACCCTATAATTAAAGACCGAAATAAAAAGAATTTATCGCGTCTGATGTCACTGTCAATTACGATCCTTGATTGGTTTACACAGGTTAATCAGCGCGTAAAAGGAAGACCGATCTATCTGGTGCTGATCGGAGAAAAGGAATAGCAGCAAATCCGTACTTTTACAAGGCAAAAAGCAGCTTTTCTAGGCATTGTGGACATGGTGCCTTCACCAAAGAAAGTTTCCTACTAAAAAGACCTAACTTTTGAGATGGTTTGCATGTCGAAAGGTGCAAAATTAACAATAAGGCACCCGGTTATAAATCCGCGTTCAACAAGTCATCATCACGACACTTGTAAACAAACCGTGCTCGAGTTTGATTGACAGATGACGTCAGACGCGATAAATTCTCTTTATCTTTGTCTTTCATTATAGCATATCCCTTTTAGACTTCTATCAAGTGCAATGTTTGCATACAATCTAATAACAAATAACTTATCAAATTATTATCACTTACTGCTTCTACTTCTGAAGTTAATGAAAGCCACCTTGCGCACTTTGGATCCATCGTGAGCAGTCAGCTTGGCTTTACGTGTTGGCTTCAGGCTTGGTAATGCAAATACCTGCAAATTTCAAACATTCAATAAAAAAGAGGTTCAGCAAGTTGGGTTGTTTCAGTTGAAATCCATACACCCACTATGGAAGACATGACCTTTAATCTCTCACACAGGGAGTGTAGATTTAAAAATGGAGTCACTCATTCAAGTAACCCCATTTGAAATTCACACTCCATGTTTGGAAGATTAAGGTCATGTTTTCCATAGGAGTGTATGAATTTCAACTGGAATAGCCTATTTCCTCACTGGTCATGCATCATGGTGCCAACATATGACGAATGACCAGTGAGGAAATGTTCTGTCAGGTCATTCGATAATTTATTTAATTCTCTTGACAATATGTCTAGCATGGATGTAAGTAGGCTTGAAGAAAAAACCTGCAAATCTGGAAAAAAATCTGGAAAAAGTGTGTGAATATGGGCAAAAAAGCTCCAAAATGGACTGAAAATAAATAGAAATGCAGAAATTTGGACCAAAAAAAAATCTGGAATTCCAAATTAATCCTGGAATTTTACATCACTTTCCCCCCACTGCTCCCAAGGAAAAAAAATCAGTGCCCAAATTGTTCCCCCAGCCCCAAACCTGTCATTAATTCCCTTTTGGCTTTCCCCCACCCCCACACCCAATATTACTTCACCCCGGTGGCGTCCGACTATCTGTGCTTACCTTGAATTGTTCTTCTGTACATATGATGACTGAATGGCCAGTCATATTAGGAGGCTTAGCTCTTTCATTCTGTACTTCAATAGGGTCTGGTAATGGATATGTATCATGATCTACTACAACCAATGAGACAACGGGGCTCCATGCTTCAAACCCCCCCCAGGGTGGCGTCCTGACTATCTGTGCTTACCTTGAATTGTTCTTCTGTACATATAATGACTGAATGACCAGTCATATTAGGAGGCTTAGCTCTTTCATTCTGTACTTCAATAGGGTCTGGTAATGGATATGTATCATGATCTACTACAACCAATGAGACAACGGGGGCTCCATGCTTCAACCCCCCAGGGTGGCGTCTGACTATCTGTGCTTACCTTGAATTGTTCTTCTGTACATATAATGACTGAATGACCAGTCATATTAGGAGGCTTAGCTCTTTCATTCTGTACTTCAATAGGGTCTGGTAATGGATATGTATCATGATCTACTACTACCAATGAGACAACGGGGGCTCCATGCTTCAACCCCCCCCCCCCCAGGGGGGAGTCTGCCTATCGGTGCTTACCTTGAATTGTTCTTCTGTACATATAATGACTGAATGACCAGTCATATTAGGAGGCTTAGCTCTTTCATTCTGTACTTCAATAGGGTCTGGTAATGGATATGTATCATGATCTACTACTACCAACGAGACAACAGGGGCGCCATGCTTCAACCTGATCTCCTTGGCTGTAATGATAAATATAAAGATAACGATTATGATGGATCCACTATCCTGTCTTCATTACACATAGCACTTAATGTGAACTTATTTTGAAACCCGAATTGAACACCAACTAAACTGTCCAGAAATAAAATCGTGAAAAATTAACACAGCAAAAATATCCCAATATACTTCATTTCACCTTGCGTTTGTTCGTGACGTCAATGCTTTTAAGTGGATTCGCTGCATGCGTCACCAACAACCCGCCCTTGTACGCATATATATATGCTCTGTGGGATTACTCCATATTTCAGAAAAAATACAAACAAATTTCCTGTTTTTCCAAATTAAACATGGCGAAATCCTAATCCTTTAGTTAGTTCTAACTGGCAATCAAAGTCAAATTTTAATGTTTGGTCAATTTTTGGAAAAACAGGGAAGAAAAACATGCATTTTTAGGGTGTTTTTCATATGTTGAGATAATCAAGCCCAAAGACTAACTGTAACTAATTTCAGGTTTTGCATTCTAATTTTTGGAAAACACATAAAATTCTGAAATCATAATCGATTATCAACATTAACATAAATTTATGAGCAGACTCCTAACCTATACTCCAAATATTGAATGCTTTGACTTGTGCCAAGTTGTTGAATTTGTGACTCCAATTGTGACTGGACGCGGCGAATCAGCCGTAAAGTCGGCCCCGGTCAATTTTGTTTTATTTTGTGTTTAGAAAATATATACCATAAGCTTTAAAATGGTATATCATTTGACTTCAAACGATATCCAAAAGCGGGTTATGATTTGTTGAACTCTGTTCCTTCGACAAAATTGTATTTTTTATCGGTTCTACATGTGTCTCTTTTTCTACATTTCTGGTAATAAATATCCAACAGTCATAATTGGCGGTCATTTCAAATCATCCCCAAGTCAACGAGGTTCAGAAATATCCTCTCATTGTTCATTGTTGATTATGCATACCTAGACAAAATACAATGCTTTGTTATCTACCACTTGAACAGGATTTAGCCAAAGCAAACAAAGACAAAAACTATTCTATAGAAATAGGTAGAAGCTTATTATCCTCTTCAGCAGTAGTATTATTGATTGATTTAAACAGCGTTTGATAAGATACTTATCGCAATAGCAATTGATACACCTATGAATACTGACCTTCACATACATTTTACACTTTAACTCAGAATACAATTTGCCGAGTTTACGGCCGATTCGCCGCGTCCACTCACAATTGTAAGAAATCATGCAAAATTGCACATTTTCACTTTTATCAAAGAATGCTTACCAATCTCCGCTGAGACAGAAAGTTCCCCTCGTTTGCTTTCCTCTGGTACATTGAGTGTATAAATAAGAATTGCACCCATATTTGTGCCTACCCACAGTGACGGGGTTGCTGTATGACCTGCAATGGCAAAGAAAAATCAACAAGGTTATGATAAGGTAGCTTGGCTCCTTGTAATAAGAAAAGGTTTTAAAATCCTCTATCCCCTCGATGCAAGGTCAGTCAAAATAAGCTTGAGAAAAGTTGAGATGCTTTGACCTTTCAAAACTTGCATTCTTAAACATGCAAAGAAATATTTTTACTAATTTAAAAGTGTTAATTACATAATTCTTCAAACAAATGCTTTTCAAATATGCTTTTGAGGAAAACAATTAATTAGGCAATTTGTCCAAGACAAATGTGCACTGCAACAAAAACATGTGCACAGCAACTTTGAGACAGGTTCTTCTGGGTTTTTTTGCCCTAACCATATCACATATTAGACCAGGGTATAGGCGATAACTATAATAAAAATTTCATCATAGTATGGTATTCCCATTGAAAAAGCCACCATTTTCATGTACTATGCTGTACTATGCTCTAATTACGCTTGTTCAAGCCATATATACTATGGGATGACTTGCATGAAGGAGGTAGGGTTGAGCGACCACTTATAGGTTGAATTCCCAGTCTGCCTAATCATGTAGCTCCCGTGGCCAAGTGGTTAAGACGCTGGTCTCGTAAACCAGAGGTCCTGGGTTCAATCCCCGCACGGAATCACTTACAAATCACTGATATATTTCATCATAGTTTGCTTATTCCCATCAAAAAATCGCCAGCTCGTTATGTGACTACCCAGATCAGTAACCCAATCACCATCAGTTTGATAAAGACACAGAGTGTTGAAAGCTCACGTAAGTGAACAATTTTAGTTGTGTGTGTCGGTTTAAACTCTACCAAGATAACCATTTTTCATGTTTATTAGAGATAAACTAACACACAAACTTACTGTCTCTGACAAATGTGTTGGCAAAGTACAGGAATCTAACCATACTAGTCTTGGATTCCTCCGTCCTGGCCTCAATCCTTCGTTCCATCGGGGCCATGTCAGCATCGCCTGAGGCTTCCCTGTGATCCTGAGAACAAGAAAAAAAACACCAAGAAACTTGAATGTTAAGAATTCAACAACATCCACAACAATGTCAAAATAAATAAAGTTGGATATATGCAGACTTAGGTGATAACCTCAGCAGACCCAGTGAAATACTTGTAATGCCACCTGCTAGGAAATTGATAACCAACATTCAATCATTTGCTGTTTGACATCATCCCTCTTTGGCTCAACTGGTTACACCATTGTGTTAGTATTTAATACATTGGTTACCGGTTCGAATGTTTTCCCTGCAATGTTTATTTATGTGCACTTGCTCCTCTAGGGTAAGATTAAACATGTGTTAATTTTTATATTTTATGAAGGAGTCTGGTGGTAATTTGTGCATATTTTTCACCACTGAAATCAAGTACAGGGAATATCGTTGTGAAAAAATACACAAATTTGAGCAAAAATGATATTGTTCAAAACTAGAATTTGTCTATACTCCATTCAGTCTATCTAAACTAAGACCACTAATTGCTCACTAGTTGATAATAGCCCTTCCTGGCCAGATTCACAGCTGGGTATAATCCCTGCCACATGCATGTGCAAATCAAATGTCACTAATCCCCCTCTCACTGGTCGCTTTTGCCTTGTTATGCCAAGAGGGCTGTTAATTGGTCAGTATTTCAAAGGGGATTTGTGGTAAACCATATCACAGCAGTATTCACACCTCTGTTATTGGGCAGATTATTTTTTCTGAATAGACTGTACACTTACTGGTGATGCATTTGCTTCACCCCTCCTTGGCGATGTCTTGGGTTTCTCTGCACCAGGCGCCCTCCTCCTACGCAGCCTACGAATAGATGCTCTCAGTGATTTCTTAAAGGACTTCTTCCTGGACAGGTTCTCACCAGTAGCTGACAGATCATTGGGGTTTAATGTACACCTAGGAAAAAAAACCATTGGTATGACTGGATCAAATCCTGTCACATACTTTAACACTTCCTACCAGGGTTGCTGATCAGATTTTTTTTTAGTTAAATTTTTTTTTTTTTTTTTATTCCAAGAACTGCTATACTCCATGGTAAAGTCAAACAAGACCAGTGGAATGCTAGACATATACACAATCCTATCAGGTATTTACAAAAATTCAAAACATGTTTTTACATGTAAAAATATCAAAGAAACAATTTGGTATAATCATGGGGAAAAACCTGTTGAATCCTGCACCTTGAAGATGAATTTTTAGCAAATAGATAACATGACATCAGAGAGGTATTTTAATTGCATCCAAATGTTGTAGAAATAGTAGGAATGAAGTAAGACAGTTAAATTAAGAAAGAAATTAATTTACTTTGATCAAAAATCATAAAAAATGAAAAAGTTGATTTAAATCACTTTTTGGGGACAAAATAAAGTGATTTAAATCGCTGCTTCCTACGGGCAAGCCAGATTCCTGCAAATCCCACTCCTGTGTGCATGATACAATAGTGTGATCTGGAACAAGCATGTAGCAGCCACCTTGGATGAGCTGGGAAGGTGAATTTCAAAAGTGCTCATACAAACAAAGCAAACCCATGGCTGGTTCATACTGTCACCAATATCCAAGTTGATTGTAATGACAGTAATGTAATGGCTGCAGGAGGTTAAATAGGGACAGAGTGTTTAATGACATGAATACAGTATTTACCTTGCACCAATGATGGCCCTGTGTACATTATCAAACAAAGCAAACCCATGGCTGGTTCCTACTGCCGTCAATCCCCACGTTGACTGTAATGACAATGATGTGATGGCTGCAGGGGGTTCACACTGGATGGTGAACTCAGCTTGAAATCCAACAGGTAGTTTGACCGAGTCCTCTTTGATGGGCAGCGCCTCGTGACCTCGCCATACAAACTTGTCCTGTTCACCAACAATTTTGGTTTGGAAGTGCTAAATGAGATGTGAAATCAAGTAAAAGAGAGGGCTAGCATTAATAATAGAAAGAGGTGGATACATAAGGGGTGTCTCCCCCACCCCTAAATCTGCTCAAATAAAGTAATGCTCCAATAAAGTAATGCTTAAATCATGAAATGCCCCTGCCCCCTCTGATTTGATTACTTTACAAAGCCTGGACTAATGATGTAAACACTACCAACAAGATCATTATTAAGTGGATGTGGAATGGGTGTTTCCTACACCCCTAAATCTGCTCAAATAAAGTAATGCCCCTCTCCTCTGATTTGATTACTTTTCAAAGCCTGGACTAATGATGTGAACACTACCAGTAAGATCATCATTAATTTGGTAAGAATTTTCATCTGGAAATTGAGAGTTCACATAAACTGATTCAAAATTCAAATACACACAAACTAGAATTTCCAGGCAATGCTTGTCTCCACATGACGCATGTCGCACATTGTTGCAAATTAATTTTTTTTTAAATAATATTCAACTTTTTTTGAAAATAAAAAAATTAAAGAGCTATAGCATCCAGACGGAAAAACAGTATGCCTCGCATACTTTGATATCTTAGAAGGGAATATGGTCTGCCTTACTGGGTAATAAAATTTGTTTATTCGTCTACAAATAAAACAAGAGTTGTTTGCCTCCTTACTTCAACTTTTCTTTCGACTTCATCTGTTCCCATCTTCATATACATGACTTGTCCAGCAGAGCCTGCAGCAACTAAGGTACCTGTCAGAGGACACATGGCAATCTTCTGTATTCCTAGACGTGGATCATCACTAAATGGATCAAATGTCCCCACCTGAGAGAAGAAAGGAAAACACATGTTTGAATATGGAATAATTGAGAAAGTTATACTATTACTCTCATTTAAAACTCCATTGGGCTTATTCTATTTAAAATCCACACTGCCCCTGTGGGAGATCTTCTACAGAGGGAGTATGAGTTATAAATAGAATAGACAATTGGGTAACTTCCATTTGAAATACTCACTCCAGTGTGGAAGATTTAGGTAAAGCCATAATACAGTGGGAGTATGGGTTTCAAAATGATCAGCTGTGGCCATTTACATTTGAAAAACATACTCCCCCTATGGCAGATATTTCCAAAATCTTCCACAGGGGTAGTGTGGATTTTAAATGGAATAGCCCATTTTGCATGCTATTTTGTACCTTACATTAGGTCATCACCAAAACCAACTCTTTCCAAGTTTTGAGTGAAGTTGCCCCAGCAGCTTGGATATGGTATATACTTGGGGCGGACATTCTAGAAGAGCAGCAACGATATCACTTACATTACATCCCAGATGTTGAATCTACATCATATGTAACATTTGGACAAACTCTCCATTTTGATGGGGACAAGGCTGTCAATCAAGTTACCCAACTTTGCACCCAATTACTAGCGATTAATACCCCGCTATATTCCTGTTTGGGAGAGGGGCACAATAGCATAAGTTGAGTTTATACCCACAATAGTGCAGTAAAATATATGAGTGTGACCCCATGCACTTCTCACCACATCTAAATAAGAAATATAATCTTGATGTCCACTAGACAAATTCGTAGGTAATAGAAATGTTGGTTGTCTACAACAATTTTTAATTGTACATATTTTTGAGATATATTCCAATTTTTTAATTTCCTTTTAGAAAAGCCAAGATTATTATTATTATTTATTATTGATATTTATTATTTTCATTATATTTATCCAGGTAGCCCAATTCAGCCAAATAGCTGGTCTAACATGGGACCCTGCTACACATTTACAAAACTTTTGAAAACCATGCTTTTATAGAATGTAAGTCTGATCTCCTCAGTTATTGTTAATGTTCTATTAGCAATCTTGCAGCCTTATCTTCGCAATCAGGGTAAACAAGCTTGTCTAACTCTAGTTTTGGTTAGTTTAAATTTAGACCACTATTTCAAAACTTGGGCTCAACCGATTATCGGATCGGATATCGGATCGGCCTGATAATTGATGATATCGGCCGATATTACAACATCGATATCGGATATATCGAATCGGTAGACAAATGCCATATCGGTTGAGAACTACTCAAAACCTCTCCTCACCTTTCTAAATGGTGGCCATTCATCTTCTTCTCCATCTGCCCCACCTGCTTGTCCATTAGCGTCCGCATCTGTCAGAAATAGATTGGATGTATCCAACTTGTATAAGAATTTGAGGGATATAGTAGAGGCATCCCAGAATCTTATGGTACCGTCCTCGTGGCCTGTTAGTAGCAAGTCATGGTGCATGGGGGGTTCGGCAAGATTACGGCCTCCATTCAATGGCCAATCCTGAAAGAGATATAAAAGACAAACTTCGGGATGAGTATTACCTGCTGATTGGTTGCAAGAAGACTTATTATGATTTATTGAGCCAATCAGCAACATGGTAAGAATGGTGGTAGGTTAACCCCATGAGTACTACCTGCTGATTGGTTACAAGAAGGCTATTATGATTTGCTCAGCCAATCAGCAACATGGTAAGAATGGTGGTAGGTCAACCCCATGAGTATTACCTGCTGATTGGTTACAAGAAGGCTATTATGATTTGCTGAGCCAATCAGCAACATGGTAAGAATGGTGGTAGGTCAACCCCATGAGTATTACCTGCTGATTGGTTATAAGAAGACTATTATGATTTGCTGAGCCAATCAGCAACATGGTAAGAATGGTGGTAGGTCAACCCCATGAGTATTACCTGCTGATTGGTTATAAGAAGACTATTATGATTTGCTGAGCCAATCAGCAACATGGTAAGAATGGTGGTAGGTCAACCCCATGAGTATTACCTGCTGATTGGTTACAAGAAGACTATTATGATTTGCTGAGCCAATCAGCAACATGGTAAGAATGGTGGTAGGTCAACCCCATGAGTACTACCTGCTGATTGGTTACAAGAAGACTATTATGATTTATTGAGCCAATCAGCAACATGGTAAGAATGGTCTTAGGTCAACCCCATGAGTACTACCTGCTGATTGGTTACAAGAAGGCTATTATGATTTGCTCATCCAATCAGCAACATGGTAAGAATGGTGGTAGGTTAACCCCATGAGTACTACCTGCTGATTGGTTACAAGAAAACTATTATGATTTGCTGAGCCAATCAGCAACTTGGTAAGAATGGTGGAAGGTCAACCCCATGAGTACTACCTGCTGATTGGTTACAAGAAAACTATTATGATTTGCTGTGGGTGTGTATGCATGTTAACTCACCCTCTGTGTTGCTATAGAATTAGAATGTACTTCCCCAGCTGCGATAATTATGTCTGTACGCATGTGGGGGTGTGTATGTGAGGTGGGGTGGGTGGGGTATGTATGCATGTTTACTCACCCTCTGTGTTGCTGTAGAACCAGACTGTGCTTCTCCAGCTGCAATAAGTTTATCCCATAGTTCTTCTGTTACATTGCTGACATGGTGTGATGATATGATAGCTGATGAGTGTAGGGCAGATAGATAGGGTAATGTAAACGATGGCCATCTGAAAAAAAGGAAGAAAATATCATCTTTTGGTTAACAAGCATAGCCCTGAGATAGTGGGTGGGGCACTCAAAGTGTGTGCCTCCTGGCATATGGTGCCTATAGATATACATTGGTTTGCTTCAATTTCGATAGTGAACTCTAACACCCTAAGTGTGTTTTGGCAAAGGAAGGAAGGAAAAAGAGAAGACAAAGAAATTGGGGTTATGAAGGTTGCTAGGAGATTTAAAAGCATAATTTCGATTGGTAACTGAGATTATTACATCATGTAATTAACCAATCAGTGAGTTTGTTACTTACCCTTCAGTTAGCAGGTCAATGAATACAATTTCTTCTTCTGCCAGGACTACAAGTGTGTGAGGATCATCATATTCTGAGGATGAACACAATTCATTACATTACATTCAAATAAGACAATTTAAAGGTACAATGGGACTATTCTAGTTGAAATCCATACACCCCCTATGGAAGTCATGACCTTAATCACGCATACAGGGAGTGTGAATATCAAGCGGTGTTACCTGAATGGGCTACTCTACACCTGAAATCTACACCTCTGTGTGGGAAATTAAGATCAAGTCTTTCATAGTGTGTATGGATTTCAAATGGAATAGGTATTTCCAATTAATGTAAATAATTTATCTATAGCATACAGTTAGAACTGAATCAAAGCCCTTACACTTGAAACCTGACATGAATTAATCACGTCATCAGGAGAGAGATCTATTAATCATTCACTGTGTTTGGCTCCCTTTATTACGGGCAGTGTTCGAAATAAGCACTTATCCTCTTGTCCAAAAATCACTGGGGACAACCAAATTGAGCTATGTACTTATCCCCTGGACAACCACTATATTTTACCTCCAAAAATGTGACACATTTGGGGACAATCAAAATGTTTTGAGGACAAGCAGAATTTATGCATTAGTTGGCCTCGGGACAACCTCCATATTTTCCTTATTTCGGACACTGATTACGGGGTTCTGAATAAGCGGCCTGATCCGGCCAGTTGACCAATGTGGTTGGCCCTTGAACAGCTATGAATTGTACAGTAAACATAGCAAAACAAGGTGTATTTGGCCCTGAAACACAAATCTTTGAAATGATTTTGGTCCTCTGTGGCCTGTGAACAAAATATAATTGAGAATCCCTGATCAATATACACATAACATATGAAAGGTATAAAGTATTGACTTACCTTGCTTTGGGTCCATATTTGACATAACAAAGAAGTCGATAACTTTGGAGGTGAAATCTAGTACAGTATGTGTCTTGCCCTGGATAATGGTTACTCCATGCCTGTCACCATAACTGGCTCTGGGCATGCCACCATTAAAGATCAGGAATGGCTCACTGGAAGAAAATCAAGTGTTGTTACATAAATATAGGATTTATAACAAGCAACTAATGATTGAAATCAATATTTATTGCTGTGGCGAGTGGAAAATGCTCACTAGAAATTGAGTTTGGGCGAGCTGTGGCGAGAAAGAGCGATTGCTCGACTCAAACGGCAAGGCCTGACTAGTAATTAAAATCCATATACTCTCTATGGAAGACACTAATTCAATCTCCCAAACCGAGGTTGTAGATTTCAAATGGAGTTACCCATTCAGGTAAACCTATTTGAAATTCACACTCCCTGTGTGAACGATTAAGATCATGCTTTCCATAGGGGGTGTGTGGATTTCAACAGGATTAGCCAATTATTATATCCACCCAAGATGATTTCAAGGCACTGTTGTGGTGTGCGATTTAATACAGTTACAACACATTGAGGAGATAAGACAAGACAGGGATTTTGGAAGTGGCCCCATTTTAGATTGCAAGAGGAAACGTCCTAGGGTCCATTTAACTGAACTTTTAACCCTTTGTAACTCAAGTAACCGTTCGTAAAGTTACAAATACCCAATTCTAGACATAACTTTACACTCTAATCCCTATTACTTAAGAAGGGTACCATTTGTAAGTAAAGTTACAAATACCCAATACTAGACGTAACTTTACACACTCTAATCCCTATTACTTAAGAAGGGTACCATTTGTAAGTAAAGTTACAAATACCCATTACTAGACGTAACTTTACACACTCTAATCCCTATTACTTAAGAAGGGTACCATTTGTAAGTTAAGTTACAAATACCCATTACTAGACGTAACTTTACACACTCTAATCCCTATTACTTAAGAAGGGTACCATTTGTAAAGTTACAAATACCCATTACTAGACGTAACTTTACACACTCTAATCCCTATTACTTAAGAAGGGTACCATTTGTAAGTAAAGTTACAAATACCCATTACTAGACGTAACTTTACACACTCTAATCCCTATTACTAAAGAAGGGTACCATTTGTAAGTAAAGTTACAAATACCCAATACTAGACGTAACTTTACACACTCTAATCCCTATTACTTAAGAAGGGTACCATTTGTAAGTAAAGTTACAAATACCCAATACTAGACGTAACTTTACACACTCTAATCCCTATTACTTAAGAAGGGTACCATTTGTAAAGTTACAAATACCCATTACTAGACGTAACTTTACACACTCTAATCCCTATTACTTAAGAAGGGTACCATTTGTAAGTAAAGTTACAAATACCCAATACTAGACGTAACTTTACACACTCTAATCCCTATTACTTAAGAAGGGTACCATTTGTAAAGTTACAAATACCCATTACTAGACGTAACTTTACACACTCTAATCCCTATTACTTAAGAAGGGTACCATTTGTAAAGTTACAAATACCCATTACTAGACGTAACTTTACACACTCTAATCCCTATTACTTAAGAAGGGTACCATTTGTAAAGTTACAAATACCCATTACTAGACGTAACTTTACACACTCTAATCCCTATTACTTAAGGGTACCATTTGTAAAGTTACAAATACCCAATACTAGACGTAACTTTACACACTCTAATCCCTATTACTTAAGAAGGGTACCATTTGTAAAGTTACAAATACCCATTACTAGACGTAACTTTACACACTCTAATCCCTATTACTTAAGAAGGGTACCATTTGTAAAGTTACAAATACCCATTACTAGACGTAACTTTACACACTCTAATCCCTATTACTTAAGAAGGGTACCATTTGTAAAGTTACAAATACCCATTACTAGACGTAACTTTACACACTCTAATCCCTATTACTTAAGAAGGGTACCATTTGTAAGTTAAGTTTAGTGAAATGGAACTTGTGACTCTGCGTAAGTTACGAACGATTTTCAAGACTTGCGAATCTTTGTAAAGTTTAGTGAAAAGAACCCCAGGTGGTGACAAACCTGTGAGGACTTCCACAGAGGGAGTATGTTTATCAAATGGAATTGGGTAGGGTTCATTATTTTGAAATACATACTCCCTTTGTAATATGGCTTTACCTGGAGTGAGTATTTCAAATGAAAGTTACCCAATTGTCTAGTCTATTTGAAACCCATACTCCCTCTGTGAAAGACTTTATCTAAATCTTCCACATGAGGAGTGAGGATTTCAAATAGAATAGCCCATTATACGGATGGTTCAGCAACAATTGCCTGTGATATGCATGATTTCACTGCAGCACAGCGTGTGCCCCATTGTAGGAGTTACAATCACACATACAGCAGCAAATGGACATAGGTCTCTTTTTTGCCAAACCATTAGTTATTGAATTGATAGCAACTTACCTTTTGGTCGTCAAGGAGAGGAGTTTTGTGATTGGTTTACAAGGGAATGGACCTGCAAATAAAGAAAATAGAAAGTTACAAATAGTTAATAGTTAATATAATCAGGTCTAAATAAAAAAACTTTTTGGAAATTGGAAGGTTTAGACGTTTTGCTGATTATCAATTTAAATGACTAAATTTAAGAAACTTATACATGTGGTCACTTTTTTAAAAGAATTAAAACTAAACATAAAAAAAAAATTAAAACAAATAAATTTAAACCTTAATAAATAAATAACAAATCTTCTTCAGATAATTTTACATCAGACCACCTGCTGATATTTTCTAGTTTAGTATTATTTATGATGTTTATACACCAAGGTCAACCCTTTCAATCAATGCACTTCTCATCATATCCCAGACCATGACAATTGCCATTGGGTTCTATTCATAGACTATTTAACGCTTCATATCATAAATACTATAACCCATGCACGTGGCAATCTTTGTATGGCGCGAAAAATGCCATAGCTGAAACAATGCCGGCAATTCATTCATATGCAATGGTGTATGATGCAAAATACCAAATAATTTTTATGTTCATTTTTTTAAATGAAGAGAAACGTAGTCAATGACAACTTGTTCCAAATTAGTGGCTATCGAAGCTATTCCATTTAAAATCTACCTGTAGAAGTTATTATAACCAACATTCAGGATGACTCTTTCTCAGATGGATTATGTGCATTTAGGCAGCTCCATTTGAATTTTATAGACCCTCTGAGAAAGATTTAGCCAGAGTCTTCCGCAGAGGGAGGGTGGGTTGATTAATGTGCTTATTCAATTTGAAATTCATAATCCGGCAGTGGAAGATATTTATTATCAAGAATAACAGAGTTTGTTTTGAAATTTCAAAATTCATTGGTAGAAGTGTACTAAAATTCCATTTTTTGTAAATAAGGTTTAAAAAATATTGAGATTTAAAAAAAAATTTCATTCTATCTGGGTGTTAAATTTTTTTCAAAAATGCCCGTAAACATTTCAAATGATAAATTATTCTTACACTCGTTCCATGCAAAATGCAAAAAGTGATTTCATGCATTCATTACCCATGCAGGGTTGCAAATTTGGGTGTATTTCTAATACATTTGGGTGTATTCCTAATATAGTTGGTTGTACTCCTGATACATTTGAGTGTATTTCTTATACACTTGAGTGTATTTTTAATACATCAGGGTGTATTTCTGAAACATATGGGTGTAATTTAGGTTACTAGTAAATATCATAATTTTTTAACAATTTGCCTGCTGCTTCAGCTTGGACCAGTTGTCAATTGAGTTGGCTGTATTTTACAACTTGCCTGCCTGCTTGCCTGCCTACAAGCATTACAGCTTGCCAAAGGCAATTACAGGCTGAATTTTGCCATCAGGCAGGTATTAAATTTGAGCTTTGCCAAAGGTGCAGCAAACACCAGGGATTGAGTTTTGAAAATAACAGGCATGCTACAAATCGCACTTCTGGAAATGTTAAGGTGGGCTCTTAGACGCGCTATTCAATTACACTCAATATGAAGCTTAGGAATCAAAGTATGCTATAATTATAAATGGCACCTGGCAAGGCAATTTAAGGTGTGCTATGGTGTGTGATCGCACTCGCACACCTTAAAACTCAATCCCTGAAACACCCAAGTTAATGCAGTGACCTGTGTGGCAGATTCAGGCCATGTATTCCATAGCAGGTGTAATTGATATCAATTGGAATAGCCCATTGAAAACACAGTGATCAATCAGTCAAGTCATTAAACACTTGTAAAGTTAAATTCAGCTTTTTAAATTCAAAAGCAAGGCTCCAATTAAGCACCTGTCTGTTGGCAAAATCCAGACTGTAAATGCCTTGGCACTATGGACCACAATAACCTCATTCCAGTGACATAGTTCAATAACCTCAATTAAACAATCACAGTGCAAAATTTGGCCTCAAATTGCAGAGTATGAGTTTTTGTACTCAAATTTGCAAAGGTCATTCAATGAATGTACAAATTTATTATGGTTAAAGAACTGTGTCTTGATAGATGAGCATGTTGTGGATCCTAGTATGGGCAAGCTAAATATGCTGATGGTTAACTGATAAAAAAAACTAAAAAAACTTGTAAAATACAGTTTAAAACTCAATTGCCAAATAGTCAAAGCTAAAAAAGTAGACCAGTTGTTAAGAAAGTTAACAGCTCAAGTAATTTGGACAAGTAAAAGGAAATTGCATATAAAATGCAGCACTCTGATACTTGCAAAACTAGTCCCAATTTTATTCAAGCACAGCCACTTGTTTGAGATGCAACAGGCCGTTTTAAAGATGCAGACATGCAAGATGTACTAACCCATATATTAAACCATCTGTTGCTAGATAAAACACTGATCCTTCACCTGCCCTATTCTGTGATATGTATGGCAGATATTATATGACATGATTCACAAAGTAATGAACTATCAAAATTAAATCTTTAGTAGTTTACTAGCTTAGCAAACCTATAGCATGCATACATGATTTCTTTCAAATTGTTCATTGTCCTTATTAGAACTGATATTAAAATGATATGATATGATATGATATGATATATGATATTGTGGGGCAACATGAGCCCAGACCTATGTAATGCAACATTTTTTGTTGGGGGGGATCAGGGATGTAGCTGCAGCGGGTGGTGGCTGGCGGCAGAGCCAAGCACTCAAGATTTAGAGCCCACTACTGATAAACAATTTTAACTCTAACACCCAGCACTCAAGTGTCAAAAATTGCAAAATCACATAGAATTTGGCCAAATTTAGGCAATTTTCAAAAAAATTGTCAATTTCAAGAAAAAATTCCCTCAAATACCACCGGCACTAAAAAAAATTCTCCAGTTACAAGCCTATGGGGATGTACCCTTGGCTACATCTGTTTCTTTACCACCGTGCACTGCATAACGATTGACGACAAGTTACTCACTACATAAACTTTGTTGGACAAATGTGGTCTTTGTAAACATTTTTTTGAAGGGTCCAAGTATTTTACATGTTCAGTGGCATAGTCAGTTTTTTGAGGGAGCAAAGACAAGAATATTGGTGGTGGGCATCATTTTGGCCCTGTGTTTATTGTGATAATTGTGTGTGAAGTGTTTTTTTTTTTTTTTTGGGGGGTAAAGGGGTTGAAATTTTCTTTGGGGTTGATTTTAAGGGGTGAAATATTCTTTTGTGGTGGTTGACTCAGCAAAACAACTCATTTGGAGGTTTGTGTGTTGGGGGATGTGGGGTGGACTGGGATGCATGTGGGGGTGTTTATGTACAGGAATGAAGACAAGCACTGCCATAATTTCCTGAAACTGTCTTTACATTTCTTGAAAATGTGTATTTTGCTATACTTTGTACAGGGAAGATCCAAGCAAAATTTCCTGAAATCATGAAATTTCCTGAAGATTTACATCCCTGTATGTATAATACATATAATTATTTACCATATGGAATGATTGGTTCCTTTTCTGGGCTAGTCTCATCAGCCTTCCACACAGTATAGCTGCCATCATTATGTGCACTAGTGAACTGTGTTCCATCCCGATGCCAGCATAAATTTTGTAATTCTTGGCTACTAACAAAAGTGTGTTCTGCGTGGAAATCATTGCTATCCCAGATCACTATCAGACCACGGTTGTACCCAATCAAGAGCTGCAAGAAAAAAAAAAAAGAACAGAGACATCTACATAAGATTTTGTAGACTTTACAAATCACATACTGTATAAGTGGAAATTTTTGCATTTCATTTATTTTCGCGCTTTTCGTGTCCCAAGCTGCTACCACAAAAATAACATCGCATAAATATATTCATTTTATGTATAGATAAATGTAAGGACCTTAGAATCTTGAATTTTAAAACAAGGGAAAGAGTTCAAAATTTGCAAAGCGAAAAATTAATCGTGCAAAAATTTCCACTTTTTACAGTACATGCCTTTTATGTACCATACCTTTGGAGTTAATGGTTTGCATGCTGGGCATATGTTTTAATATAAAAAGTCCAATATTAAGAACTATCTCAAGAACCACTGAACCAATACTGATGCATTTTTCCTGCTAATTCCAAATATGGTCATGAAAATGAATAATTCTGAAATTTTTAATTTTTAAAGAAAATTTGGAAAATGTCGTCTGCAGGAAAACCCTATGGGTCATTGGCCCCTGAACATGTTTAAAGCAAAACCTCTTATGTAACCTATTGCCAGTTTTGTTTTAAACATTTTCAGGGGCCAATGACACATAGGTTTTTCCTGCCCAACGATGTGTAGATAAAGCATTTTTACCTTGGGAACAAGACTGGTTAAAAACATTTGCTTGCCAAGTTTGAACATAAACACCTCAAAAGAAATAAGTCCCCCTCTGAACATGTCGTCATAACATCGTAAGGTTTCATTTTATACCAACAAAACTAACTTTGAAATAATTATATGACTGTTTACTAAGTGCTGTGTGAAAATGAGAGATTTCCATGACTTCAGGGCTGAATGAGCCTAAATTGAAGGCAAAACTGCCCTTTTCAAAAGTCACAAAGTAGGCCTATGCTTGTCACAAAAGTTGATTCATGGCTTGTTACAAATGGAAAACCCCATGTGTTTGAGTGCAGTTTAAAATCCTCACCAAGTGAACATTTACTGTAATGTGTATCGATTCTTGATCATTCAGCCATGCAAATCCCCTTGGTGCAGAGTTCAGCACAGTGAGTTGTAAGATGGTCAGTTCCATTCCTTGTCCCAATACACCTTGCAGTTAACAAGCAGGCCTACTTTGTGACTTTTGAAAAGGGCAGTTTTTGCCTTCAATTTAGGCTCATTCAGCCCTGAAGTCATGGAAATCTCTCATTTTCACACAGCACTTAGTAAACAGTCATATAATTATTTCAAAGTTAGTTTTGTTAGTACAAAACGAAACCTTACGATGTTATGACGACATGTTCAGAGGGGGACTTATTTCTTTTGAGGTGTTTAGTATTTTCTGTTGTTGCAGAAATTACTTTTTAATTGGGAGATTTTATGAACTTCCTATTTGAATAAGATAGGATGTGAAAGTGACTGTTTACAGTTCAAAAATAGTAAGTCTAGTATGAATAGATATCAACTTTCAATTTGATACTATTTGAATAAGGTTAACTTTTATTTCCTCAATAATGCAATTTTTACTGTTTAAAGTCCATTAGGCATGTGTTTACGAGGTTTTATTGGCAGCGATAAATCCTGAATAATGCAGGCACAATCAATTATTAGTACTTTATCTTGTAATAATTTTGCTTGTCCGTAAGTGCAACAGCTGCGCTATGAACACATGGCCAGTAAATTGTCCATCCACATGAACCGCTCTTTGAAGTATTTGACCCCATGAACCCCTTCATTAAAACCCAAAACTTTACCCCAAATATAAATTTGACGAAAGTTGGGATTAGGGTTAGGATTACCTAAATCAGAACTAGAAATATACTAATTTTCGGATCTTTGAACTGAAGTTCATATTTGGGAAAAGTGGAAATGTTTTGTTAATTTTGGTTTAAAAAAACTCTAATGCACTTTTCCCAGTTTTTGGATAAAATCTTGAAAAGCACATCTCCTTTAAACAGATTTTGGACATTTATGTCCCACAAACTTATCAAGAACCTGATACTGCTATTCGAACCTGACACACCCCCTGTATCCAACCCCACACCTCTCCACCCCTGTTTTACCTTGTCTGGGTTTCCTGGATGCATTGCAATGGATTCAACTGGACCTGGGTTGACTTTGTAATCATCTGGAACGCTGCAAAACAAATTAGAAAGAAACAAGGAAAAATTAACAATTTTATAATTAATATGAACCCGGGATATAAACATATTGTCTTGGTTTCCGACTTAAAATAAACTATCCGTGAAAATACTTGCAAATTGGGAATGAGATAATAAAAACTTATAGTGACAATATCTGCATGTAGGACAGAGTTCATCAACACCAATATCCGACATTAGATTGGATTTACTTGAAAAAAAGCTTAAATACAGTGATACAAAAAGGCTAAAAAATAGCACAAATTTGGCAAAAATGCCCAAAATTGGCCAAATAATAGATCAACTTAGCACCCAAGGACCCAAAATTGGCCTGAAATAGATAAAAAAAAAGTGCACATGCTAATCTATCAGGGCACTGTTCTTTAACTCCTATACATTTGTACATTCATTGAATGACCTTTGAAAATTTGGTTACAAAACCTCATACTTGAGTTCAAATTTTGCACTATGATTATCTTATTGAGGTTATTGAACTATGCCATTGGGATGAGGGCATTGTGGTTCATAGTGGAAGTAACATCTGTTGCCTACTTTGATATGCAGACTCAAGTTCACTCACCAAGGTCAGAAAAAAAATATACTGTTTCAGAGTGATTCATTTTAAATCTATAGTTTATCTAGGTATCTGGACAGACATCATTATAACTCTATAATATCCTATTTTGAACAGCATCACAGCCTTAAAAACACAGCTAAAGACTTGCTTATTCAAGGAGGCATTTGGCAACTCTATTTGAAATCCCCCCCCTGCAAGATTACGATCTTCATGTCTTCCCATATAGGTGGTGTATGACTTTCAACCGAAAGATCACAAATTCTGTGTGAATCACATTCAAACACAGATACCAACGCTATCACATTTCAGTGCCACAGTCACTATGTACCAATGGCCTCATCCCAATTGCATAGTTCAATAACCTCAATTAAACACTCATAGTGCAAAATTTGATCTCAAGTTGAAGAGTATGAGTTTTTGTACCCAACTTTTCTAAGGTCATTCAATGAATACAAATGTATTGGGGTTAAAGAAATGTGCCCTGATAGATGAACATGTTGTGGATACTAGTGAGTATGGAAAGGTTCAGCAATTCTCTCACATTTTGCTAGTTAGGAAAACATTTTATGCTGAAAGGAGCCCAAAGCAATTTTAATAAGGGCACCCATAGCAAAGGTGATTTTTTTTCCAAAAGAATAGCAAGACCTTCAGTTAGGCCTAAAATATAGTGCAAGTATTACAATGTCTATAAACCAGCACATACAATGCATAATTGCGACAAATTACTTTAAACCCAGGTTTGAGATGACCATTTTGTGATATGCATGACTTTGTTGATGGTCCATACCATTACCATACTAAAGGGGCCACAAGTTCTTAAACCCCCCAGACTTTTTACAAAATTGAAAGGTTTTTTTACTAAATTAAGAAATTCTTTAAGGGATCTAAAATGAGCGTTTATGCGTTTCGACAGTATTTTTTGTGGGACATGAGAGCACCTCAGACCTATCGAATTGCATTCTGAATCTGAAGCATGTCTTTCTGATATCAAATAATTTTCATTTTTGAAAATCACAATATAATACAAATTTTATGACAAATTATACAAATTTGATATTTTTCAAATTTTGATATATAACAGTCCTCGAAGTAAATTATATAAATCTAATGATATATTCTTAAAGTGTATGTAGCAGGGAGGAAAAGCCGACGGTCAATTGAAAATTTTGACCTTTCATATTGAAGATATGGAATTTTTCCCAAAAAGACCTAATTTTTTAATGGTGTTTTGGGAAAAAAATCCATATCTTCAATACGAAAGGTCAAAATTTTCAATTGATCGTCGGCTTTTCATCCCACCTACATACACTTTAAGTATAAATCATCAGATTTATAAAGTTTACTTCAAGTACTGTTAAATATCAAAAATATCAATTTTAATGATTTGCCATAAAATGTGTATTAAATTGCAATTTCAAAAATCAAAATTATTTGATATCAGAATGACATTCTTCGATTCAGAATGCAATTCGATATGTCTGATGTGCTCTAATGTCCCAAAATAAATACTGTCCAAACGCTCATACCCCAGCCCTTAAGTTATTGGAATAGTGGTTTATTTTGTTTTACACACCTGGTTCAAATCACAATGTTACACATCGTTGCATTCAGTAACAATGGCTCATTATATAACTAAATTATGGCCCTGCATGAAATTATCGATTGGCTCCAAACAAAGGATTTGAGCCGGTGTCCTTCACCGTAGTTATGACGGAGTGCAGTCCATTCAATCAAATGCTGTCATCAACCTATTTGATCGTAGTGCAGGATTATGTGTGTTAGACGAACTGTCACGGTAGATTGCAATCATGCTTTTGTGGAATGCATTTGAGTAGTCCGCCATATTTACGGGATGATACGTCACATGCAAGGCCTCTATTACGCAGTTTTGAAAATTGAAATCTGGTCTATTCAACTCTTAAACAATGCAATAGGCAATACCTTGATCAAAGATCTCATCAAGATCTTTAAATTCAGGTATTTCTTGTCAATATTGACCCAATGTTGCACTGAATAGTAAATTAATACAAGAAATGCATTGTGGGAAGTTTAAGATACCTTTCCTGCCTTACCGCTTCATTGCACACATACCACAGTACTTCCCATAGGAGGCAACTGAATTTAATCTCATCGCTAATGACCTATATTGCACTTGTTTTTAAATTATTGATCCAATAATCCCTATCCAACCAAAATTAGCAAAGATAACTTCCCACAATGCATCTCTTCCATTTCATATTCCTGTACCGATTTGCTATCTTGTGCAACATGGATACTCAATGAACAGAGCACATCCAGATCTTGCAAAATATGTTTATGTCTTGACTATCAACGCATGTTTAGCCAGTCTATTCTCAACATGAAAACAAAGAAAACCTGTACGAAGTAATAGGAGTATATAGGTAATGAGGTGATGCGTCATGTTGCAAAGGGTTCTGGGAAGGATACAATATCTTCTCTGCAACCCAGTATGTGTGCAATGAGGCGGTATGGTATTGTTTCATCATCTAGCACTGCTTTATCACACCATCAGTATACTATACATCTATTACACCAGAGAGAAACATAATCTCTATAATCAAACTCTAATACCATAATATAAGCCACATCATCATTGCACTTTCTCTAACATTAGACAATGTCATCTTGCATAAGAATCAGCTAGCCGTGTTGGTAGACATCACAATAATAGTAAATAGTTGTGACCAAATATGTTATCCCTGACAGAAACCATGTTTTTTTTGCTATCAGAAGGGAAAGAGGAAACGGAAAAGCAGAGTAGATGAACAAAGAAGTCACTTGGTACCCCAGGATTTGAATCTCGGACCCCTCGCATGCCACTCAAATCACAGACTTGTAGCCACAGGGGTTTCGCTGGCCTGGCCAGCGATTCCCTGGCTGATTGCGTCATGCCATCACATGGAATCACATGGAATGCATGCATGCACAGTGGTTTTCCAGGGACTGTCGTTTGGAATTTGCAGGAGAGCATTAAATAGCTCTTCTGGAGCCTTCAAGGAGAGCTGTTTAGAGCATTTACAATAGAATGTAAGGATAGAATAGTCAACTAAGAAGAGCTAAAAATCACTCTCCTATATCAGATTTAAGGAGAGCAGTAGAGAGTGATTGCTCTCGCTCTCCTCAAAAGGCAGTCCCTGGTTTTCCTAGTGAGCTTTAGTGAGTTTCAGACGGGTTAGGATTAAGGCATTCTGCATAGTTATATAGAAATTTTCAAGGAGGTGGAAGTTGCCATTGGTAGTCCCCATCCATGATAGGATCAGGAATTTCCAAATTCTACAGACACCAAATGAGCCCTAAGCCTGTATCAGACACTATCCATAAGAGAGCTCGAGGGGGTTACGGGTGATTACCCCAAATTTCATAAAATACTAGTACCTGTGAAGGATGGGAATGGGATACCATTTGAAATCTATTATGGGTCTGAAACTTGAGATGCATTCTAATGATACATCCTATGCAAGATATGATCTTAATCTTCCACACAGGGAGTGTGAATTTTAAATTGGGTTACCTGAATGTCTTCCATGGGGGATGGATGGATATCAACTGGAATAGGCCAATATGTACATACATTGTACAAGGGATATTTTTCTATTTTAAAAATTAGCCTCGGAATAAAAATAAAAGTATTTTGAGCCAGCATTGGTCTTAGCAGCCAATAATAACTGAGGGTAGCAAAATAAGCAGCTTAATGAAAGTTTCTAAAATGTTTCCCTCTGCGCCCTGCTTAGTATAATAGCGAGTAAAAAGTAATTAAACTGAATACTCTCCATTTCAATCACAAAAAAGCCAAACGACACAAGGTAATTTCTTCCTACTCCTATAAATTTGAATCTCAAGACTCATAAGATGCGTCCCTATTTACACAGCTGCCTTAGATGTCATATAACTGCATCATCATCATCATCATCATTATTGGCCTTGTCATCCTCTTAAACAACAACATCATTTAAAGGGATGTGCCGAGTATCTTTAATTTAAGTAGGTTGCCTACAGAGTATAATTGCTCCAAAGCATGTATTTTGGTAATGGGCTATTCCAGTTGAAATCCATACACCCCTATGGTAGACATGACCTTAATCTCCCACACAGGGAGTGTGAATTTCAAATGGGGTTAGGTGCATATCAGGTGCATGGATTTCAACTGGATAGCCCAATGTTTTTCATAATTAATAAGTATTGTATAGTACAGTAATTAGTATACTTGGAGTTGTATGTCAAGGCAAATGCGTTAAGGGTTTCCAAATGGAACAATATTTCCCTGATAAACTGGATTACACTGGACTTCCGACTATAGAATGAGGTTGAGAAAAAATGGTCATAATTTATTTACATGGAGAATAATAGTCCTTGTCATTTGTGATTGACCAATAAATTAGCATTTTTAGCTCATGAATATTTATGAGGTATAATAACAAAAAGGCTATGTGTCTATATCACTTGGTAATTAGCTTGCCCTTGACAGCCTTACTCCTCATCCTAAGAACTAATTAGCATCGGATGTATTGAAATTGGATGCAACAACCTCGGATCAGATAAATGAGTTTTCATCTATTTACCTTGCTACATGAGGTTATTATCCATGATTCCGTTCAAATGGGATGGCACCGAGAAGAAATCTTAGTCTTCCCAGAATCCTTTGCAACATGACCCATCACCTCATTACAGGAAATGACACTCTTATTACTAATAGACTGGCTAAACTTGGATCGATAGTCAAGAAATAAACATATTTTGCAAGATCTGGTTGCACTCTGTTCATTGAAGTACTTTTTATCAATATACCAATGTTGCAGTAGATAGCAAATCAGTACAGAAATTGAAATGGAAGAAATGCATTGTGGGAAGTGTAAGATATCTTCTCTGGGATGGCGCCACATATTCTGACTGGTAGGGCTGGCAGAAGCAAGGGAATCAAGAAAGCAGCTTCCTGGAAAATGTTGGTATTGAAACAAATGCTTTCCCAAATAAAGAGCAATATAACAACTTCTAGGAAAATTTGCTATCTTTGAAAGAAAGTTTGCTAAGGCGACGAAAAAAAATGTATGGTAGGTCGGTCAGGCCTTTTTTTGAAAATGACCCTAAAATTGCTGCAACCAGGCAGCAATTTGCAGAAACTTGATATTTTTAGCAAGATTTTACCAATACTGTACACCTTTAAGATAAATTCAGTAAAATACACATAATGTTCTTTAGAATTTGAGTGGTGGACTCAGGCACTGCAATAAACCTTTAACAGTGGGTTCTAGAAATGAGTGGTGGCGTCCAGTGCCCATCCTTGGCTATAAAGCTGATTATAGGCAATGGGCAAAAGTTTAATTAACATTCCATGTATTGAATCTATGCATAGATCTCCATCTATATGCATTAAAATGGAAAGGTCATATTTTTACTTAAAATTAACATTTTGGTATGAAAAATATTAGCGTATTACATCCACCAATTACATGTGTCTGAGGAAAGGCAAAGACATAATTAATATGCACCTAGCGAGATGGCAAGTAGATTAGTAGAATTTTATGTTAAGATGTCTGTGCAAAGAGTCTATAGTGTTGATTATTTATCCCTTGATATATTTACTGATGAGAGATGAGCAACCACACATGTAGATGCAATGGCCTCATCCCAATGGTATAGTTCAATAACCTCAATTAAACAATCATAGTGCAAAATGTGACCTCATGTTGCAGAGTTTTTGTACCCAAATTTTTAAAGGTCATTCAATGAATGTACAAATGTATTGGGTTAAAGAACTGCACCCCGATAGATGAGCATGTTGTGGCTTCTAGCACTACATTAAGTTGTAACCAAATCCGATGAGTGTCACCATACATTGTACATGCATGAAATTGTGTCACACATGGTACTACTAGTGTGCACATAGTTTAAAGCATCAATATTTTCAGTTCATGTAAAGTTGAAGGACAGACCTGATGCAAAATCATTTTAAAGGAGTAAAATATATTCGCCCATTATATGGTCGAGTTGTTAAATTAGCATCCAATGGCTCGCATAAAATTAGGAAAATCACAAGCATTTCATTAAATCTTGTAAAATGTTGCTGGTTAATTTTATTTTATTTCCATGATTTAGGTATCCCTTAAATTTATTGTTCTTCAATATTGGGGTTTGCCTGGCATTATAAATAAGATTTGAAATTTAGGGTCTACATGTGATTATGTATATGTAGTTAGGTAAATGTTGGCTTTTTGAACACTTTCAATTTGAAGTGTCAAAGTGACTCCATATATAGGCCTAGTCTACAATGTAGTTTACATACATTGTATGCATAACATCGAGTTTCAACACCTTTTCTGCATTGCAACTGCGATAATGAGCCATTCTTTCTATCACCAGGGACTATAAATTACATGACTACAATATCCATGAGGAAATGGTGCTTTCTTTACATTCAACATGACATGAACTCAACATAACGTGGGTTGTTCTGCCTTTTGTTACAACCCCCATATGACCTAATTAGTGCTATGTGGCTTACTATTTCGTTTCACAGGGGTGTTAATATGTATTCTTAGTCAGTGGGAGTGGTCTAGCTTGTAAGTGATGAATTTCATTAGTACCTGCATGTCGTCTTTCACAAAGTTGAGGATATAATTAGTGTCATTACGCAACACGCTTGTCAAGGTAGGCACTAGCTGCGCGTAAGTAGAGTGTTCTAAGCGTAGTAAGGGAATTCTTCATGGTGTAAGTTTATTAACTTGTTTTTTCCTTAATAAAACTAGTTTTAGTTATCAAAATTATAATTATCTGACTAAGAATGGGAATAAATGCGCCGGCATCCACTACTCAAAATATTGGACCTGCCTATCATCTATCACACGGTAGAGGATAGCAAAACAAAAATTCCAATCATTAATTCGCTATGGCTGACATTACTACATTTGCATATTTTGTAAGGCTAACTTCTATGCACAGGCCTCAAAAAGTGCTATTCCAACTAAAATCCATACACCTCTTATGGAAGACATGACCTTAATCTCCCACATAGGGAGTGTGAATTTCAAATTGGATTACCTGAATGGGGTGACTCCATTTGAAATTTACACCCCATTTGTGGGAGATTAAAGGTCATGATTGAACAAATTGAACAAAAAGTCAGCAACACAGTGGTCACAAGAGCAGGGAGAAAAGAGTCGCTAACTACCACCTACAAGTCGGCTATAACAGATCATGTTGTTGACAAGAATCACGTCATTGGGTGGGGGGACGCTAAGGTCATTGGCACGGAGCAAGATAGATTCAAACGCTGGATTAAGGAAGCTGTAGAAATTAGGAAGACGGGCCGCACGACTATGAACAGAGACGAGGGGCAGTACCAGCTTTCTCACATTTTCGATGAGTTTCTGCAGCACGGACCTAAAAAATCCCTAGAAGGAAAACCAACTGGCAACCCAAAAAATCACGCTGGAAATCCCTCTAGCGTCGGTTGTCAGTAACTGCAGTCATTCCTCATCAAGTGTTGACAAAGGCAACAGTGGTTGTTGAAACATTCACAAGTAAGTGTATAATTGGATCAGATACAAGGAACTTTGTTACCGAGATTAAAGGTCACGTCTTCTATATGGTGTGTGTAGGGATTTCGAATTGAATAATCCAATTCACTTTTCAAGAAAGAATGCTTTGAAATTGAGGGTGGGCCGCCACTGGGCTATTCCATTTAAAATCCACACTACCCCTGTGGAAGATTTTGGAAAATCTTTAACAGTGGGAGTATGAATTTCAGATGAAATGAACATATTGGCAGCTCAATTTGAATTTCATACACCCTCTGAGAAGGATTCAACCTGAATCTTTTACTGAGGGAGAGTGAGTTTTAAATGGAACTGCTAATGTGTTCATTCCATTTGAAATTCATACCTCCCCTGTGGGAGATATTTCCAAAATCTTCCACAGGGGTAGTATGATTTCTAAATGGAATAGCCAATGCCAAGTCTAAGCCTTGGTGGCTGCAGCAACCTGAATCCCGGTCTACTTTCCCTAATCTTTATCACATGATGAATACAGAATAATCACAAATTTACAGGAGTAGATCCAAATAGAGGTTACTATAATGAAAGACAGAGATAAAAAGCATTTATCGCGTCTGACTTCATCTGTCAATCAAACTCGAGCACGGTTTGTCTACAAGTGTCATGATGATGACTTGCTGAACGCGGCGGTATAACCGGGCGACTTTATGTTACTTTTGCACCTTCAAACATACAAACCATCTCAAAAGTTAGGGCTTTATAGTAGGAAACTTTCTTTCGCAAAGGCACCATGTCAACAATGCCTAGAAAAGTTGCTTGTTGCCTTGTAAAAGTATGTAATTTTTCGCCATTTTCTGCTATTCCTTTTTCTGCACCAGAAAAATCAACCTTCCTTTTACACACTATTATCCTGTGTAAACCAATCAAGGATCGTAATTGACAGTGACATCAGATGCGATAAATTCTTTTTATCTCTGTCTATCATTAGACTTGGCAGTCTCCCTGAATTTCAAGGCCTGCTTCTAAGCCTTACACGCAAGGCTGACATACTTACTTCTGCATGACAACATCTTGATAGATGATGTTTTCTGAGAGTTCCATTTTATCCACATCCAGCAGGTAAATGTTGCCTCCCTCTGTACCAAGATACAAAAGCTTGCTGTCGGCTGATAAGCAGCATACTGAGATCTTCTTCAATCTAATGAGGAATATAATAAGATGAAACAATTATATATCTAGAAGGGACATGTTGCTACCTTCCAAAGAGGGAACACATTTGTTACCTTCCATCCAAGGCGTAACTTTTGACTATACAATTCAGTAAATTACTTCAGCGGTGTTCGTCTGCTCTGTCTGATTATCACTTAAAAAGAACTAGGTCACTCGTTGCTACACAGCTTGGCCAGCGAATGAGGTGCCTATGTGATGATGACGTGATTCAATTAGCCAATCAGAAGCACACTTCCGTATACACCATAAACTGCACTAAATTGGCAGACCGCTGAAGTTCTCTGCTGAAAACTATAGTATTTTCAGACAATAGCTGCCATCTGCAAGGGGTGAGGGGGTGGGAGAGGGGGACGAGGAGATTAGGGGAGGGGGATGGGGGAAGAATTTCTTACATTCCTTCCAAGGCATAACTTGACTTCTTCCATACAATAGCTGCCGCCTAGAATGGGGGTGGGGTGGGAGGGTGGGTGTTTGAGGGGGATCAGGGGAAGAATTTCTTACCTTCCTTCCAAGGCGTAACTTTTGACTTCTTCCATACAATAGCTGCCGCCTACAATGTGGGTTGGGTGGGAGGGTGGTTGTTTGAGGGGGATCAGGGGAAGAATTTCTTACCTTCCTTCCAAGGCGTAACTTTTGACTTCTTCCAAACAATAGCTGCCGTCTACAATGTTGATCTCCCACAGATGAAGACTGTTATCTTGCAACAGGCTTATTACACGACCCTATGCAGGTAAGAAACAAACAAAGACGGTTTGTAATTTGTTTTTATTTTATTCTACACTTTTAACAACAGAACTTCTAAAGGGAATCCAACAGTGATAAACCACTCTACTAGGAGTATCCCTTTAGAAATATGACCAGCATGAATTGGATAGTCAGGGGTTAACACCTTACTCTTTTCGAAACCAACTCCGCATATGTATAACGCCCTATAAAGACAGGACCAACTGCTTACCGTCACCTACCCGTGGTTCATTTCACTAAACTTTTAACCCTTCGTAACTGAAGTAACTGTTCGTAAGTTACGAATACCCTTTGACGTAACTTTACGAAGGGTCACTGTAGTAAATCCCTATTACTTACGAGAGGTACCAATCGTAAGTCATTTTAGTAAAATAGATTTTACGATGTGTCGTAAGTTACAATTGATTTTGTAACGTATGAAGCTTCCTAAAATTGACTGAAATGGACCCCAGATCACTTGCAGGGTGCACCATTCTCTTTCTGAATCCTACAAACATCAGGGTTCATACATGTTTATGCAAGCATCAATTTGAAATTTGAACCTACCCACCTCAAGCCACAGCATATTATCGCCGTTAATTTGTTGCCTATAATTGGGGTCATGCTTTTGTTGACCTCAATCATCGGCATCGAATCGATGTCAATAATATGCCAAGGCTAGCTTTACAGGTTCAAGCTACAAATTGATCCTTGCATTAATGTCCGATCACTGATCAGCACTAACCCCAACCTGTAAACTACTGTAGGACTAAAATTAATTTAAGGGTTTCGTACAACAAAGCCCAGTCTGAAATAGCTGCCAGGTACCATATTTTATATGTGTATAAAATATAGATTGCAGAAATTGTCAAATGTCTATAGGGCAGCTTTGCAGTTATTGCCTTCTTGCATTTCAAGGGCTTAGTGCAAGAAAGGCTTATCTGCAATAGCTGCCCTACAATCTGACTTTCTATTTGAAGACTGAATTAAAAAGACTAGTTTGCGTCTGACGTCAGGACAAAGGCGCGACGTGATTGGTCGCTGACCTGTGCAGTACAGCATTTTTGGTCCAGTTGACAGGACGTCATACGCAAACTAGTCTTTTTAATTGGGTCTTCAATTATATATTATGCGCATGACACCTGGCAGCTATTGCTGTATGGGCCTTCTTGCAGTTCTTACATACATACCTGATTTGGGAGAAAGAATAGCTGCCATACTGGACTGTCACCATCATGAACACCAAGGAATTCTACTCCAGGAGTGCCATATCTGATAGCATGTGGGTTAAGGAACAAACTTGCACACAAAACAGGTTTAAATCTCATGAATACAGCACACAAAACAGGTTCAATTCGATCACATGAACACAGCACGGTCTGTGTGCTTTTGTACATGGTCAATGCCCATTAAGTATACTCATTTACACAGTCTGACGGGGGGGGTATTTTTCTTGCCTCCCCCCATCGCTTGGCAATCGAGTAAATTCAGTTTATTCTGAACCTCAAGAATCATCGCAAATTCTTCGTTTTACCAATCTCCCGTGAGAAACTGGCTGTCTTGTCATACTGGTTATGTATTGTTGTGACATGTGACAGTGTTGCGACCAGAGTGATGCGCAATGACGATATTATATTCAATCAAATTTGTATTGCATCTGGGTAATACTTTTCAAAAACTATACAATAGTTTTGTTGTACCGGTTCAAAAGCTTGGTATAAATAATAATTCTTCATGTTGATTGAATCGCTTACTATTCAAGGCCTCCTTTAGCTGCTGGTTCTATCAATGAATTTGTCATGTGTCATTGAACTTTCCAATTAGGACCAGGCCAATGCACTCTTCTTTACTGTGTCTAGGATATCAATATTCCAGTCTATCAGGACAAAATTCCTTAACTCCAAATCTCTAATACCCTTTTACATTCACAGAATGACCTACCGTATTTCCTCGAATAGTCGCCCCCCTCCACTTTTTTCAACCAAGATGTTTAAAAAATGCCGATATTTTCATGCTTCTTTGTGTACATGTAGTAAGCTTACCAAGTTGCTCACATGGTCGATAATAGCATCAATAATCAGCGAAAATCATGGTCGGAAACCCGAAGTGAACCAGAAGTTAGTGTTTCTAGTTCATAGTTTATCATTTCAGCGTGCGTTTTAAGCTTACTTAATGATTTTAACGGGAATTATCGTTCTCAAAATGACCTCAAATAAACGCCCCCTGTTTGGAAAATGCAACGCCCCCGGGGGGCGTTTATTCGAGGAAATACGGTATGATAGCGTTGGGAACCAAAACTCATATTCAACAATTTGAGGGCAAGTTAGGTTACACTGTTGAATAAGGTTAATGAACTTTGCCATCAGAGATGATATCACATTGGATCTTGGTGAGGGTATAAGTATAAATTTTCGGGCTATATTTATTTTTGTGTTTTGTACATTCCACGCAGCTACCGTGAGAATTAAAATGTGCGAATTCATTCCTCTTGAGTAACATTTTTAAAACAAATTTAGAGTAGAATCACTCATAAACAAGAATAACAGTCAAAATTGGCAAAAGTGCAAACAATTTTAAATCCCACAAATATATCTACTCGACATGAACTGGTCACTGCTTGCAAGTTAAAAACAAGTACATCATTACCAGGGACAGGCGATTTGTGCGGAAAAAAATAGCAAATTGCGCGGAACTCTTTTTTCAGTGCAAATCATGTATCCATGCCCATAGGAAAAAAATAGCCAATTGCACGGGAAAAAAGTTCCGCGCAAATCGCCTGTCCCTGATCATTACTACATGTCATGCAATCATTAGGATCCACAACATGCTCAACTATCAGGGACACAGTTCTTTAACCCCAATACATTTGCATATATTCATTGAATGACCTTTGAAAATTTGGATACAAAAACTCATACTCTTTAACTTAACTTGAAGTCAAATTTTGCACTATGATTGTTTAATTGAGGTTAATGGACTGTGCCACAGGGATGAGGCCATAGTGGTCCATAGTGTAAATTTACAATGGGGTATTCCAGTAGAAATCCATACACCCTGGTAGTGGTATGAAAGACATAACCTATTATATGTTGAGTTACCTGAATGGGAGAATCTATTTGATATCTAAACCCCCCGTGTCTGAGATTAAGGTCATGTCTTCTATAGGGTGTGTATGGATTTAAAATATAGCACAATGCAACATATAATTTCAATGACTTTATTGAAGTAAAACAAAAAGTGAAACCATTTGATAAAATTGCCATGTCCATTTCCTCTTGTAACATTCACCAACTGGACTGGACTCGTTGGTCACTTAAGTCTCACTATTTTGTTAAATTTGTCATTTTCTCAAAATAAATTTGCCAATTTATTTGTATTTTTTGTTTGTTTTGTATTTGTATACTATCTTAAGGGGGTACTACACCCCTGGCCAATTTTGTGCATATTTTTTGCATTTTTCTCAAAAATTATAGCGCATTGGTGACAAGTAAGATTTGTATATTATAGGGGCAAGGAATACAACTACTGCACTGAAAATTCAGCAACTCAAGGCAAGTAGTTATTGATTTATTGATCAAATATTGGTTTTCCCTCATTTTTGACTGTAACTCCGCAACTGTTGTCTGTGTAGAAATAAAATTTCCAGTACAGTAGTTGTAGTCCTTGCCCCTATAATATGCATATCTTACTTGTCACCAATGCACTATAATTTTTGAGAAAAATGCAAAAATAGGCACAAAATTGGGCAGGGGTGTAGTCATGGCTCGAAAAAGTGGGGAATTTGGGAAGCTCATTCCCAGGAAATGTTGGTGTTTGGAGGAAATTCTGGTATTTGGAGGAAATTGTGCCTTTTTTGTGTATAAAACATGCTATTTGCCTGGGAAATTTAGCTTGCTTCCCGGGAAATTAACATTTTTTCGAGCCCTGGGTGTAGTACCCCTTAAGTTCTGTTTTCATATAATTATGTGCTTAGAGGCTTTGATTTACATGTTGCACTTAATTATGTGTGTATTTGGTTGTATTACAATGTGTTGCAATTTGTGTTACAGAGTCCATAAAAAGAACAAAGTGTTTTTATGCAAGGAAATTTTGCAAATGTCAGAAATGACAAGGGGGCCCTTATTTATTCCTATTGTAGTTTAAATCAATGCAGCAAAAATTTGATGCTACAAAAATTATCCATGGTTTTTTCCAATTCAAAAAAAATCCCTGATACGTAAAATATTGTGCTTTGCTGAAATGCAGTATATTTGTCCAATACTAAAAGAGAAATTGATCTTTCCAGTATGAGGCCTAGCACAGGACAAAGGATGGTATTGTTGGTAACATATGGGCTTCCATAAATAGGCTGTCCCTGCTGCTACTTCCAAGTTCGGATACAATTTTGTTACTTTCTTTTTCTGTAAAAGGCTAAATGACCCTTAAAAAATCAACAATTCTGAAAAAAAAAATTCAGATTTTTGTTTACTTTTTGCCAACATGTTCTTCCAAATAATTCTGTCAAAATCATCCACTGTGTGCTTCATGCGCATTTATCTCGGTATGTCTTTGTGGGAGAGGGGAGAGCTGGCGGGACAATTTATTATTTTGCCCCCCTTGGAAATTGAGTGCCAGATATGTCTCTTCTATTCTGTCTGACAATAATTCTAAAATTCTATCACTATGGACCACAAGAGCATCATCCCAATGGCATAGTCCAATAACCTCAATTACATAATCATAGTGCAAAATTTGACCTCAAGTTGCAGAATACATATGCGTTTTTATACCCAAATCTTCAAAGGTCATTCAATGAATGTACAAATGTATTGGGGTTTAAGAACTGTTCCCCTGATAGATGAGCATGCTGTGGATCCTAGTGTATGCTTGTTTGTTTGCATACAACAGGTAGATGATAATGATTACTGGGTAAGAGTCATCAGGTGTGTTGATACTTTGGGGTGGGTGATGTGATTATTAATGAAATACAAATCTGACAATTCTAAAATTCTATGCTTATTTGTTTGCATACAGGTGGATTACTCAGTAAGCTTACAATTACAAATTGTTTATTTACATAAAAAAGATAGATTACTCAGTAGGAGTCATCAGGTGTGTTGATACTTTGTGGTGAATATGATTAAATGAAATACAAATTTGTCAACAAGATGATGATATACCAATGGAATTCCACTTTCCTCAAATCATGACTAACTGGGATGAAAATCAACCACATCACACTGGACACAGTTCATTACCAGAGAAGATATATCTTACCCTTCCCAGAATCCTTTGCAACATGATACATCAGCTCATTTCATCAAATGTCTACTTCATACAGGTTCACTTTGTTTACATTTCCAGAATACTGGACAGTGGGTCGCGGTCGATAGTCAAGAAATAAACATATTTTGCAAGATCTGCCTCTTCATTCAGGTACATGTCATCACTATCGACCCATGTTGGACGAATAGCAAATCAGTATTTAAAGAGAATTGATATGGAAGAAATGCATTATGGGAAGTGTAAGATATCTTCTTTGGTTCTATACACTATGTGCCAAAATGATCTCATCTCCAATGGCAAAGTTCAACAACCTCCATTCAACAAGCATACCTCAAAAATTGACCTTAAGTTATGGAGTGTGAGTTTTTGTTCCCAACACACTCAAAGACATGTAGAAACCTATTGGAATTAAAGAACTGTGTACCGGTACTGACAGATGAGCATATTAAGATCCTAGCATTCTCCTCGATATGTTTGTACACCCATACATGTAGAATGACTGACTTTGAAGTTGCATAAAACCTCACTCTCCACAACTTCAGGTCATTTTGAGCTGCTGATTGCTAAGGCCTAAAAAAAAAAATTGTTGTGTTGCCCTCAACCGCCCGGTCCTAAATCCTGAAAAATCAGGGTCGGCATTTTTTTTTTTTTTTTTTTTTTTTTTTTTTGAATGATGATTTTTACAGATTTGTTCAAAAAATCTATGTTTTTCACTTAAAATTAATATTTTATTGAAAGACTAGTCTTTAATTGATGTCTAACAGGTATCCAGAAGTCAGAATTGACAAATATCCCCGAGTTGAAGAAGCATTATTTAATATTTGAGGAGATTTTTAAGAACTGAAGGTTTGAAAAAAAAAAGAAAAAAAAAAAAAAAAAGAAATCCGACCGTCCACCCCAACTTTCCCATTTTCTCACTTGAGGGCAACACAACAATATTTTTTTTTTTGCCTAATGTAGGTCAATTTCATGAAATGAAAATGAGATTTTTTTTTGCTCAGTGTCAGAGTTAAGTATGGAACGCCTACACTGTTCAGTGTTCAAGCAAAGCAACACATGTAGGCCTACATACATACATACTTTTAGAAAAAATATTACTTGGGGCTAGACTCTCATGAAATGATATATGCTGTGTTGAAGTAACATTTTGAACTATGGTAAATCCTTTAAATGTGTGCACACCCACTCAAACATTAGGGACCTGAAGAATCAACTTTAGGTTCCAAAATTATTTGCAGTATTTCCCATGGTTGAAAATACAGTACTTTCAGGCCATTATTTCAGAACACAACCAAATTAATGTGATGTTATCAAAGTTGGGGGCAATGGACCTTTTCAGCAGCTTTATTTAGAAATCTTTTGATATTAGTTCGGAAAGATGCAACATTATCACCCCGGGGGGGTCACTCCCATTGTGGCCTGTACTGTACACCATCTGCGATAATCAACTTTTGAAAAGCACCATAAACAAGGATTTAACCTTTGGCTAAAACGACACCCTAAACAGGGATTTCATTCCTAACATCAAATTTCATACCCTAAATTTCATTTCCGCGTATTTCGCAATTGCCATATTGCTACCTTTTTTTCCAATTTTTCATGTTTTTGACACCCTAAACGCGATACGCCACGTATCGTGCCTACCCACCTGAAAAAACCCTTTTACGCGTTTTCATTAGGCCAAATAAAAATAAAACATGTTTCACGCCCCTCCCGCTTCCTTTTTGAGGTTTCTTCATTTTTATTTTTTGAAATTCAGTTATAACTTTTCAAAAAATATGTCTAGGAAGTAGAGATGCTTTCTATAGCCTTGCTAATATACAAGAAACACTTTTATAAGATTTTGTGATAGTTAGAGGGCGCCTATCTCTCAGAACTACACATCAAAAGAGTCCTCCTCCTTTTTCCAGGCATTATTGTATATGCTAAAACAGCTCTAATTATGGGTATTTACAATCGAAAAATAAAAAGCCCCTCTTCCTCCTTTTTTTTTTCAAAAACCCGGACGTGAAACATGTTTTTTATTTTACTTGGCCTTATCGCGGATGGTGTACAGGCCAGAATGGGAGTGACCCCCCCGGGATTATCACACACTGGCGACAACGTGTTTGAGCACATGGCATGGCATAGTGCGGTATGATTGTTCAAACCACCATGTACCACATTGCTCTTACTTGATTTAGTTGACAGTGACACAATGTATGGTTAAATTCAAGTTGCCCAAAATTGATTGGTTGAATATTGATTTAAATTGATCCATCCAATAAGGACATATCTGCACATGGCAAGGGTAAAAAAAGCGGGTGGGCGATTTTAATGGACCTGAACTAAACCCATCTGGGAGGATGACCATAAATGTACAGATCATATATCCATGATTCATGTGAGCAGGTTGGGCTATTCCAGTTGAAATTCATACACCCACTACACACCTCCACACAGAGAGTGAGAAGTTTTTAATTTGGGGTTACCTGAACAATGACTCCCCATTTGAAGTCTACAACCCCTATGTAGGAGATAATAAAGGTAATGTCTTCCATGGGGTGTATGGATTTCAACTGGAATTTATGACTCAATCCAATTTCATTTGCTGTGAAGGGTTTAAATCCCAGTAAACTGGATTGAAACCATGGGAACAAGATAACCATGCAAATTGCTATCTAGCATCTGTGACACACACATACAACTCACACAGTGTATTCAGAAGCTGTAACTTATGTGACCTTTGACCTAATAGGTTCAACGTAACACCTCCAAACCAATTTGTAATATGAGTGTGAATGAAACATGACAGCACACTTCTCACATACTTAGTACTCAGGTTGTAAATGTGCAGTGTTGCCAAAAATTGTCAGCCCAAATCATCAAAAAGTAACCAAATTTTTATCTTCACCAGTTGTTTCTATGGGACATGAAACTACAGGAAGATGCAGGTGCCAATGTTCAAAAGTCACACAATTGGTTTCTATGGGACAAAATAATTGTCAATAGGGGAAATCTGCAAAAGTCACCCAATTGGGCTACCAAATTGCAAATTTGGCAACCCTGGCTAATACCACAAGTTCCAGCCCAAAGGCCCCTAGCAGGGGGTGTGTTTTGTAACCAAACATAAATCTGAATGCTTGGGTGCTTTTTACTGAACTATAATTTTAAGCACTATTGACAACTTGAGCCACTTCCCAGCAATGAGTCTAAAAGTCAATCAATAAAATTTTAATTTCAAAACACTTGAAACTGCACAATTCAACACTTTTATGTATCAAAAACCTGTGAAAATCAGTAAAATAACAGAAATTTACAACCAACAGCCACTGCACCATGCCTTATAATGAAACTTGCACAAGAAGCCAATTTTTTGGCAGGACAGAGTGAAGTTGTGTAGGGCATGGTTGGCCTTCTGTATGTAGCCCAATTGTGTGGCTGTGGCATGGTTAGCCTTCTGTTGAATGCAGCCCAATTGTCTGGCTGTGGCATGGTTAGCCTTCTGTAAGTAGCTCAATTGTGTGGGTGTGGCATGGTTGGCCTCTGTAAGTAGCCCAATTTTGTAGGTGTGGCATGGTTGGCCTCTGTAAGTAGCCCAATTGTGTGGGTGTGGCATGGTTGGTCTCTGTATGTAGCCCAATTGTGTGGGTGTGGCATGGTTGGCCTTCTGTAAGTAGCCCAATTGTGTGGATGTGGCATGGTTGGCCTCTGTAAGTAGCCCAATGATGCGGCTGTGGCATGGTTGGCCTCTGTAAGTAGCCCAACTGTGTGGGTGTGGCATGATGATATCATTCCCAATGACAAAGCTCAATGACACCAATTAAACAAGCAAGGCACACAGTTTGACCTCAAGTTGTGGAACATGAGTTTTTGTACCCATCACAAAAAAGGTCATTCTTTGAGTGTAGAAGCATATTGGGATTAAGGAACTGTCCTAGAGATTGTCATGTTTGAGATCCTTATAATGAAGGCACTGTGGGGCATCACTGAATGTGTGATCAAATATTATATCAAGATTATATTGTGCATCAGCTACAGGATAGGGGGCATGCTGTGATGACAAACCTGACATCTGTGATAGCATAGCTGATAGCTAGGACCTTGTCCTCAAATTAAGGTCAATGAATGTAGGATTGTATTTGGCATGGTACCTTGTTTCAGACATAGGTCCTGTGCACCTGCATTCACATACACATTTCTCAAAGTGCAGTTTATTTACAAAGTTGTTGCTGTTCAAAAAGGGGGGTGTTAATTAGGTCCTTCAAACAACGAAAATTCCCATCACATCGCTAGTGCCGTATGAGAGTGCCTGCTGTGCTCTAAAAAATATGTGATTTCTGTACTGTCAATATTGTCGACAACAATGGCCGGCTATCAGTGTGCGATTTATCCAGGTGCACGCATGCACGTATGCATGCAGATTTTTTGTGTGCATGTAACATTTTTGACATACATGCACATGGTGCATGCATTATTTTCATCAGTAAGCTTATTGAAAATCAGGTAAATCTAAAGGAATGAATCTAAAATGATGAAACTGTTGAGACAATAAAGTCATGAAAAATAATAAATATTTATTTTCGTCAATCCCAAACCATTATTTATGTACCGTACCTAAGTTTTGCATTGTGGGTCTGTCTGATCCCCGTGAGCTATCCGGCTGATGCAATAATTGCGGTTGTAAACAAAATGGGAAAACACCTTCTTGGTTATTTTTAGACCTAGTCTTGATCGCATTCGTACGTTCCTTCCATAAAAATTGCGATTGCGAAAAAGACGACTGAAGAGACTAGGTACCGTATTTAAAAAATTGATAAAACCGGTAAGTGTAATGCATTCAAAGTTTAAGTTTTATTTTGACATAAAACTTGACAAAAATTTGGTGCATGTAAACTTTTGGTGTGCATGTAGATTTTCTGATTTACATGCACCATGTGCATGCAGTTTTTTTTTTTTTTTCTAAATCGCACACTGCCGGCTATCACATTGATATCATGAAATCGGCGATCAATGTTCGAAAATGTGCATTGTGGAACAGTTTGGTTGAACAAAATGGTAGCTTGACCAGGGGGGTGTATGGATTTCAACTGGAATAGCCCATTGCAGCAAGTCCTAATACTATAAACTGATAGCTGGATCCCAATATGATCCTAATGATGTCACCAGTCAAACCTGCATAAGGTCAATAAGTTAACGCTGCTTAATAGAGAAACCAGACAGAAATATTGATCAATGGGAAAGAAACTCCCTGGCACTGGCATGGTTGGGTTGGATTTTTTGGTGTAATTAGCTGTAGTTCAACTTTTCCCCTATAAATTTTTATCTCTTAGAATAAGTTTTCACATGATCTAACATTTTATCACACATTTGACAGGTGTGCCCAGTAGCCTAGAAAATTACAGCTATTATTGAAAATTTCTACTGAGAATGTCACCCGCCTGTATCCCCGTAATTTTAATCACCTCGGCTCAAATGGTGAGGTTACCCCCTCCCATCATCATCCCTTTACCCAATCTTCCTGATGTGTGCAAAGAGAGACTTTGTCAGTCAGTGGGAGAAATGCACCCAGTTAAGGGTGTAAAATTCTGGGGGTACTAATTTCTGGTGAGCTGCAATTGTTTGAGCAGTCTGCAGAATAGAAACTCTGCCTATCCTACAGTTTGTCCACTTTGAAGAACAAAGTGACAACACGTGCGTATACAGCGTGTGAACAGTGCGTAGTGCTACGTCTTTGCTGCAGGTATGCATGCCTTCAAAGTCGGCACAATGTGTGCGTCCGCGTCAGTACTTTGTACTTCATAGACTGACTGTACGGCCCGTTTCTACTAGGACTGTTACCATTGGTACAATCACCTGGTAACATTTCCCTTAGTAGAAACCAGGAGTAGAAACATGTGGATTGGTCCACGCAGTACAAATGAATAATGTATAACATGGTTCCAGACCTCCATGACATTTCAATCAATTATAAACCATTAATGTTTAGCAAACATTAATTTTGCAGTATTGGTTTATTTGTACTTGTGTGTACACTACTGAATGAAAACATGCGTACACTCAAGTGAGTGCATTCAGTTGTGGCACATACAAATATCAATGCATTGGTCTAATCAAGCAGATAGGTCTTTCATATTTAGTGATGTACGCCCATCATTCAAACCGCATCCAAAACGCTATCACAGAATAGACCTGTTATCGATTGTCGTATGTGTCGTATTATCGTCGATTTGGCCCTAAATCCGACACTTCAAAAGAAATTGTCCTTTTTCGACACTTTACAACCCTCATCAAAAAGAAAAAATTAAATTTCCATGCTATTTTGTCCAAATAAGCTTACCATACGATCATATTTTCATCAGAAAGTTGAAAATAACCCCGGTTGACCCGAACCCGAAGTAGAACGAACCAGGAAGTGTGTTTACACCGGAAGTCGGTGATCGTAATTCATATCGGTATGATTTTAAGCTTATCTATCGACTTTTTCAGTATTTTTTTATCTCATTACAAGTTTCGACACATGTCGATTGTCGTATTGTTTACCCCGACACAGTGTTGAATTAGAAATCACATCGATAACAGGTCTATCACAGAATAATGTGAATGGTGTTGTGGCAAGGGTGTTGACCGTGTTGTGATAGTGAGATGGCTAAATCATTCTTTGTTTTTCAGCATGTAGCTTCACATAGTAGGCATACCGTATGACCCTATAAACGGTACTTCCCCCACTCAATGTATGCAAGCCTTATATACATTGATTTAGCATGAACAAAGGTGATCAATACATAGCAATTTGGGAGATGGTCAAGCAATTGTAGAGAGTGTGTGTCATCCCCAACAGATGGTGACCCCATGCTAGTCTCTATCTCTGACTGCCCTTCACCATTCAAATTAATGTGATTGTGTAATGATTCTGATGGAGGCTAGTTTAAAATTGATCAGTGCCCAGCCATCTGTGACTCTGCTACAGTAGGGTATTGATTTTGACAAACAAAAATCTGGTATTTAAAAAAAATATTCAGGAAACTCTTGAAATCTCAATTTGGCATAATTTCCCATTCAATTTGAATGGTATGTGCAGCATTGAAGTTGATCAGTTCCCTCTGATTGTGATGTCCAAACAGCGACCGAGACGCACAGCGCCGAGGCGCGAAGAGGTGCTTAGCCCTACCCTAACCCACCGGGTAGCGTCTGCTACCCGGTGCCTCAGAACTCAGAGTGCTTGTCGAATATTGTATTTAAGCTATAGACTTGTCTGTAACCTTCAAATGGGTGCCACAACTTTGCACGCTTTGCGTTTCTGTGGCATCCACATCTCTCATACCACATTATTAAAATATTATTTTGTAATATTAATATTGGTATCTCAATTGTAAATTATTTGGCATTGCATTGTTACTAATTTATTACAAAATGTTTCTTTCTATATCATGTTATTTATATGTATGTGTGTTGAGATGAAAATAAAACTGAACTGAACTGAACTGAACTGATGGTGGTAGCAGACCTCATATTTGTGTGTGTATTTAGGGTTGTTGTAGAAGCTATTGCAAGCAGAGATGTGTTTGCAAGAAGGTCCTATCTGCAATAGCTGGCAGGTGTCATATTAAAGATCATCAGTACCCAACACATCCAAGGTCATGCTTGAGTGTAGAAGCATGTTGGGGTTTAAGAACTGCGTCCTAGAGTAGAGATTGTATGTTTGTGATTTTTGTGTGACGGTCCCATGCTTTGTCTGTTTGATACCGACTACATGTACAATGTACATTTGCAATAACTGAATTACACATTATGCAAATTATGACTCATTCGCTATCAATACTACTACTACTATGTATTGATTTAGGTGATTCCAATCAAGATACATCATGCAACATTAGGTATACGTGCACACAGGAGACCAAACTCCTAAAGATTTTGTAACCTTTCAGTCAGCGGTTCTAACTTGGGAGTTTCATCATGTCTTACTAGTCACTACCGATTAAGTGTAAAAACAAACTGATTTGAATAAATTTGTAATAACCTAAAGGTAAAACGCAAATAGAAACTTATTCTAAGTTTTAAACTGTTACGCCTTAAACAATGTTTCACAAAACTTGAAGGAATGAATATTCAATTCAACACTCAAAGGTTCAAATACTTGCCTGTCTGAGCAGGATTTAATGGCCTGCACAATGCACATGAATGTGAGGTTATCAATTTTGCAACACTAATTAGACTACTAATTACGTCCATACATTACTATACCGATATGTCGCAATCTAATTACTGAAATGTGGCAATATTTACACATTTTCTGATGCATTATGCATAGCTTTTAATATAGGCATATGTTTATGACAATTTATGTTCTCATCAGTGTTGTGGATTAGGCCTACCGTATTCCTTCTAATAAGCGCCCATGCCCCAATAAGCGCCCACCTAGGGTATTTTCAATTTGCTAAAGGGTACCATTAATGTTGAAGTGACAGATGTCGATACAGTGAAATAGCTGCAGGACTACTGTGTAACACAAGTCCTGCGTAAACTTACAATACATTTTCTACATCAGAATTTAAGCTACTAGAACGTCTCAGGACCCTTTTATATGTAAATTCATCTCTAATAAACGCCCAGCACATGAAAAAATTAGGTAAAAATAAGCGCCCACCCAAAATGACTTTGTTTAGAGCCCTGGGCGCTTATTGGAATGAATACGGTATGTTAGGCCCTTCTAAGGTACATATCTCCTGGCTTATAAATCAGAGATGCCAATGGGTTATGAAAAAAAAAATCTGAAAATTGCGAACGTGGGAGCGGCGATCAAGTCTCGCCCCACGCCGAGGGTCCAGGGGCCAGCTTAAGGGCCCCTGGTGGGGTCCAGGGGCAAAGCCCCGTGGGGGTTGAGGGGCAAAGCCAGAGGGTTTCTACACATTTTACACTGCAGGAGACACCATTTCTGAGGGTAAAATTACATTCAAATGGATTAAAAAATAAGGTTATTTTGAGAAAACAAGCCTAGATAGCAGTATTGAAGACTATCTATTATACATGTAATATTCTTCAAGGCTTGTTTTCTCAAAATTGTACCATATAAATATGCAAATTAGGTACCTAAGCCCAGGCAATTTTAGCAGAATTAGCACCCCAAACGGCCATTTTTAACATAAAAACCAGTTTTAGACTTTTTTGAAAAAATGCTTCCTACATACCAAAAAAGTGGTTTTAAATGTTCAGTTTCCTATACTTTTGTACATGAGAGACCATTTTCCAAAGTATTTTTGGCCTAATAACATGGCCTACATTGCTGCAATGGATATATATAATGCGTAATATAAAAACGATGATTCATCAAATTTTGACCCCCCTATTTTTTGTTAAATTTTCAAAAAAAATATTTTAAAAAAAGCAAGTTATATGCCCTAAATTACTTAGAAATACTGCTACTTAAAAAAAAAAAATTGCCAATTTTATTTTACAAAGTTGGATAAAGTTGTACATTTTAATTACTTTTACTTCTACTGAACAGCTAGCAATGTATATTAATTCAATGTGTTCCTGACTGTTCAATAGAAGCAAAAGTAATCAAAATGTACAACTTTATCCAACTTTGTAAAATAAAATTGGCAATTTTTTTTTTTGAAATAGCAGTATTTCTATGGTTGAATAACAAGTAATTTAGGGTCTATAACTTGCTTTTTTGGCCAAAAATATTTTTTGAAAATTAAAAAAAAAAAAATTTAGAAAATCTGATTTTTTTTTTTAAAATACAAAAAAATCGGAATTCGATTTAAATCGGAAGATTGGCATCTCTGATAAATATGCCCCGGTTTGAAAGTTGTCAAGGTGACACCAGTGCTAGAAATAATATGCTTATTTCCCTGGAACAGAGATGCCAGTGGTTGATGACAAAATTTCCTGAAATGGTTGACAATTTCCTGAAAATTTAATTTTGTGTTTACTTTTGCACATAAACATCTGAGCAAAATTTCCTGAAACTTTAGTAAATCACTGAATAATGAATAAATATTCAATATTTTTAACAATTTTTTGTAAATTTGGGTACAGATCATTATTTTCACCCTGTACAATACTTGTACATTTACAATACAGTGAGAGCTGTGAGATTAGGGCGTATTGTTAGTGGCCTTTCCATGCCATAGTGTGTGTGGGGTATTCAATGTACAACCAGACTTGTAATTGTTGCTAAACAGGTGAATAATATAAATCAGGATTGCATTGCAGGAAAACATGATCCCATTCTCCATTTCAAATTTGCCATTCCCTGTGGAAGAGTCTACCACAAAGGGAATGTTTTTTCAAATGGAATTGGTTAAAATGTAAGTTCTTCAGCATTCCACCTAGATGCCTTGTGCTCGCTTCTATACTAGATGATATCCTTCCGTTTTGCTTGGCTAATGACACTTTGCAAGTTACCTTCCCCATTTCACCAAAGAGCGATTCCTATTTGAAGCATTTTCCACCCTGATGTGGCAGTGACGTCAAAGAGTTGAGGCACCTGTGTATGCGAGAGCTTTGAGCGAACACCAGCAATTTGTAGCTGCGCCCAATGAAATGTACACTGACGTCACTGCCACATCAGGGTGAAAAATGCTTTAGTAGGCCTACATTTTCAGGCGAGACTCTTGTGTTAAACATCCTGGATTTGAATACTTCATGTAGGCTACACATACGTTTTTTTTTTTACATGTACCTGGGCAAAGTACCCATACCAATTGCATAATTTTTGAGCATGGGGTGAATGATTTGTTTGCACCAGTCAATGCATTTTAAGGCGCGCGAGTGCGATCGCGCGCATAGAGCTCACCTTAAATCACTTTAGTATTTATAATAGGAAATCACCTATGTTGTAATTTTGATCTTTTGACATGACAAGGGTCTAGTCCTGAGCCCAAAGGGGGAGGGAGGGGACAATTGTGCTACATGCTATCTCACCTATTCTCAACTCAAGTGCTCAACTGAAGTATTCAACACCAGACATGAACTTGACTCCCAATTTATTGCACAGCAGCAGGTTGACTAGTCACAAAGCTTTCCACACAGGTTGAATACAATAGGGGAAAAATTTCACCAGCTTTTTATTTTTGCACTTTTCATGACAAATTTATGAACCAAAAATTTTAAATCACTACAAAAATATTGTTGACATTGGTTTAATGTGTACTGTGTAGGCAGATATTTGAAACCGTTAAAAGAAACTGCTGATAAATGATGACTACATGTATTTGACTTGCACTGGATCAGATAAAATTATGAAAAATTAATATTGCAAAAAAAGTAGAATATTCCCAATGTGCAGAAGGTTTGGATAAAGAATCTACATGGTGTGTAATTACACACCTGGGCTACAACACAAGCTCTCCCATGATAACTAGGTCACCAAAGGTCACTGGGGTCAAACAATTATATTGAAATGGGCACTTAATCATAGTAAATGTCACACAGCAGATCTAGACTACCAATTCACTAGGAGCCACAAATTCTCATCTATCAGGGTGCAGTTCTTTAATCCCAATACATTTGTACATTCATTGAATGACCTTTGAAAGTTTGGGTACAAAAACTCATACTCTGTAATTTGAGGTCAAATTTTACACTATGATTGTTTAATTGGGGTTATTGAACTATGCCATTGGGATGAGGCTATTGTAAATAATTCACTTCATACATCCTTCATGTGTATTTGTGCTTAGTATTCAACATGTAATGCTCTCCATGTGTTGACATAATACGCACAGATCTTTTGACTGAAATGAAGAATTTGTAAAATTTAAAATCTCTGCAAAAGATTGAACGCACAATCATTCAAAATGTGTAATCTTATTCTGTGGGAGTGGTCTGGCTTATAAATACAATCTTTAGTTAGACAAATGTATGATTCAGGTGTCCTCTATCAAATAATTTTGTTAGTAGTACATGTAGTGTGGATTAGTTTAATCAGCGGTAATAAAAAAATATATGCTCAAATTTCTATAGGCACTAGATATTTTCATCTAAAAAACTAAATTAGAAAATAAAGATTATGAGAATAAAATCAAGGAATGATAGGAATGTTTGTTTTATCCAAGTGTAATTATTACTTTACCTTACAATGAAAATACTGAATTTACTTGTATGTAACTTTTGCTTTCATGCATTAAAAACTTCTGTGTAGTCAGGGCCCACTTGGAGATCAGTACCAGAAACTGAAAGGGCCACCCTGGTTAAAGAAATATTAAATAAATTTTATAAATTACCATTCTCTATCATGTGACAGGATTTTTAGGCACATCAATATTTTTGTCGTATTTGCGCGGCATCCACTAGCTAAAATATTGGACCTACTTATCCCCTATCACAGGCAAGACTGGCAAATCCTTTATAATTCTGTATTCAGGGTGTCCCAAATTGGCCGTGAGATCAGATAAACTCGCCCTGTAGCTCAGTGCATATACTGTCATCTGATATGACAAACCTGTCCTGGTCAAATTTACCCAATACTACAGATCAATATTTGACATTCCAAGCCAGCCATAGAGTTTCTACATGTATGTCCCTAGGATGACCCTGGTCTAATATTAAGCCACTTGGCACAAATGTAGTGTTTGTAGTATTTTTGTAATATTTTCAATGGTTGAGCAAACTCAAGTCACCATGAAGTAAGACCACCAAGCAAAATGAGTGCTGAATTAAAAGAGAACATTTTTGCAGATTAGTATTCACCCTTTTGTGTTCAACACAGCTATCATGAAAATAAGAACCTCACAGTGTTTCTAGTTTCTACTCATATTTACCTAAAATGGTGGTTATCATGGTTATTGAATATTGATATTACCCTGCATACTGACAGGCCTGGAAAAATGGGAAATTCATGAATTTCTTTCCTGAGAAATTTGGAAAATTAAGCCTTAAATCCTGCAATGTTGGAGAAAAATTTGTCTACATTCCCAGAAATTAAATTTTTCCAGGCTTGATCACTGTCAACCCAATCTGTCTCCAGTGCTGGGACTACCAAGTATATACCTTGCCCCACCCACCCAGCCCTTGCTCATTAGAAACACACTGATTACTACAAGGATAATTAAGTGTTTTCACCAACTAATATACCATAGATTGGTCATCAATCTTTAAATAGACAATGACACATCCACATCTGTATTTGCACTGATTTTATCAATTCTGGACAGTTTTAGTGGGTGTTTAAGGGGTACTACACCCCTGGCCAATTTTGTGCCTATTTTTGCATTTTTCTCAAAAATTATAGCGCATTGGTGACAAGTAAGATATGTATATTATAGGGGCAAGGACTACAACTACTGCACTGAAAATTCAGCAACTCAAGACAAGTAGTTATTGATTTATTGATCAAATATTGATTTTCCCTCATTTTTGACTGTAACTCCACAACTGTTGTCTGTGCTGAAATAACATTTCCAGTGCAGTAGTTGTAGTCCTTGCCCCTATAATATACATATCTTACTTGTCACCAATGCGTTACAATTTTCGAGAAAAATGCAAAAATAAGCACAGAATTGGGCAGGGGTGTAGTACCCCCTTAATTGGTGTTTCCAAATCTATTCACATTAAGTGTATAGTAATATTTTTGAGAGGTAAAAAAAATGTGGATGCCTGTTACCGGAAATAATTTACATGTAGGTCTACCTGTACATGAATAGCAGAATTATGTTCGCAACAGCAACCGTAACATTGTTGACACTACATGTTTCACAACATAGGACCAGGGCTAAAAAATACTTCTTGATTACGGAGGGTATACAATGTATCCAAGATTCTGAAATGAACGCCCGTGTGTAGTTCTTGCCATCAACAAATATTTTTCTTGGGGCCATTTTGTGAAATATGGGGTGAATGCATTTAACTCTCCCTCCCCCTCCCCATGTATTGCTAGCCCTGGACCAGGACTTCATTTTAAAAATATTTTTTTAAATAGTAACAAATTCGTCTATTTCATGCCAGTCCAAAAATAAAACCTGGCAATAGCAGATGGGTGTATCAAGCATCAAACCAGCCTATTGTGAATCATTGGATTTTTCTCTCACTAGAGATGACAACTTCACTTACTTTGAAAAAACCTCACCATCAGATGAGGATTCACAATCTCATCATTGTTGCTATGGCAACACAAGAGGCTACAAAGCCACATGGCGGCAGGGTGGGCGTGTAGTTGTTGCAACATGACTCACTAATTAGAATTACTCAGGACTGCCTTACTCAGAAAGATATCTAATGCATACCTCTGTAGATGGATTTTTATAAGCTGAAGAACAATACACACATGCTATAACAGATGATTCTTTTCATCAAATATCAAGATGTTTTTGAAATTGAAAAGCAGACATTTCCCCACATTTGATCAAAATTCACACACACATGAACCCACTCATACCCCAACAAACACAACACTGAACAAATATAGCGACAAGAATACCATGAATTCGGTCAACCGTGTATGGGTATTCCAAATATTGCAAACATTTCAGGCAAATCAATTGCACGAAAAAACTCCCAATCACTGTGTAGGTGCAATCTAAACATTAAAGCCTTATTCAAAGTGGGGGAGGTTTCAGAACTTTTGCTCAAAACGCTTTAGCTGTACAATGGAGGGGATGTGCTATTTCCATATACCAGGAGTGAGACGGCTGAGACCAGGACAGTGAGACAAGCACAAAGCCCAACAAACCTAGCTTTAGAAGAAATTTTTTATTCCCCTATTATTGTCCACCCAGTCACTTTACAACAATCAAACTCTGGTATTATTAACTGCCCATCTGGACAATCTGAAACATGGCACGCTGATGGATGAATATTTTGAGGCAATTTTTACGTACATGTAAATTGATGTAATCAATGTAAATCAATATGTACATACATTTTTACAATATAAAAAATAATAAAATAAAACAATTTTGGCTATATAAGGTCGTGTTCTCACTACAAACATGGGGTTTCGTACCTAGGTCCGAGTCCACATAAAAGTGGACTCAGTCCACATTGATTTCGCATTCTCACTAACGCCAAAATGCTGATGTAGGATCGACTCCACTTACCCGGATGTTATAATATTAATGCATGAGTCATGCAGCATGACGTCACAAATTCTGTTGCAATGCATGTTTTGAGCCAAACTCACAGCACAAATTAAACTTTACTAGCCGACTGTCAATTTTGAAAGATCATTTTTTTATTTCCAGGCCCCCTGATATAGTCTGCAATCTATGGATATGTTATTTTGTGATATGGAATTTGGAAAGATTTGAAATAAAACGCTCTAAAAACTATTATTTAATAGGCCTATACGTGTAAAATGAGAGAAATACATCGGGTTGTTATTTCTGATTTTGGTCAAGTACGCCGATTTACACGCAACACAACCTCTAAATCACAATCAAAATTACTATTTTTGATTGGTAATTTTGACTCAAAAACGAATAGGCCTATATTACACCTGAATAATATCCTTTTGTACTATCCTGTAATTTCTGTAAAGTTTAATGTCGTTTTATTTAATTCTGAAACTGGATAAAATCTGTATCTTGCCGCGATGCCGTTGTTTTCACACTGCACGAGAAGCATGCTGCTCATCAAACTACGGCAAGCATCTCAAACGAACTTCCGTGTATAGCCACTTTCCCCAAGCTTTTTCCACATAAAAAATAAATGTTGTAAATTACTACATGAAATAAAGAGTGTAGAAATTTGTTCTATAATACCAGCTATGAATTTTAAAGTTGAAAATGCATATGTTTAAATTTTATAATGGAAAATTATATAATGTAGACTGTATATTGTATAGCCTATAGTACAACGACGCGACGGCTATCAAGGTCGTGCATAGAGCATTTCCGGTATAAGTGGATCGAGTCCACTTGTAAACGCGTTCTCACTATGCTGTTTGATACCACGTCCTAGGTACGAGACTACCTCAATGAGGTGGTCTCGATGCTACATCCTGGATGTAGGATCAAGACCACTTATTTCGCGTTCTCACTATGCTTGGAAGTGGACTCGATGTAGGATCGAGTCCACGTCCTGGTATCAAACAGGCATACTGAGAACGCGCCCTTATTATTATATGTACATACATGCATGTAATGTGTCTCATGAACATGCCCATAATCAAACACAGACAAAGCAAACAAAGATGCTATTGACTCTGTTTTCTGTGTCTAGTACCATTGTAGACAATGAACTACACAACATAATTTTTACCGCTCATTTAACTATTGTTTACTCTGCAATTGGTAGGAAAACAATCTACTGTACACTGCTTGTACTAAATCATATCAGGGCTCGCACTTTGGCAAGGGTGAAAATAAACGGGCTATGAGCCTGTTTCAGGCCCATGAGTTACCTACTGTAGACCATTGAAATTAAAAATCACAACACTAGGCTATATACTCTTTGTCCTAAACTATAGCCCATCACCATACAGTCTACATATTAAATGAATACTTATTATTTGGATTTTTTGAAGATGCCATCTGACAATACGACCATTTTAGTAATAATGATATATTGGATTATTCCAGTTGAAATCCACACACCCCCTATGGAAGACCTCACCTTAATCTTCTACACAGGCGGTGTAGATTTCAAATGGAGTCACATTCAGATAACTCATTTGAAATACATACTACATGTGTGAAAGGGGTGTATGGATTTCAAATGGGATAGTGCATTATAGATATTTAAAGGATACATTTTGATGACACCACTTTCAGTTCCGATTGCTATCAATTTGAGTACATGGTCATAGGCCAATGCAGTAGGCTTGTGAGGAAATCCATGCTCCACTGTCTGTAAAGGGGAAAAAAAACAAGAAGGGTTTAGAACATTTACAGCACATAGAATTAGAAACAGGGTTGTCGCTAGCCCAAGTTGAGTACCGGCTAATCCCAGGGACTGCGGTTTGAAATTTGTGAGAGCATTACATAGCTTTTCTGGAACTCTCAAGGAGATCGATCTAAAAAGCTCTTCTTGAATGAGCAAGTGGAGCAGTTTGTGATTGTAAGAACAATTACTACGTCACACATGTTCTTGCTGCTCCCCTAATTCATTCATCTCTTTAATGCAAGCGTCATTTTAAGCTTGAACCTACAAGTTTTGACATGATATCATCTATGATCTATGTCGATTTGATGCCGATGATTGAGGTCATACTTTTGTTTGGGTAATCATTGGCATCGAATCGATGTCGATAATATGTTGAGGCTTGAGGTGCATAGGTTCAAGCTTCAAATTGAAGCTTGCATAAATGCTATAAACATTACACAGTTACACTACACCTGCGATACAAAAGTACTGCACCATCTATACACTGTTCTTCCAGGGTTCACCCTCAGTGGCTCATTGCTCATCTAAACATTTCATGTAGAGAACTTTTGTCAGGTCACAGAACGAGATGATTCACTGAGGTGCTCAAAACAAACGTGGGGGGCCAAGTGCAATTTTCTCCTGAAAATGCCAAAATAGCCCTCACAAATTTAATTACAGGAGGTGACTTTTATTAGAAAACAGTCCCTGAATTAAAGGAAATAAGAAAGGAACTGTTTCAAGGCTCAAAGTAAATTACTGTTTAGGAATTGCTGTTTGGGGTATTTTAGCAGCCCTCAAAATCATGAAAGTTCAAATACAGGGCTAATTTTCTCAAAAGTAGCCCCCAAAATTAATAAAGTATTTTGAGGCCTGGCAATCACTGAATAATGACTGAATTGTAGAGAACCAATGCCAGGTGCCACCACTGAATGAGATGATTCACTCAGTTGGAATTGTGCCAGCTTGTCTGGAGCTATGATCAGGATTTCCCAAAAAATACTGTACATGATCAGGCACAAGACTGCACTTTCCTAAAAAATGAAAATGCACATGAAATTGGGCAAAAAGAACCAAAAACAGGTTGAAATTAAATGAAGTTGCAGAAATTTTGACAAAAACAAATTTCTTGGGAGTTAAGAAAGGATCATGAAACATGTAAACTGTAAATATTAATTTTTTTTTAAAGCTGAAATGGTCAAATATGGAATAAATTTTTGTCACAATCACCCAAGCCATTCTCTTTTCTTTTTCTCTAGTTTCTCTTCTCTTTTTTTGATATACCGTGAAGGGTGGGCGTCTGTTTAAAAAGGGGAGGGCTGTGTATACGCTAATATACTGAGAGTGAAATTTGTTTTAAAAATAGGTTCGCAAAGGTGGTAAAGTGCAATGATTTAAAGTGCACTGTACACCCACAAGCCTCAGCACACTTTACAAACTTTTAGAATTACACTTCCACTTTTGCACATTAAATTTTGGGTCAATACTATTCAATGAGGCAGAATGGTGCATTCATTGTGAATGGTTGGCAGGCCGGCTCCTGATTCATTTTATGTAATTCAATTCTTTAAGGGGGTACTACACCCCTGCCCAATTTTGTGCCTATTTTTGCATTTTTTTCAAAAAATATAGCGCATTGGGGACAAGTAAGATATGTATATTATAGGGGCAAGGACTACAACTACTAAATTGGAAATTGTATTTCAGCACAGACAACAGTTGTGGAGTTACAGTCAAAAATGAGGGAAAACCAATATTCGATCAATAAATCAATAACTACTTGCTTTGAGTTGCTGAATTTTCAGTACAGTAGCTGTATAGTCCTTGCCCATATACATATCTTACTTGTCACCAATGTTCTATAATTTTTAAGAAAAAATGCAAAAATAGGCAAAAAATTGGCCAGGGGTGTAGTACCCCCTTAAATGCCTGCCAGACAAATACAGCTACTTTTGGTACTATGTGTATATATTGTGCTTGAACTTAGAACAAACTCTATGTGAGCTACATGTATAGAAGTTCTTCAATTGGGTCACTCCCCATCATCAAGGCATAGGTTTCTACACTATACAGAGTTGACAATTAGAAAAACTAGACCTAAATTGTAATTTGTATGCTACTATTAGTATTAGTTTTCAAAATTAAAGAAATTTAGTTTTTCAGTCAGTACATTTGAGACGGTCATTGGGATGAGGATATTTTTAAAGCAAGGAATCTTTTTTTTACCGTCTAAGTGGTTGTCAGGATGGACAACCAAAAATTCAAGATGTTAGGTACATTGTATAGTTGGTAACCTACACCCAAAATGTCATATTTTCCTATTACCGGTCATTATAATCTTGACAGTTGACACATGGAAAAAATAACTTCAGGATTGGTAAGTACGGTACCAGGTACATTAAATGGAGTAATTTGTGGTCCAAGTTCTCTTTGACAAGAACTACTTAAAGGTAACCACAGGGAGAATTCGCGATGCGCAAAAAAACCGCAGAAATTCGCAAATTTTGAGTATAATCACGAATTTTAGGTTCGGCTGCGAATTTCACAATTTTTCCAAGATATCCATTTTTAAAGTATTCATTTTTACTCAAATTGAAAGAATCCATGGCGATCTGCACTTGATACAATCCATGCAGGAAAAAGCAGAGTGCAATTTTGACAGTCGTAAACATGAACCCGGGTCCCGGAAGTGAGCACACGATTCTGGTTGCAGTGCCATGCATCGTGTATAGATACCAGAACAAGGTTGGCTGATTATCGTGTTGTGAGTGGGTACATGTCCAATCACTGCATTGGTTAGAAACTTATATCGGTAGTATTGATTAATTTGTTAAAAATGAGCGGAGTTGAAAGCTGGTTGTGTTTCGCGATGGCGAGTGTTGAATCACAGATTCTCAATATGTTGAGAATCTGTGGTTGAATTCCGATGTTGAACTTGAACGTTAGTTTGCCGAGTGAATGAGCCGATCAAGTTGACTGTTCAAAGGCATTTTACGGGAGTCTCTGCGCGAGTCGACTCACATCGAAATTCCACCCCTGCCGGGGAAGGATTTCCGATTTCCAAGGAATAAAGAAAACATTATTAAAAAAAATTTTTTTAACTACAAATTTGAACTTTTTGGGGAAAATGCACCCATTTTAGGAATATTATGGACAAATCACGCAAATCGCGAATTTTCTAAAACTGGTGCGCGAAATTTGCTCTCAAAAATCACGCATTTTCCCGGTGCTTACTTAAAGGAGTATTTTGTGATTGTCATCTTAGCATCCTCTTTTTATGACTTTTTCAGTAGATATCCACGTGTTATGCACAGGGTTCGAATTCGGCTGTATCGCATAGCAGTTTGCTCCAATTTTGAAGTAACTGCTATCCAATTTTGCATTTGTATAGCACTTTTTATAGTACTTTAGGGAAGTATCCTGATTATGATGAATTAGCCAAAAACTGCTATGTAAAATTTTTAAACGAATTCGAACCCTGGTTATGCATGATTATGTGTATTACACTGCTCTATCTAGACAATGTAATTGTAATTCAAATTTTTACAATATTTTTGCTAAACAAATTAATCTGCGTGAAATAAACATTATGTAGCAGGGCATTATCCAGGATTTGAAAGTAGGGCATCCAACCCAGTCTGGGATTCTAGAAGAGCACTCCCAACGGCCAAAATACGACTATTCAACAAACCAGGAAGTAAACAAGCTTTAAAAACAAAATAGCGCCCCATCGAAGGTCAACAGGGCTCCTGCTTGGAGGTTAATAACTCATGCATCAGTTATTTGGAGGATTAGAAAATCTTACTTTGGAACCGAGGAATATCCAGAGGGTGCAGCCCAGAGTGATATTCCGAGCTCCAAAGCAAAATGTTTAGATTTTTTCACAATGCCCAACATATTATTACTGATGCAAGACGTCATTGAAGTTAAACCTCATTCATAACCATCACTTTCATCTCTTCACTTTACAAAATAACACACAATTTGCCTCAAAAATAAACAATTTTTACGTTTTGCCTTTCCAAAAAGCGATCCATGGATCAGGCTAAAACAGGACGACCAATTAAGTGCAAATCACAATCTGTGCAAATATGGCAGTCGATGTCAGCGCTCTCGCTATTTGTTCGACACACAACACCAAATCATGCATCTGAATCCTTGCTTGCACTTGCAGAAATTTGCAGGCTGCATTTGAAATCTGTAGTGTTATTAATATTGCTCAAGTATTGTTGCTCACTTTACTTCCCCTCACACACAAAACACAACACATGGCTGAGAGAGCTGAACTGTGTGTGTGCATCAAAGCATGCAATGCTCTGACCACCATGCACACAATGCATCCTCACTCAGTGCACTGCATGTACATGGGGTAGCAGTGTACATGTATTCCATTGGAATTTGGGAATCACACCCACCTTATTAAAAGCGAACAGCTCCTTCTGTTGCCTCTGCCGTTCCACGCCAGTTGCACCGTGCTTCTTCTTGAATAACGGCATACCTCAGTATAACATTATCCACATACACAAATGTAAGCTTATAATTTCCAATCGGGTAAAATCTCGCGATCTGTGGATATAAAAAAGTGGTACCGTATCTGTCACTGAATTGAATCAAGTTGAACATTGGTTTCAAAAATCGGCAACCAAATTGATGGTTTCGTATCTAAATAGTCATTAAAAATCATCAACTTGTGCATTTTAAATCTTGGTAACTTACATGATCCTTCTGAGTAACCCAGGTCTTTGTGAGGCTTCTAGAAAGCCTAAAATCTGGCTGAATTTGTCTATTCGATCAACGGTTATTGTGAAATTGGCCTTGCTCCTCCACACACAAACAACGCCGCGACACAGCAGCTATGTAGACCGAATCGCACCCGATGTCGTGGATGTATCCATACGCGTAGCGTCTGCTTCAGCTTTTTCCATTTACACCACCGTCTGGAAAATAAACGGACAATTAAGACAAAGTAGGATGATTTCAATATTCAATGATATATTTGTAATAATATAATTCACATCTAAATGATATTACTCAAATGGTATATAAAACCATTATAGGAAACTTTTTGAATGGGCCGAATGATATCATAGTAATATCCATACGCAATATCGGTTAGTCACGTGACCATTTAATTGATTAATAATTCACAAACAAAATCCTGATCCTGCAGTTCTAAAATGATTTGAAAAATACCAGTTGACTCGAGTAAATCATGAAATGGACATGAAAATTATGAAATATTAAATATTGAAAAAGGAAAACATTACATTAATTCTTTTTACCAGAATTAGATCTCTAGGTGGGCATATACTATAGGCCCACAACAGGCTTAGGGACCGTTCACAAACACTTTGTAATTAGAGGGGGGGGGCTGATGCAAAAGAAAAAATCACATATTTTACAGCCCCCACCCCCGCCTTCACCTAAAAAATATTTTCAGGACCCTTTTTGGCCATGAAAAATGATTGAACGTCAACCCCATAGGTGGCCGGGCTGTCCGGGCGGCCTGTATGTATTGCATCCTCTTTTTATGATGATTTTTCAGTATAACCCCCCCCAGGCCATACGAAAAAAAATATTCCCAAAATTTCAGTTGCGTTTGCGAGTAGGCCTATGCATAATTATTACACTCGCCATAATAGGCCCGATAATAGGCCTATGTGTTGTCAAATTTCACGATATTTTTGCTAACCTCGGGAATTAGGCCTACTGAGGCCTAATCTTTTTTGCTATATAGGCCTAGGCCTAGGCCTAAACATTATGTAGCCAGAGGTTTAGTCAGGTTTAGGCCTAGTGGGCAATATAAAAATGGGGATGCTGTGCGGGTTGATGCTGTGGGTCACGAAATGCCCTTTTAATCTCTAGGCCTATATAATGCAACTTTGAACATAATGATATCCCGCGGTGAATTTCTGTGCAACACAATTCTACACAACTTTGAACATAATGTTATTTTACCATATCCTGGTGCATCTCTATACAACACAACTTTGAACATATGTTATTTTACCATATCCTATAGGTACATCTCTAGGCCTATACAACACAACTTTGAACATAATGTTATTTTACCATATCCTGGTGCATCTCTATACAATACAACTTTGAACATAATGTTATTTTACCATATCCTGGTGCATCTCTATACAATACAACTTTGAACATAATGTTATTTTACCATATCCTGGTGCATCTCTATACACCACAACTTTGAACATAATGTTATTTTACCATATCCTATAGGTACATCTCTAGGCCTATACAACACAACTTTGAACATAATGTTATTTTACCATTCCCTGGTGCATCTCTATACAACACAACTTTGAACATAATGTTATTTTACCATGTCCGGGTGAATCTCTACACAACACAACTTTGAACATAATGTTATTTTATCATATCCCGGTGAATCTCTACACAACACAACTTTGAACATAATGTTATTTTACCATATCTGCTGGTGCATCTCTACACAACACAACTTTGAACATGATGTTATTTTCCCGGAGGGGGTTCTCCCTGGTTGAAGGTATACGGGGATGTGCCACGGTTTTGGGGTATCTTTTCAGCGATTTTGGTATATCGATGGGTGGGTTTTCAGCGGAGACCAATGCGCCCAATTGGGTGCATTTTGGAAAAATTGCACTTAAAACGCCCAATTATGGCAAATTTGGGTGCTTTTTGGGTGCTTTTTCTTGAAAATTGGTATACTGATGGGTAGCAAAAACAGCAAAAAGTAGGTAGGCCTATAGAGAAAGTCTGCGTGGCACACGGCCGTACAAAATTTTTCGAAGAACCCCCCAGGGTTATTTTACCGTATCCTGGTGCACAACACAACTTAATTTGAACATAATGTTATTTTACCATATCCTGGTGCATCTATACAACACAACTTTGAACATAATGTTGTTTTACCATATCCCGGTGATATATGAATCGCAACTTTGAATATAATCATCAGTAAAAAGCATCTGATTATATATAACAATGCTATCATCAGTAGATAGCATCTGATTCCAATAATGCTACCATCAGTAGATAGCTTCATATCCCAACAATGCTATCATCAGTAGATAGCATCTGATTCCAAAAATGCTATCATCAGTAGATAGCATCTGATTCCAACATTGCTATCATCAGAAGATAGCATCTGATTCCAATAATGCTATCATCAATAGATATCATTTTATTCCAACAATACTATCATCAGTAGATAGCATCTGATTCCAACAATGCTATCATCAGTAGATATCATCTGATTTCAATAATGCTATCATCAGTAGATAGCATCTGATTTCAATAATGCTATCATCAGTAGATAGCATCTGATTCCAACATTGCTACCATCAGTAGATAGCATTAGGCCTATATTCCAACAATGCTATCATCAGTAGATAGCATCTGATTCCAACAATGCTATCATCAGTAGATAGCATCTGATTTCAATAATGCTATATCATCAGTAGATAGCATCTGATTCCAACATTGCTACCATCAGTAGATAGCATCATATTCCAACAATGATATCATCAGTAGATAGCATCTGATTCCAACAATGCTATCATCAGTAGATACATTAGCATCTGATTTCAATAATGCTATCATCAGTAGATAGCATCTGATTCCAACATTGCTACCATCAGTAGATAGCATCATATTCCAACAATGCTATCATCAGTATAGATAGCATCTTTTTTCACCAATGCTAGGCCTATCATCAGTAGATAGCATCTGATTCCAATAATGTTATCATCAGTAGATAACATCTGATTCCAATAATGCTATGTTATCATCAGTAGATAGCATTTGATTCCACCAATGCTATCATCAGTAGATAGCATCTGATTCCAATAATGCTATCATCAGTAGATAGCATCTGATTTCAATAACGCTATCATCAGTAGATAGCATCTGATTCCAACATCGCTACCATCAGTAGATAGCATCATATTCCAACAATGCTATCATCAGTAGATAACATCTGATTTCAATAATGCTATCATCAGTAGATAGCATCTGATTCCAACATTGCTACCATCAGTAGATGGCATCTGATTTCAATAATGCTATCATCAGTAGATAGCATCTGATTCCAACATCGCTACCATCAGTAGATAGCATCATATTCCAACAATGCTATCATCAGTAGATAGCATCTGATTCCCACAATGCTATCATCAGTAGATAACATCTGATTCCAACAATGCTATCATCAGTAGATAGCATCTGATTTCAATAATGCTATCATCAGTAGATAGCATCTGATTCCAGCAATGCTATCATCAGTAGATAGCATTTGATTCCACCAATGCTATCATCAGTAGATAGCATCTGATTCCAATAATGCTATCATCAGTAGATAGCTTCTGATTCCAACAATGTTATCATCAGTAGATAGCATCTGATTTTTACAATGCTATCATCAGTAGAAAGCATCTGATTCCAGCAATGCTATCATCAGTAGATAGCATTTGATTCCAGCAATGCTATCATCAGTAGATAGCATCTGATTCCAACAATGCTATAATCAGTAGATAGCATCTGATTTCAACAATGCTATCATCAGTAGATAGCATCATATTCCAACAATGCTATCATCAGTAGATAGCATCTGATTCCACCAATGCTATCATCAGTAGATAGCATCTGATTCCAACAATGCTATCATCAGTAGATAGCATCTGATTTCAACAATGCTATCATCAGTAGATAGCAACCTATTCCAACAATGCTATCATCAGTAGATAGTATCTGATTCCAATAATGCTATCATCGGTAGATAGCATCTGATTACAACATTGCTATCATCAGAAGATAGCATCTGATTCCAATAATGCTATCATCAGTAGATATCATTTTATTCCAACAATGCTATCATCAGTAGATAGCATCTGATTCCAACAATGCTGTCATCAGTAGATAGCATCTGATTTCAATAATGCTATCATCAGTAGATAGTATCTGATTCCAACATTGCTACCATCAGTAGATAGCATCATATTCCAACAATGCTATCATCAGTAGATACATGTAGCATCTTATTTCACCAATGCTATCATCAGTGGATAGCCTCTGATTCCAATAATGTTATCATCAGTAGATAGCATCTGATTCCAGCAATGCTATCATCAGTAGATAGCATCTGATTCCAATAATGTTATCATCAGTAGATAGCATCTGATTCCAATAATGCTATCATCAGTAGATAGCATTTTATTTCACCAATGCTATCATCAGTAGATATCATCTGATTCCAATAATGCTATCATCAGTAGATAGCATCTGATTCCAACAATGTTATCATCAGTAGATAGCATCTAATTCCAACAATGCTATCATCAGTAGATAGCACCTGATTCCAACAATGCTATCATCAGTAGATAGCATCTGATGCTAACAATGCTATCATCATCTGATTCCAACAATGCTATCATCAGTAGATAGCATCTGATTCCAACAATGCTATCATCAGTAGATAGCATCTGATGCCAAAATGCTATCATCAGTAGATATCATTTTATTCCAACAATGCTATCATCAGTAGATAGCATCTGATTCCAACAATGCTATCATCAGCTGTAGATAGCATCTTATTTCACCAATGCTATCATCAGTAGATAGCATCTGATTCCAACAATGCTATCATCAGTAGATAGCATCTGATGCCAATAATGTTATCATCAGTAGATATCATCTGATTTCAATAATGCTATCATCAGTAGATAGCATCTGATTCCAACATTGCTACCATCAGTAGATAGCATCATATTCCAACAATGCTATCATCAGTAGATAGCATCTGATTCCAACAATGCTATCATCAGTAGATAGCATCTGATTTCAATAATGCTACCATCAGTAGATAGCATCTGATTCCAATATTGCTACCATCTATCATCAGTAGATAGCATCATATTCCAACAATGCTATCATCAGTATAGATAGCATCTTTTTTCACCAATGCTAGGCCTATCATCAGTAGATAGCATCTGATTCCAATAATGTTATCATCAGTAGATAACATCTGATTCCAATAATGCTATGTTATCATCAGTAGATAGCATTTGATTCCACCAATGCTATCATCAGTAGATAGCATCTGATTCCAATAATGCTATCATCAGTAGATAGCATCTGATTTCAATAACGCTATCATCAGTAGATAGCATCTGATTCCAACATCGCTACCATCAGTAGATAGCATCATATTCCAACAATGCTATCATCAGTAGATAACATCTGATTTCAATAATGCTATCATCAGTAGATAGCATCTGATTCCAACATTGCTACCATCAGTAGATAGCATCATATTCCAACAATGCTATCATCAGTAGATAGCATCTGATTCCAACATCGCTACCATCAGTAGATAGCATCATATTCCAACAATGATATCATCAGTAGATAGCATCTGATTCCAACAATGCTATCATCAGTAGATAGCATCTGATTTCAATAATGCTATCATCAGTAGATAGCATCTGATTCCAGCAATGCTTTCATCAGTAGATAGCATTTGATTCCACCAATGTTATCATCAGTAGATAGCATCTGATTCCAATAATGCTATCATCAGTAGATAGCATCTGATTCCAACAATGTTATCATCAGTAGATAGCATCTGATTTTTACAATGCTATCATCAGTAGAAAGCATCTGATTCCAGCAATGCTATCATCAGTAGATAGCATTTGATTCCAGCAATGCTATCATCAGTAGATAGCATCTGATTCCAACAATGCTATAATCAGTAGATAGCATCTGATTTCAACAATGCTATCATCAGTAGATAGCATCATATTCCAACAATGCTATCATCAGTAGATAGCATCTGATTCCACCAATGCTATCATCAGTAGATAGCATCTGATTCCAACAATGCTATCATCAGTAGATAGCATCTGATTTCAACAATGCTATCATCAGTAGATAGCAACCTATTCCAACAATGCTATCATCAGTAGATAGTATCTGATTCCAATAATGCTATCATCGGTAGATAGCATCTGATTACAACATTGCTATCATCAGAAGATAGCATCTGATTCCAATAATGCTATCATCAGTAGATATCATTTTATTCCAACAATGCTATCATCAGTAGATAGCATCATATTCCAACAATGCTATCATCAGTAGATAGCATCTGATTCCAACAATGCTATCATCAGTAGATAGCATCTGATTTCAATAATGCTACCATCAGTAGATAGCATCTGATTCCAACATTGCTACCATCAGTAGATAGCATCATATTCCAACAATGCTATCATCAGTATAGATAGCATCTTTTTTCACCAATGCTAGGCCTATCATCAGTAGATAGCATCTGATTCCAATAATGTTATCATCAGTAGATAACATCTGATTCCAATAATGCTATGTTATCATCAGTAGATAGCATTTGATTCCACCAATGCTATCATCAGTAGATAGCATCTGATTCCAATAATGCTATCATCAGTAGATAGCATCTGATTTCAATAACGCTATCATCAGTAGATAGCATCTGATTCCAACATCGCTACCATCAGTAGATAGCATCATATTCCAACAATGCTATCATCAGTAGATAACATCTGATTTCAATAATGCTATCATCAGTAGATAGCATCTGATTCCAACATTGCTACCATCAGTAGATAGCATCATATTCCAACAATGCTATCATCAGTAGATAGCATCTGATTCCAACATCGCTACCATCAGTAGATAGCATCATATTCCAACAATGATATCATCAGTAGATAGCATCTGATTCCAACAATGCTATCATCAGTAGATAACATCTGATTCCAACAATGCTATCATCAGTAGATAGCATCTGATTTCAATAATGCTATCATCAGTAGATAGCATCTGATTCCAGCAATGCTTTCATCAGTAGATAGCATTTGATTCCACCAATGTTATCATCAGTAGATAGCATCTGATTCCAATAATGCTATCATCAGTAGATAGCATCTGATTCCAACAATGTTATCATCAGTAGATAGCATCTGATTTTTACAATGCTATCATCAGTAGAAAGCATCTGATTCCAGCAATGCTATCATCAGTAGATAGCATTTGATTCCAGCAATGCTATCATCAGTAGATAGCATCTGATTCCAACAATGCTATAATCAGTAGATAGCATCTGATTTCAACAATGCTATCATCAGTAGATAGCATCATATTCCAACAATGCTATCATCAGTAGATAGCATCTGATTCCACCAATGCTATCATCAGTAGATAGCATCTGATTCCAACAATGCTATCATCAGTAGATAGCATCTGATTTCAACAATGCTATCATCAGTAGATAGCAACCTATTCCAACAATGCTATCATCAGTAGATAGTATCTGATTCCAATAATGCTATCATCGGTAGATAGCATCTGATTACAACATTGCTATCATCAGAAGATAGCATCTGATTCCAATAATGCTATCATCAGTAGATATCATTTTATTCCAACAATGCTATCATCAGTAGATAGCATCTGATTCCAACAATGCTGTCATCAGTAGATAGCGTCTGATTTCAATAATGCTATCATCAGTAGATAGTATCTGATTCCAACATTGCTACCATCAGTAGATAGCATCATATTCCAACAATGCTATCATCAGTAGATACATGTAGCATCTTATTTCACCAATGCTATCATCAGTGGATAGCCTCTGATTCCAATAATGTTATCATCAGTAGATAGCATCTGATTCCAGCAATGCTATCATCAATAGATAGCATCTGATTCCAATAATGCTATCATCACTAGATAGCATCTGATTCCACCAATGCAATCATCAGTAGATAGCATCTGATTCCAATAATGTTATCATCAGTAGATAGCATCTGATTCCAGCAATGCTATCATCAGTAGATAGCATTTGATTCCACCAATGCTATCATCAGTAGATAGCATCTGATTCCAATAATGCTATCATCAGTAGATAGCATCTTATTCCAACATTGCTACCATCAGTAGATAGTATCATATTCCAACAATGCTATCATCAGATAGCATCTTATTTCACCAATGCTATCATCAGTAGATAGCATCTTATCCCAACAATGCTATCATCAGTAGATAGCATCTGATTCCAACAATGCTATCATCAGTAGATAGCATCTGATTCCACCAATGCTATCATCAGTAAATAGCATCTGATTTCAATAATGCTATCATTAGTAGATAGCATCTGAATCCAATAATGCTATCATCAGTAGATAGCATCTGAATCCAACATTGCTACCATCATCAGTAGATATCACCTTATCCCAACAATGCAATCATCAGTAGATAGCATTTGATTCCACCAATGCTATCATCAGTAGATAGCATCTGATTCCAATAATGCTATCATCAGTAGATAGCATCTTATTCCAACATTGCTACCATCAGTAGATAGTATCATATTCCAACAATGCTATCATCAGATAGCATCTTATTTCACCAATGCTATCATCAGTAGATAGCATCTTATCCCAACAATGCTATCATCAGTAGATAGCATCTGATTCCAACAATGCTATCATCAGTAGATAGCATCTGATTCCACCAACGCTATCATCAGTAAATAGCATCTGATTCCAATAATGTTATCATCAGTAGATAGCATCTGATTTCAATAATGCTATCATTAGTAGATAGCATCTGAATCCAATAATGCTATCATCAGTAGATAGCATCTGAATCCAACATTGCTACCATCATCAGTAGATATCACCTTATCCCAACAATGCTATAATCAGTAGATAGCATCTGATTCCACCAATGCTATAATCAGTAGATAGCATCTGATTCCAATAATGCTATCATCAGTAGATAGCATCTTATCCCAACAATGCTATCATCAGTAGATAGCATCTTATCCCAACAATGCTATAATCAGTAGATAGCATCTGATTCCAATAATGTTATCATCAGTAGATAGCATCTGATTCCTATAATGTTACCATCAGTAGATGGCATCTTATCCCAACAATGCTATAATCAGTAGATAGCATCTGATTCCAACAATGATATCATCAGTAGATAGCATCTGATTCCAATAATGCTATCATCAGTAGATAACATCTGATTCCAATAATGCTATTATCAGTAGATAGTATCTTATTCGAACAATGCTATAATCAGTGGATAGCATCTGATTCCAACAATGTTATCATCAGTAGATAGCATCTGATTCCAACATTGCTATCATCAGAAGATAGCATCTGATTCCAATAATGCTATCATCAGTAGATATCATTTTATTCCAACAATGCTATCATCAGTAAATAGCATCTGATTCCAACAATGCTATTATCAGTAGATAGCATCTGATTTCAATAATGCTATCATCAGTAGATAGCATCTGATTCCAACATTGCTACCATCAGTAGATAGCACCATATTCCAACAATGCTATCATCAGTAGATAGCATCTTATTTCACCAATGCTATCATCAGTAGATAGCATCTGATTCCAATAATGTTATCATCAGTAGATAGCATCCGATTCCAGCAATGCTACCATCAGCAGATAGCATTTGATTCCACCAATGCTATCATTAGTAGATAGCATCTGATTCCAATAATGCTATCATCAGTAGATAGCATCTTATTCCAACAATGTTATCATCAGTAGATAGCATCTGATTCCAACAATGCTATCATCAGTAGATAGCATCTGATTCCAACAATGCTATCATCAGTAGAAAGCATTTGATTCCAATAATGCTATCATCAGTAGATAGCATCTCATTCCAAAAATGTTATCATCAGTAGATAGCATCTGGTTCCAACAACTATATCATCAGTAGATAGCATCTGATTCTAACAATGCTATCATCAGTAGATAGCATCTGATTCCAATAATGCTCTCATCAGTAGATAGCATATCTCATTCCAAAAAATGTTATCATCAGTAGATAGCATCTGGTTCCAACAATGCTATCATCAGTAGATAGCATCTGATTCCAACAATGCTATCATCAGTAGATAGCATCTGATTTCAATAATGCTATCATCAGTAGATAGCATCTGATTCCAACATTGCTACCATCAGTAGATAGCACCATATTCCAACAATGCTATCATCAGTAGATAGCATCTTATTTCACCAATGCTATCATCAGTAGATAGCATCTGATTCCAATAATGCTATCATCAGTAGATAGCATCTTATTCCAACAATGCTATCATCAGTAGATAGCATCTTATTCCAACAATGTTATCATCAGTAGATAGCATCTGATTCCAACAATGCTATCATCAGTAGATAGCATCTGATTCCAACAATGCTATCATCAGTAGAAAGCATTTGATTCCAATAATGCTCTCATCAGTAGATAGCATCTCATTCCAAAAAATGTTATCATCAGTAGATAGCATCTGGTTCCAACAACTATATCATCAGTAGATAGCATCTGATTCTAACAATGCTATCATCAGTAGATAGCATCTGATTCCAATAATGCTCTCATCAGTAGATAGCATATCTCATTCCAAAAAATGTTATCATCAGTAGATAGCATCTGGTTCCAACAATGCTATCATCAGTAGATAGCATCTGATTCCAATAATGCTATCATCAGTAGATAGCATCTGATTTCAACAATACTATCATCAGTAGATAGCATATGATTCCACCAATGCTACCATCAGTAGATAGCATCTTATTACAACATTGCTATCAGCAGTAGACAGTATCATATTCTAATAATGCTATCATCAGTAGATAGCATCTTTTTCCAGCCAGCAATGCTATCATCAGTAGATAGCATCTGATTCCAGCAATGCTATCATCAGTAGATAGCATCTGGTTATAACAATGCTATCATCAGTAGATAGCATCTGATTCCAATAATGCAAGTATGAGTAGATAGTATCTTATTCCAATAATATTATCATCAGTAGATAGATAGCATCTTGTTCCAACATTGCCATCATTTGCCATAAAATGTGTATTACATTGCGAATTTAAAAAAATCAAAATTATTTGATATCAGAAGGACATTCTTCGTATTCAGAATGCAATTCGATATGTCTGATGTGCTCTAATGTCCCACAATAAATACTGTCCAAACGTGCATACCCCACCCTTTAAAGGTCTAAGTTTCGCGTATCGAAAAATCTTTTCTCCATTGCAATCAACTCTCTGTTTACATTATTTGATCATGTCTTATAATAACGCACTAATTAAGATTTTCAAAGATATGAGTTTCTGCATTTGTCGTTTATTTGAACTTGAAATTATAGAATTACTCCACTTCATAGTATCTTTGCCGAATATACGTTTATTTGAGTATTTGTATTCATTTTATTCATAGTTGTATTTGATTGCCCAGCAGACACAAAACGTTTTCGACATTATTTGCAAAAGATCAGAAAAGATTGCCAGAAAATGGTTGAATGTATGGTTGTATATTAAGGGCATTATAAAAAGGGTAAAAACGTTTTCATAACATTCAAAAACATTTTTTGAAAACTTACTGTAGAATATTTTTACATAGCGTTTTTAAGTGCTGACGAAATAATTAGGAATAAATGTATGCCAAAATATCTTGCAACAAAGTTTTGAAAGGAAGATATGACTTTCGCTAATCGAAAAATATATCTATAAATTTCATGTGAATGCGACATTCCGTTCTATAGATATGGACGAAAATGTGAATTTAGATGGATTATTTTACATTCGTTGCAAAACCAGCATTGTTGTTAAAAGCTTACACTCGCCAAAGCTAAATATCTGCATAATGTAGTCGAAAATGTACTGTCCGCTTACAGTCTTCCCTCCCATCCCATTTCAGTATTGTAGTTTACTTCGAGGACTGTTAGATGTCAAGAATGTAATTGTTAAAAAAAATGCCATTTGTGTATAACATCGCTAATTTCAAAACATTAAAATAATTTGATACGAGAAGGAAATTCCTCGTATTCAGAATGCAATTTGCTGTGTATGATGTGCTCTCAAGGCCCACAAAATGCTGTGCAAGGTGGGTAACCGATCCCTTAACAGACATTATCGATTCCATGATATCGCGGATTCTTAAAAATAAAACATAAAAGGGTCGGGTTTGATCTGGCCACAAGCTACCCATTTATGATATCCATTTTTACGGTGTGGATCGATTTAGACTACGTTATCATAGTTGGCTTGATATTGAATAGGACACGAACTTATTCATGGTTATATTTTTCTTACCGATTAAATCCCATTTCAAAATGATCATCAGTAGAAAGCATCTCATTTCTACAATGCTATCATCAGTAGATATCATCTATATAATAATACGCACCGTCTGTGTGTCCATCTGTCTGTCTGTGTATCTGTCCGCCTATTTTCTCAGAGACTGGGGGTTGCACGTTACTCAAACTTGGTGGGTGGATGCAGCTTGACCCCATACAGAACAAGTTTGTATTGGTTAGTGGGTCAAGGTCACCCAAGGTCATCTAAGGGTCATCTGAGGTCATCTGAGATCAAATTAGCTGTCGTACGGACATGAAACTTGGTGGGTACTGTTAACATTTGGAGCCAAATGTTTGAAGGTCATTTTGAGGTCATCCGGGGTCACCCAGGGGTCATCTGAGGTCAAATAACTTAAAACTGTCATGGGCATGAAACTTGGTGGGTACAGTAAACATTTAGAACCGAATGTTTTGAAAGTCATTTTGGGGTCATCCGGGGTCACCCAGGGGTCATTGGAGGTCAAATAACTTAAAACTGTCGTATGGGCATGAAACTTGGTGTGTACAGTCAACATTTAGAGTCAAAGAAGATCATTTTGGGGTCATCCGGGGTCACCCAGGGGTCATCTGAGGTCAAATAACTTAAAACTGTTGTATGGGCATGGAATTTGGTGGGTACAGTCAACATTTAGAGTCGAATTTTCGGAAGGTCATTTTGGGGGCATCCGGGGTCACCCAGGGGTCATCTGAGGTCATATTACTAAAAACTGTCGTATGGGCATGAAACCTGGTGGATACAGTCATCATTTAGAGCCAAAATTTTGGAAGGTCATTTCGGGGTCATCCGGGGGTCAGCTGAGGTCAAATTAGTAAATACTGTCATATGGGCATTAAACTTGGTGGGTACAGACAACATTTAGAGCCAAATTTCAGGGTCACCAAGGGTCATCTGAGGTCGAACGGACATGAAACTTGGTGGGTGCAGTTTCAAGCCAAATTTTGGGAAAGTCATTTAGGGGTCATCAGGGGTCATATAAGGTGAAATAATTAAAATTGACGGATGGGCATGAAACTTGGTGGGTACAGTGACTACAGTCATTAGCCAGGTAATCACGCCCAGCCAAGAACAGCCAAATACGGGTAACCGCCTAGTCTGATATAAACAATGTTGTCATCAGTAGGCCTATAATATAGCATCTGACGGGCACGGTGCCGGCTTCCGATGACGATGATGATCCTGTACGTTGCTCTAATTCTAAATAGACCCATTTGTTTAATTATCCAATACTTTATGCTTTTGCTATGTGTTTTGAGGGCGCTATCACAGTAAAAGACTGCGGCAAACCATTGACCAGCCAGCCAGGAACAGATAGCGTAAATACAGACAAGACGTGTCAAGGACCGTTTCTATATGGACCTGTTAGTTCCCCACCCGACAAAATATGAAAGAGAATAATGCCCCCTGACAAAATTTAAAGAAAAAATCGGGAAGGCAAAGGGAAAAAAAGAAGCAAGGAGCTCGTTTCCCATGATGCACCCCGAGGGGGTCACAGTCGCATAAGCTACTAGCATGCTCGTCCCACGCCTCAAAAATGGACCCTAAATGGCGAAGTAAGTGTAGAAAAATTTCACCCCTTATTGGCGTAAGTCTTACCCCTAAAATATGGCGTAATTTGGCGTAAGAAACTAAATGGACCCCTAAATGGCGTAAACTCTAAAACAAACCAAAAGATATCATATAGCCTACCCTAAACGTCAAAACTTCACCTGAAAAGCACCCTTTTTTCTAAAAACGTCGACGATGCCACAAGACCTTTTTTGACGTTTTTTGGTGACGAGCATGCATACCACTTTGCCCCCCCCCCCCCGGATTCCCGGCCCGATCTTGGGCCAAAATATAAGCCTACCAAATTGTCCTTGAAGACTTAAGAGAGTGTTCAGAAATACTTTGGTGGCGGGGGCTGGAATATATATATTTTTTCAAAAAATATTTTAACCCACCTCTTCGTGAACCCATGCAATTATGCAAACTCAGAGTAATAAGACACGGGTTATTTTGCTCTGAGTTTGCTGTCTGAGTTGCCTTCAGTTTTTGACTTGAATTTGTTTTTAAACTACAGAATGTAGGCCTAGTTTTCGTTGTCTGTCCCTGAAGAAGAGCGGTTTATCTACTCGATGACGGGTTTTTTGTCTGTTTGGTTTTGTTTGTCTGCTAATGTGCACACAGTGATTTTCATCACTTTGTAGGCCCTACTGTTTTTCTTACACTTCTGTGGGCTCTTGAATTGGCAATTTTGGCCATCGATTTTTGCCTGTTTTTGTGCCTACATTGGTTGTATAATTTGTCTGTTTACATGCACAGTGATTTTTATCACATTAGTGCACTTTTGTACTATTGATCCTTTTGTTTTTCCAGGGTTAGCACTTCTGTGGGCCTTGGAACTGGTAATTTTTAGCTATCGATCTTTTCCTACTTTTAATGCCCACATTTGCTGTTTTTGTGCCCCCCCCCCCCGCATACTGTATTGTACTTGTGTCCCCACATCACTGTGTACCTTGCTCCTTGCTCTTTTTTTCCTGTTGTTCACATTCAAGAGCTTTCAAGGTATCCTCTTTGTATCATTTATTGATCCTTGATGTGTTTTGTGTCCTCGTCCGTTGGATTCATCATTATGCATTACTCACTTTTTCATAATTGCATAATTATTGATGAGCTAATTTGCATAAATGCTAATAAGTTATATGCAAATTAGAATATGATGCTAATTATGGCGGCTTCATTAAAACATATTAGAAACACTTTGTCCAAGTTTCAAGGCAAAAAGTATGCAAAATAAAAGTACTCTGAACATTTAGTATGGATTTTAGCAAAATATTGGCACAAATGATAGCTCAATAACTTTATTGATTAGCCTCTTGATAAAAACAATAAGTTACAAAGAAAATATAAATTGATATAGGTTTATTTAAAACAGCATGTCTGATTTGCTTCAAACAAAAGGCATATTGATAAGTGTGCTTTGCTCAGTTTGCTCTACTTAATTAATCTTTTTAAAAACATCTTTAGAGCACTTCTATAATGTTAATGCCTCAAATACCACCTTAATTAGAAAAGTTAGCAGACGCCGCTGAAAACCCATGTAAACTCGTACCTACGCCCTCATTCAATCAATTTACGACCCATCACTATGCGGAACGATATCAAAAATAATTAGTTGCCAGTAATATAGAAAAGAAAAGTGGCATAATTTATATTTGTGATTAAATATAGATGATTGATAATAAACTATATATATTTAACTACATTATAGATCATTATTTGTACTGAATTCATCAAAACGTAAGTAACGCGTGGACTATATTATTATGTGTAGTAACAATAACAGCGTATGTGTGATAAGGTTAACAGATAAACATTAGGCAAATTTGCAAATGGCATCACCAAACACATCACTGGAAAATAACTGAAAAATCTTATAAAATGGATTATAACTACGTCTTCATGACTCCCTACCTCAGGATATAGTGCATTATAATTTATTTGAACTTATTAAGGGCAGCATGGAGCCTGGAACGCCTTTTTCTGAACAATTACGCGCTGTTTTCGACGCCATGGATGTAGAAAAGAGAGGCAGTGTGCGAGTGGATAGGTTCGCCGATCTAGCCAGGGAACATTTTGGCACAGAGAGCGTTGAGGTATGTTGGTAAAAGAAGTTACAGGACTTAGTATCGGGGTCAAAGACCAGCATGATAACAAAGGTCTAGGTCATTAGGCTAAGACAAAAACAGCACTGGACAGATCAAGCCCAGGCGAATACATGAGTTCTGAGCAGATGAAGGGGGGGAATTGTTACATAGGGCCTAATATTTATGTGTCAAAGTGTCACAAATGTAAACCATTGAATCAAAATATTTATGTCAAAGTGTCACAAATGTGGACAATTATAACATAATATTTATGTGTAGTGTCACAAATGTGAGCCATTGTTACATAATATTTATGTGTCAAAGTGTCACAAGTGTGAACCATTATAACATAATAATTATGTGTCAAAGTGTCACAAGTGTGAACCATTGTAACATTATATTTATGTGTCAAAGTGTCACAAATGTGAACCATTGTGACATAATATTATGTGTCAAAGTGTCACAATGTGAACCATTGTAACATAATATTTATGTGTCAAAGTGTTACAAATGTGAACCATTGTAACATTATATTTATGTGTCAAAGTGTCACAACTGTGAACCATTGTTACATATGTGTCAAAGTGTCACAAATGTGAATCATTGTGACATAATATTATGTGTCAAAGTGTCACAAATGTGAACCATTGTTACATAATATTTATGTGTCAAAGTGTCACAAATGTGAATCATTGTGACATAATATTATTTGTCAAAGTGTCACAACTGAACCATTGTTACATAATATTTATGTGTCAAAGTGTCACAAATGTGAACCATTGTTACATAATATTTATGTGTCAAAGTGTCACAAATGTGAATCATTGTTACATAATATTTATGTGTCAAAGTGTCACAAATGTGAATCATTGTTACATAATATTTATGTGTCAAAGTGTCACAAATGTGAATCATTGTGACATAATATTATGTGTCAAAGTGTCACAACTGTGAACCATTGTTACATAATATTTATGTGTCAAAGTGTCACAAATGTGAATCATTGTGACATAATATTATGTGTCAAAGTGTCACAACTGTGAACCATTGTTACATAATATTTATATGTCAAAGTGTCACAAATGTGAACCATTGTTACATAATATTTATGCGTCAAAGTGTTTATGAGTCAGTTTATGTGTCAGTGTCACAAATGTGAACCATAATATTTATGTGTCAAAGTATTTATGAGTCAGTTTATGTGTCAGTGTCACAAATGTGAACCATTGTTACATAATATTTATGTGTCAAAGTGTCACAAATGTGAACCATTGTTTCATAATATTTGTGTGTCAAAGTGTCACAACTGTGAACCATTGTTACATAATTTATTTATGTGTCAATTTTTAATACAGTTGATGTTTGGGCCTGCAAAATTATGGGCCCATGGCTCAACCCAGCCCATAGAGTTTTGGACCTATAGTCATAGGGACCATAGTGCCCATTTGAACATTGTGGATGAATGAAATTGAAACACCAGACAAATCTGTAAAAATAGTTTATGAATTCTGGAAATATGCTGAAATAATTTTCTTTATATGTCATTCTTTGAAATTGCATCCCATTTTGCATAAAATTCCTTAATTACCCAGGCATGCATAAAGATTTAAGATTTTTCTCGTTTGATCTGAAAATGCAAAGTTAGCTATATATTCATTGTATAACCTTCCACATTAAAGAGGGTGTGGGGTGCAGCCGGGGGTACAGCTCCCCCCCCCCCATCTATGAAGGGTACATGCCACAAAATAGCTTTCCATAGACTTTACGTGCAAAATAGGGGTCACGTTTTTAGGCTATAAGTCGAGTTACGTCTTACTTTGAAATATATATTTGATATCATCTTAATCAGCATAAAATTCTGCATAACATATCTGAAAAGGCCACCATATATTATGTCTACTTTTTGAGAAAAATAGCGCTATATAAAAAGACCCGATTTTCCCTTGTTTACGTCCGACTGCTAACCGCGTTTTGACCTCGTGTGTTCATGCGCTCATCATCGTAAACATCACTCAAATTTTCGCGTTTTCTGTTCAAATTAGAAGAGATCACATTCACAAGTTCTAGCAAAAACACGATTTGCAACACTAAAATTGTTAATATTGTACCGATTTTGCACATTTTTTATGCAAAGTTGGGACTATAGTCGTGATAAACTTTTACGAAACCGCTTCACACGCCGGATTTAGTGGCATGCACCCTTGAAGAGGCTAAAACATCGTTTTAGGCCTTGAAAATGATTTTGTTATCTTTTCACTACATTTTGAATTAATTGTAAGAAATTTTGGGTTATTTTCTTTCATACTTTAGACAGGATGTCGATTTCAAGCACAAGCATGATAGCCGACAATTGCCATTTTTCGTCATTTTGATGCACATGAATGCACAATGGTTGCTGATTTGCTATTTTCATGAAGATATTAATTGATGTTAAGAGTAAACGTTCTTTAAACATCTTTTACAAGTACATAACTTGAAAATTAAAACATTCTCAGTACCTGCAGAATATTTAAAAAGACAAGAAATGTCAATCAAGTAGGCCTACCCCCCCCCCTTCAGCGTCATTTTTAACCCGTTTTGTGCAAAAAGCAAATGTAATGAATGGCTATTTGAAATTAAATATTAATATAAATTAAACTTTGAATGTTATAACAATTTAAAATACTGGACAGTGATATAAATAAAGCAAACTAGAAACTTAAATATCTTAAATCTAATATTTTATGTAATTTTATTAAAATTGAAGGCCAAAACTTGAGTTTAAATGACAAAAAATTGGTTAAAAAATAACAATGAAATTGAAAAACTTCTTTGTAATTTAAACACCAATAAAAATGTTTTCAATATTTTGAAACTCTTCTTTATTCATATCAAAAGGTTTCAAACTTCTACCAAAATCGGAACTTTTATTAAATTGGAAATAAAAGCAGGCCTATTCAGCGCAAACGCACATACAGCGAAAAAACCTGGCGGCGTCCATGAGCAGCTTGTTGATGTCCTCCTCTTTTCTTCGCGTGCATTTTAAATAGATAAAGACGCCAGGAAAACGCATGGAATTGCTCCTTAAAGGGTACATGCCACAAAATAGCTTTCCATAGACTTTACGTGCAAAATAGGGGTCACGTTTTTAGGCTATAAGTCGAGTTACGTCTTACTTTGAAATATATATTTGATATCATCTTAATCAGAACAAAATTCTGCATAACATATCTGAAAATGACACCATATTTTAGGTCTACTTTTTTTTTAAATAGCGCTATATAAAAAGACCCGATTTTCCCTTGTTTACGTCCGACTGCTAACCGCGTTTTGACCTCGTGTGTTCATGCGCTCATCATCGTAAACATCACTCAAATTTTCGCGTTTTCTGTTCAAATTAGAAGAGATCACATTCACAAGTTCTAGCAAAACACGATTTGCAACACTAAAATTGTTAATATTGTACCGATTTTGCACATTTTTTATGCAAAGTTGGGACGATAGTCGTGATAAACTTTTACCGGAAACCGCTTCACACGCAGTTTAGTGGCATGCACCCTGAAGGTCCATATTTTGCAAATTTTTCCAGTAAAAAGGTCCAAAAGTGGGAGAAAAATTGACAATCCAATTTTTGGTGACATGGTGCAGGTGATCAAAAAGTAAATTAAAGAGCAATTTTAAGAGGAGATTAGGTTTGCTTTTCATTAGAAAAAGGTCCACTTTTTGGAAGTTCGCGCCCCAAATAAATTATGTGTACATGTAAATGCCAGACTGCACGTTGAGTGGAGAAATTCACATTGAAAACCAACAAGATGCTATTTAAGTTTACAGCATCCACTGCTACCAGTACCAAACTTAAAACCTTGATATGGCCATCTTAATTAAATCCTGTGTCTCAAAGCTGCCGCGCGCGTTAGTAAAATCGTGCTCATACTCCTCTTAGAAAATCAAGATATTCATTTTTTTATGTCTTTTTATTTATTTTTAACAAAGAGGCAAAGATAAAACCCAAAATTCATATTTGATCTTAAGTTTCAAATTTGTTTGCACATTTTGGACACAAAAACAATGGAAGTTTGATAAAATAAATAATAGTTTGTAGCAGTGACTTTATTAACTATTCCAACATTTTGCAACATTGGATAATTTTGACGCATAAAAAAAATATAAACATAAAAAAAAATACAATAAAAAAACATTCTGCATTAGGTTTTCAATTTATCACAAGCTTTGAGACACAGGATTTAATTAAGATGGCCTAATAACTCTTAGTGATGAGGGGATGTGGAAATGGGTAGTCCCCATTGGGTACCACATCTAATTATGATGTGTGACAAAAACATAAAGGCGCTGGAACTGACAATAGCGATATTAACACAGAATAGCAACACTGACTGCTAATATGCAATTATCAATGTGAGGCTTTGAAATTAGCGCAATTATGATAAGAATTTGTTGAAATTAGCGCAATTATCAACCATCTTTTGAAATTAGCGCAATTATGAATTAAACGTTGCAATTATGAAACTTTCAAAATGCTCCATGAAAATAGCGCAATTATGATAATAACTTTTCCAAATTAGCGCAATTATCAACCCCATTTTGAAATTAGCGCAATTTTGAACTAAACATTGCAATTATGAATCTTTCACAATGCTCAATGAAAATAGCGCAATTATGACAATAACTTGTTGAAATTAGCGCAATTATCAACTGCATTTTGAAATTAGCGCAATTATGAACTCAACGTTGCAATTATGATGAAAATAGTGCAATTATGATAATAACTTGTTCAAATTAGCGCAATTATCAACCCCATTTTGAAATTAGCGCAATTATGAAGTCAACATTGCAATTATGAAACTTTCACAAAATGCAAGTGATAATTGCGCTATTCCGCTATTTTCATCAAAATTGCGCAATTTAGCGCTAAATTGCGCAATTTTCAAATTTCCAGATTTTCACTTTACCTCTTCATTCAAGTGATAATTGCGCTATTCCGCTATTTTCAAAAATTGCGCAATTTTAGCTAAATTGCGCAATTTACAAATTTTCACTTTACCTCTTTATTGAAGTGATAATTGCGCTATTACGCTATTTTCAAAAAAATTGCGCAATTTTGCGCTAAATGACACAATTTTCAGATTTTCACTTTACCTCCTCATTCAAGTGATAATTGCGCTATTCCGCTATTTCCACAAAATGGCGCAATTTTGCCCTACATTTTGCAATTTCAGATTCTAATTTCCTTAATAACATACACCCAGCAGCCCAAGCGTTTGGGAACATGCTCCAAGTGGGACCAGAACGGAAGGGCCCATGAGAGCAAGAAATAAGCTGTGAACTGCTAATTTTTTTCTTAACATACACTCATCAGCCCAAACGTTTCGAGAACATTCTCCAAGTGGGACCAGAACGGAAGAACCCAGCAGGGCAAGAAAGAAACTGTGAACTGCTAATTTTTTAATAACATGCACGCAGCAGCCCAAACGTTTAGAACATGCTCCAAGTGGGACCACAACGGAAGAGCCCGCAGGGCAAGTAAGTAAGAAGTGTGAACTGTTAGGTCTGATGTGTTAGGTCTTTCTTAAGAAATTGATGTTTATGCAGTTTAAGTGCGAACTGTTATTGAGAAATTTTGAGAATTTAACTTTACCTCTTCATTCTACTGTTCAACGTTTACGCATACACGCAGCAGCCCAAACGTTTAGAACATACTCCCAGTGGGACCAGAACGGAAGAGCCCGCAGAGGGTAAGAAAGAAACTGAACTGCTCATTTCTTTAATAACATACACGCAGCAGCGAAACGTTTAGAACGTGCTCCAAGTGGGACCAAAGCGGAAGAGCCCCGCAGGGCAAGTAAGAAAGTGTGAACTCTTAGGTCTGACGTGTTAGGTCTGATGGTTACGCATTTCCTTCACATCTGGGGATTTACGGCCAAAATGTGTTTCTATTTGCTCCAAGTGGGACCAGAACGGAAGGGCCCATGAGCAAGAAATAAACTGTGAACTGCTAATTTTTTTCATAACATACACGCAGCAGCCCAAACGTTTCGAGAACATGCTCCAAGTGGGACCAGAACGGAAGAACCCCGCAGGGCAAGAAAGAAACTGTGAACTGCTAATTTTTTTAATAACATGCACGCAGCAGCCCAAACGTTTGAGAACATGCTCCCAGTGGGACCACAACGGAAGAGCCCCGCAGGGCAAGTAAGGAAGTGTGAACTGTTAGGTCTGATGTGTTAGGTCTTTCTTAAGAAATTGATGTTTATGCAGTTTAAGTGCGAACTGTTATTGAGAAATTTTGAGAATTTCACTTTACCTCTTCATTCTACTGTTCAACGTTTACGCATACACGCAGCAGCCCAAACGTTTCGAGAACATACTCCCAGTGGGACCAGAACGGAAGAGCCCCGCAGGGTAAGAAAGAAACTGAACTGCTCATTTCTTTAATAACATACACGCAGCAGCGGAAATGTTTCGAGAACGTGCTCCAAGTGGGACCAAAAGCGGAAGAGCCCGCAGGGCAAGTAAGAAAGTGTGAACTCTTAGGTCTGACGTGTTAGGTCTGATGGTTACGCAGTTCCTTCACATCTGGGGATTTACGGACAAAAGGTGTTTCTATTTTTCTTAATAACATACATGCAGCAGCAGCCGAACGGTTTTTCCATCTATTGCATTTACCCACTTGTCACGGTTCTGAAAGGGGACATTGCAAAATCCCTAATGCTTTGTACAGGGCCTTTCAGTTGAAAGTCAATTTTTCAAAACAAAAAATACCACTCATTTGCCTTGTCTTTGGTAATTATTCCGTTTAATCCATGACTTGGAGCATGTTCCGTTTCGGTCCCACTTGCAGCATGTTCTCGAAACTTTTGGGCTGCTGCGTGTATGTTATTGCAAAATTAGTTCACTGGGAAATCAAGTCAATTTCCCTGGTCATAAATACAACTTTTGCATGTTTTGTATCCAAATACCTTTCTTTTATGTCATGTTTTGTGATTTCTCCCATTGAGTGCAATAACAATGGTAAGTGTCCTCTTCGTGTGCGAGGTCGCAAGATGGAACAGCCGAATATCGGCAGCATTAGTGCATTTGCCATTTTCATGAATGATGATGTACGTCTATAAGTATCATAATAATAACGTTTCTGAAAGCTTGTCTGGAAGAAACCAGTTTACCCATGCAGAGAAATGGTTGCTTCCGTTATGACTGTTGATGTAAGGTCATTGTGTTTTGAACCGTGATGTTATTGTTGTTATGGTTTACGAGTGCATCATACCACGTCCAATCGTAAGGCCCGTTATGGCCTAGCCATGAACCAATGGGAGTAGACCTAATGTTGATGCGGGTTTGCTTTTGGTTCATATCACATTCAGCTTTCATCAAATTCGGATCGAGAAATTTATTTTCCCACCCACCACTCCCTAAATAAGAAAGTAAGGTTGAGAAAAGCTTTGAAATGGTGGAGTATTGCTCTGGGGGAAGGTAATTTGAAATACATTTGTAAAGGTATAAATCCAAGCTAAAAAATCAAACTAGTTGGTACTGTTCATGCATGTAATATAGACAGCTTAGAATATTAGGCGAAGAATGTACAATTAAAATGATTCTTTTATTCCACTAAGTTAATCATCAATCTGCCATGAGGAAAGTGGATCAATGGGGGGATCATATAAGTGATTGAGTTTTTAGTACAACTACAAATCGTGTACATATGGTATAATTAAGCTGAAAATCATTTAAAGATTTTGAAATTCTGATATAATATTAGTCTACAACCTTTCATAGACTGTATACATGTGCTTCTCCCATGAGAAGTACATGTATTATTATATTTTTGTGCATATTGGAATTGGATGTGTTTTAAATTGGGAATGATGTACATGTAAATGTCTGTGAGATTTGGGAAACAGTACAGTATATTTTTAGTACACATGTTGTTAAGCTGAAATATTTATTTCATTATCGAAGTGGTTTGATAATATTGATTACCGTCATATTGGTTTTAAAAATAATCAGCAACTGTTCTTTGATTAGTTACATGTACTTCTATGAGTAGTACATGTAATGATTTTATGTGCTGGAAAAAGAAAAGTTGATTGGCACATCATGTCTTAAATTGAGTTTAGTGTTTCAAAAGAGGACCAATATTTCTGCTGGTTCCTTTCTGTGCATTTCAACATAAGCAGTATGTTTATTGTTCAGTCGCTACAAATCTTTAAAGTCAGTGGTTGAGCAGCCACAATTGCGAATTTGTTGCCATTAATTCAAAGATGGCCAGGAATCTCCTTTGAGATCCAATCATTGCATGTTACAATTTGCCTAATTACAATGTTTTTCAAAAGCATTAGCCGTTAGTGCTAAATATGGCATGGTTTATGAGTAGGTGGGTATTTTAGCCTATATAGCGTCAATGATGATGAATGGGAGTAATTCCCTCTGCTTTTTCTGCATATTTTCTTAATTTGATGTATTTCTGAAGGTTCGGCAGCCATTGTTTCATATTTGTCAGCTTTTGCTAAACTTATATATATTGCATTGTAATGCACCCTAGCTTTTGATGTTATTTGTAAGCAGCTGCTCCCTTACAAAATTTTTAGAGTAATTCACCCTAGCTTTTGCTCTTGCAACTTTATTTGCTTTGTTTTTGTATGAAGCTATTCTCTTACAAATTTTTAGAGTAATTCACCCTAGCTTTTGCTCTTGCAACTTTATTTGCTTTGTTTTGTATGAAGCTATTCTCTTACAAATTTTTAGAGTAATTCACCCTAGCTTTTAGCATAATTATTACTTTTAGATACCTCATCCAAAAAATTATGTTTGCCTTAAAATGCCAAAGGATTTCCCTAGGTAGAACTGCGTAACATCACACAGGTCCGTGGCAGTCGGTTATATAGATTATATTATATACCGATATTTATATTTTATCTGCTGAGCAACCTTCTTTATACAATCCACCCTAGCAATTATATGTTTGCCTTAAAATACTAAAGGATTTCCCTAGGTAGATCTGCGTAGCATCACACAGCTCTGACGTGGCAATTTGTTATGTTTGTATGTTTGTTTACATGTATGTGGCTTGCTGGAACCTTTATATACTTATGCAATTGATAATGCTTATCGTTGTTTGTTTATGTAGAAATATTAAGCGAAAATAAATTCTTGATTCGGTTTGATGCTGATATGTGTGGCAAATTAAGTGGTGCGTCTCATATTCATTTCTCGTGTCTATGGGTAATCATCATCATGGACAGGTAACAAGCGGCACTGTGCAGTACCGCTCTGCTATTCAAATGCGTGGTGCATCGGTTACGTGTATTTTAAATGTCAACCTGTCGAAAATAATCATCGTATAGATCGATCCCTGTACTAAAGTCTAAGACAGAGTCGCACCCACCTTAATATTAACATTTGCGACACTCGTTATTCCACTCTCTTTATCCTAATTATATTGAAATAACACACACTTGCGATATCGTTTAACAGTCTACCTTCAGACAGATCATCACACTTTTCATGCAAATGGATGCGACTATACAAATCGCGACATGTTTGTCTTCTATGGAAGGGGCCATTAATTCTTATTCCTTTTTAATTAGGAGCACCATCTGATTAACGCCAATGCAGCAGTGGTCGGACGCGATAATCTACCATTTACTTGTTCGCGAAATTGGGTTGACGGTATTGGCGCCTACTTTCTTAACGTTTTGCTTACAGTATATGTTTATTTATATAGCCCAGGGGTGTTTCATTAAATCATGATATCGGAAGTAGGTCAACCAGGGGGTCTGAAATTTTGGCAAGACAAATAGGGGATCATAAATCTTGTATGACCCAAACGTTCCTATTTTGATGTTAAGTCTTTTGTGATTGACACACAAAATAAACACACTACCTGTGGTAATTTAATAATAACAGACGATGCTGGACATGACATGTGTGTTTTGTCGTGTTTTATAGTTTATGTTGTAGTCTTTTTTTTTTTTAATCCGTCGTCGTCGTCTGCAATAATGATGAGGCCGTCGGCGTGGTGGGAGGGCTAAAATTGGTAAATGGCGTTTCAAAAATAGTTGCCCCTATGTTTGGCCCCTTCCATTTTGTTCCATTGCAAAGTCGTTGATGAATATTTACGCGGTTACTTGGTGTGTAGGCCTATTTTTGTCATGTATGTTATTAAGAAAAATAGAAACACATTTTGGCCGTAAATCCCCAGATGTGAAGGAAATGCGTAACCATCAGACCTAACACGTCCAGACCTAAGAGTTCACACTTTCTTACTTGCCCTGCGGGCTCTTCCGCTTTGGTCCCACTTGGAGCACGTTCTCAAACGCTTTCCGCTGCTGCGTGTATGTTATTAAAGAAATGAGCAGTTCAGTTTCTTTCTTACCCTGCGGGCTCTTCCGTTCTGGTCCCACTGGGAGTATGTTCTCGAAACGTTTGGGCTGCTGCGTGTATGCGTAAACGTTGAACAGTAGAATGAAGAGGTAAAGTGAAATTCTCAAAATTTCTCAATAACAGTTCGCACTTAAACTGCATAAACATGAATTTCTTAAGAAAGACCTAACACATCAGACCTAACAGTTCACACTTCCTTACTTGCCCTCGGGCTCTTCCGTTAATGGTCCCACTGGGAGCATGTTCTCAAACGTTTGGGCTGCTGCGTGCATGTTATTAAAAAAAATTAGCAGTTCACAGTTTCTTTCTTGCCCTGCGGGTTCTTCCGTTCTGGTCCCACTTGGAGCATGTTCTCAAAGCGTTTGGGCTGCTGCGTGTATGTAAAGACCTAACACATCAGACCTAGCAGTTCACAGTTTATTTCTTGCTCTGCGGGGCCCTTCCGTTCTGGTCCCACTTGGAGCAAATAGAAACACATTTTGGCCGTAAATCCCCAGATGTGAAGGAAATGCGTAACCATCAGACCTAACACGTCAGACCTAAGAGTTCACACTTTCTTACTTGCCCTGCGAAACTCTTCCGCTTTGGTCCCACTTGGAGCACGTTCTCAAAGCGTTTCCGCTGCTGCGTGTATGTTATTAAAGAAATGAGCAGTTCAGTTTCTTTCTTACCCTCGCGGGCTCTTCCGTTCTGGTCCCACTGGGAGTATGTTCTCAAACGTTTGGGCTGCTGCGTGTATGCGTAAACGTTGAACAGTAGAATGAAGAGGTAAAGTTAAATTCTCAAAATTTCTCAATAACAGTTCGCACTTAAACTGCATAAACATCAATTTCTTAAGAAAGACCTAACACATCAGACCTAACAGTTCACACTTCCTTACTTGCCCTGCCGGGCTCTTCCGTTGTGGTCCCACTTGGAGCATGTTCTCGAAACGTTTGGGCTGCTGCGTGCATGTTATTAAAAAATTAGCAGTTCACAGTTTCTTTCTTGCCCTGCAGGGTTCTTCCGTTCTGGTCCCACTTGGAGCATGTTCTTGAAACGTTTGGGCTGCTGCGTGTATGTTATGAAAAAAATTAGCAGTTCAAATTGCAAAATGTAGGGCAAAATTGCGCCATTTTGTGGAAATAGCGGAATAGCGCAATTATCACTTGAATGAGGAGGTAAAGTGAAAATCTGAAAATTGTGTCATTTAGCGCAAAATTGCGCAATTTTTTTGAAAATAGCGGAATAGCGCAATTATCACTTCAATAAAGAGGTAAAGTGAAAATTTGAAAATTAGCAATTTAGCGCAAAAATTGCGCAATTTTTGAAAATAGCGGAATAAGCGCCAATTATCACTTGAATGAAGAGGTAAAGTGAAAATCTGGAAATTTGAAAATTAAGCAATTTATAGCGCAAAATTGCGCAATTTTGTTGAAAATAGCGGAATAGCGCAATTATCACATCAATGAAGAGGTAAAGTGAACATCTGAAAATTGCGCAATTTAGCGCAAAATTGCGTAATTTGGTTGAAAATAGCGGAATAGCGCAATTATCACTTCAATGAAGAGGTAAAGTGAAAATCTGAAAATTGCGCAATTTAGCGCAAAATTGCGCAATTTTGATGAAAATGCAATAGCGCAATTATCACTTGCATTTTGTGAAAGTTTCATAATTGCAATGTTGACTTCATAATTGCGCTAATTTCAAAATGGGGTTGATAATTGCGCTAATTTGAACAAGTTATTATAGCGAAATAGCGCTATTATCACTTGCGTGGTGGGGTAAAGTGAAAATTGCATAATTGCGCAATTTTGTCTAAAGGCCATTTTTGAACATAGCGAAATAGCGCTATTATCACTTGAGTGGTGGGGTAAAGTGAAAATTGCAAAATTGCGCAATTTTGTCTAAAGGCCATTTTTGAAAATAGCGAAATAGCGCTATTATCACTTGAGTGGTGGGGTAAAGTGAAAATTGCAAAATTGCCAATTTTGTCTAAAGGCCATTTTGAAAATAGCGAAATAGCGCTATTATCACTTGAGTGGTGATGTAAAGTGAAAATTGCAAAATTAGCAATGTTGTCTAAAGGCCATTTTGAAAATAGCGAAATAGCGCTATTATCACTTTAGTGGTGGGGTAAAGTGAAAATTGCAAAATTGCAATTTTGTCTAAAGGCCATTTTGAAAATAGCGAAATAGCGCTATTATCACTTCAGTGGTGGGGTAAAGTGAAAATTGCAAAATTGCGCAATTTTGTCTAAAGGCCATTTTTGAAAATAGCGAAATAGCGCTATTATCACTTGAGTGGTGGGTAAAGTGAAAATTGCATAATTGCGCAATTTTGTCTAAAGGCCATTTTGAAAATAGCGTAATAGCGCTATTATCACTTGAGTGGTGGGGTAAAAGTGAAAATTGCATAATTATGCAATTTTGTCTAAAGGCCATTTTGAAAATAGCGAAATAGCGCTATTATCACTTGAGTGGTGGGGTAAAGTGAAAATTGCAAAATTAGCAATTTTGTCTAAAGGCCATTTTTGAAAATAGCGAAATAGCGCTATTATCACTTGAGTGGTGGGGTAAAGTGAAAATTGCAAAATTGCTAATTTTGTCTAAAGGCCATTTTGAAAATAGCGAAATAGCTATTATCACTTTAGTGGTGGGTAAAGTGAAAATTGCATAATTGCGCAATTTTGTCTAAAGGCCATTTTTGAAAATAGCGTAATAGCGCTATTATCACTTGAGTGGTGGGGTAAAGTGAAAATTGCATAATTGCGCAATTTTGTCTAAAGGCGATTTTTGAAACTAGCGAAATAGCGCTATTATCACTTGAGTGGTGGGGTAAAGTGAAAATTGCAAAATTGCGCAATTTTGTCTAAAGGCCATTTTTGAAAATAGCGAAATAGAGCTATTATCACTTGAGTGGTGGGGTAAAGTGAAAATTGCAAAATTGCGCAATTGTGTCTAAAGGCCATTCTGGAAAATAGCGAAATAGCGCTATTACCACTTGAGTGGTGGGGTAAAGTGAAAATTGCATAATTGCTAATTTTGTCTAAAGGCCATTTTGAAAATAGCGAAATAGCGCTATCATCACTTGAGTGGTGGGGTAAAGTTAAAATTGCATAATTGCAATTTTGTCTAAAGGCCATTTTGAAAAATAGCGAAATAGCGCTATCATCACTGGAGTGGTGGGGTAAAGTGAAAATTGCAAAATTGCGCAATTTTGTCTAAAGGCCATTTTGAAAATAGCGAAATAGCGCTATTATCACTTGAGTGGTGGGGTAAAGTGAAAATTGCAAAATTGCGCAATTTTGTCTAAAGGCCATTTTTTAAAATAGCGAAATAGCGCTATTATCACTTGAGTGGTGGGGTAAAGTGAAAATTGCATAATTGCGCAATTTTGTCTAAGAGCCATTTTCACCAAACTGATTTTCTTCTAAGTCTAAAAAATACACTGATAATAGCGAAATTAGCACTTTTTGATAATAGCAGTGCTATTATCGCAATTATGTGTAGAAACGAATGACAAAATAGCGCAATTGCGTCTAGTATAAAAAAGAGCGCTAATATCGCTATTATCAGTTATAGCGCCTTTCTCGACAAAAACAACCCTATCATGATACCATGGCATCAATCCGGGGGGACAGGGGGGTGTCCCCCTCACCGTCTTTCGGCAAAATGGCCCATTTTTTGTTCTTTTCGGCCACATTTGTACTTTTCAGGCCGACTCTCCCCCCATGTTTCAAGCCGGATTGGCGCTAATGCATGACACATCTCAATATTCCATCAATAAAATACTGTATCCCCACCCTAAAACTCTTCCACCCATTTACTCCTACACACAGCACCTGGGACTCAGTACATGTAGTTAAACAATAGCACAAAAATTATGAGTGAGAGTCTGATGTTGACCATTATTTAATTTTAACTTTTTTTATAATACATCTGTATATTTAGCTAGAATACTTTGACCAAAAATTGTGTTTTTAATGATTGTAATTGGTGAAAAACTCAGAATAGAATCGTTTGTTTCCAAGATACTTATTTTTCATTATTTATTATAAACAATTTAAGGAATGAGAATTTTGAGGCTTTTGCCTAAATCTAAAGCAATAAATAAGGAATAATAAGGAATAAATAATAAGGAATAATAAATAAATAATAAGGATCGAATAAATAAGGAATAATAAGGAATAAATTCAATAAGGAATGAGAATTTTGAGGCTTTTGCCTAAATTCAGGCAATTTTTATGCATTTTTATTATTTTTTAGCCTATTTTGGGCTTTTTCAGGCAGTTTTCAAAAGCAATTCTCATGCCTGAACAATAGAAAACCAAACTCAGGAGAGACATACGGTATATACTTATTTTTGTAGTATACATCTATTTCAATTTCTGGGCATTCACTCATTTGGCTTGCTTGCATGGTTACATCTGATTGAATCAATAGACAATAGTAATGACTCAATCCAATAGGGTTAGACTGTACTAAGCATCCAGATAATTAATATTGTCTAAATGCGCTGGACCCAGCGTAATATTTTTATGTCACCTGTGACATGCCGCAGCCATGCATTCATTATAGCAGCTTGTGTACGTAGTAAAGCATTGGAAAATATAAATTGTTGCTCAGAACTGTTAACCTATGAATTTTCACATAAATATCGTTCAGAAGCAAAGCACAGCTGTACAGCTTAAGGGGTTGTTTGGAATGACAGGTGAGTCAGGGGTCAAAAACAAAATTTTTACCTTTTTGACCTCAGCACATGTGTATGTATGATCTGCCATAAAAAAATTAAAAAAACAATACCTCAAAGTATCATTTTTTAATGTTTTTGTCATAATCACGCTTTTCTACAAATTTCATCTGTTTGTACCGGGGCGTGTCTGTTGCCAGGTAGGCCTACATGACAGCATAGACACACGTTACAACCTTGAATAATAATACAGAATGACGTTATATTCTTCTTAACCTATCTTAGAACTGCCTATTATTTCAATTGTTATACTGTTCTGGTTGGTTTATTGCATATACTGTATAGAAATTATGCAATATGACGTCCGAGCATGACAGAGTCATCTTCATTCAAATAAAATTCAGGTACCCGTAAGGTACCACGGAGCAATTCGCGATAATACAATAAAACAGATGAAAGGTATGAATGGTTGTGGAATCGAATTGCAGACCTGTCCCTCTGTCACCTTAGAACTGCATCTCGTAGGCAATGGTAGGTAATAAACCAACCGAACGATATAACAATTGAAATAACAGCATGTCTTGGTCTCAATTCAAGATGTGCAATTTGGACACACCTACTGTTGGCTGATTTATACTTCAACAGTTCCTCAAAGTGATATCAGAAAAGCCACTATCTCATTGTTCATTGGCCCGCAGTATGCGCCGTCCCGGGCACTCAACTTTAGAATTGATGGGTATATGTGCCTACATTTTGTACAAGCGTCATGAAGTAGGCGATATATCAGTACAAAACGTTGGGTTTTTTTTTTAAAAAAAGGGTCAATTATGTACAATCAAAATGAAAAAGGGTCATTGGGTATAATATTTTGAAAACTGAAGGTGCCTGGTCATCGGGTATAGTCGGCTTCAAAAGAGGGGCATATATTGACAGGCACATACCGTCACCTCTAAAGTTGATGCCCCCGGTGCTCGCATTATATTTTGTTCATGGCTCGGCTTTTAAAACTCCCACACATCACAATAAGGCTATTGAAAAGTGTATAGAATAGCTAATGATAGACTGGTCCCTGCGATTAGTCGCGGACCCGAGCGACAATATAGTAAACACATCGAGTTTATAACACAAGTGACAGTAGTCGTGAATTATGGAGGGTTTCATTGAACTTCTACCAGCAAAATATGGAATAATACTAACACAAGACACCAATCGAGATGATGATACCAGCCATAATGGAAGGCTTGTATTTGACCTTCTTATGAATCCAATTTAGTGGCGAGAAGTTAAAAAGGTAATGTATATTTCAAGAAATTTGGGTTCAAAATTCCGTATCAGCTCGTATCATCAATTCCGTAAATATGGCGTATAGAGGCACAACTTGACAATAAACTGAACTATTTAAACGTAAAGGACGCACTGGATACACATAAATTTGTGTTTCCTTGCTGGCGGAATAGTTGTAAAACTCTTTTTTGTCAAATTAGTTGGACAGTTTATGAATTATGATTGGCAAAATAGCGAAAGGAAATAGACTTTTCCAACCATGTAAAACTACACTGGGTTGTTGACATGGTCGACATACATTAAGACATACGCATGTTCCTAAAGTAGGAGGTAAGTACTATAATTAATTGTTTAAAGTGCTCAACATACCAGCAAAAAGTCATAGGGTCATCAGAGTACAGGGACTTTGTGAAATACTGGGTACAAAAATAAAGTGCGTGAGCCGATATGCAACATCAAATATAAAAGCCGATTTACATAATTTCCCATGACCTTACAGAAGTGATCGTGCTCAAATATAAAACTATAGAGTTTGGTCCTTGATATGCACCATCAATTGTGTACTTGTGATCAATATTGCTAGGCAAACAATCACAGCAAACATGCCAAAATCCTCCCATTTCTCCTCCATTTACACACATATAAACCCATCCCTTAATTTTGTATTGTTGTTGGAAACACTGGGCCATTTGAACCAAGAAATTTACATAATTCAAATTGATCATGTAAACTGAAGGCAAAATTGGGCACTATGAAAATAAATAAATATATAAATAAATTATCAATTAATTAATCAATTAATTAATTAATAATTTGTCAATTAATATTAATAAATTAATAGTAAATAATTAATTTTAATCAATCAATTAATATAATAAATGTACAAATATAAATAAATCAATAATTAATAAATAAAAGATAAATAAATAAATAAATAAATATATAAATAAAACACGATGAACAAACAAGAGAACATAAAACAATTAGCAAAGTTTGTCCCATAGAGCTATAGTTTGAAAAAATGGTAGCAACCATTCATGATAATTAATAAAATTAATATTGCCCAGATCATTTGTGTTGAGTTTGACAGATATTGGTGTTTTTATGCAAATGGTATCGTACAATACATTGTAAACACGCCTCATGTGTAGTACATCTGCTCAATTGTTAAAAGTTCATCTGTGTCACATGTGATATAAATAGAATTTTATGGTACTGAAATTAATGATGTTTTGTTTCGTACTGAATTTTTGTGCATAGACATCATTAACTTGGTCTCCGTTTGAACTATTTTTAGTATTTAGAATTATTTTATGTGATCATTCAAAATGAGATTGTTGTTAACTGTTGATGTTTAATTTGGGTTTCATTGTTTTAAAATTTAGTATTATAAATGCTCAGATACGTAGCGATAAATATATTTTTGTTGTACTGAAAGCATTCCGGGAAAGCATGACAAGTTATATTAAAATTACATTTTAGGTTCACATTGACACCTGGGTGCTCCATGCCTTTACGCTGGATCCCCCAGTTAAAAAAAAACCAATAGAAAAATGAAGAACTTCACATCTTTCTGCCCACAATTCAAGAAGCAAGCCATTTGGTGAAATATTTTTTTTTTTTTGAGTGGGGGGGTGGGTCAGGGTGGAGTGCTAGAAAAATATATTTACTGTAAGGGTAGGAATGTTTGCCATAGTGTGCAATGGGGTCAGACCCCTGCCCCTTTTGATTTTTGCTCCACCCTTTATGCTGAATATTGTCATATCCCACCTTTTTACAATACGGTAATCTTTTAAAACACTCAAGTTTTAACATACCATTTCTGCATATAAGAAATAGTTTTAAGATTTTTTTTAATGGATTTAGAGGAATGCCCTATGATTGTACAACTTCAAGACTAAACTGACAGGTTAGGGGCATCAAAACTGTGTCATTTAAATTGGCCAATCAAGAGCATACCAGTTTTTGTTGAAAAATTTTCAAGTAAAAATGACGTTTCTTATGTGGACATTAATTAACCTCAGGAACAAACTTGCTTTGTTTTAAGCCTTATTTGTGAATGTATAGAAAATGTATAGAAAGTACATGCCCTCAATAAATAATCTTAATAGCTTGCCCAATATAAGTTGCTATTGATCAATTGTGATTTTATTGAATTGAATTGGTTGGGATAACAATAAGCTTTAGGAAGATATCTTACACTTCCCACAATGCATTTCTTCCATTTCAATTTTTTGTACTGATTTGCTGCTACCTATGCAACAATGGGTCTTTAGTGAAAAAAAGTACCTCAATGAACAAAGCACATCCAGATCTTGCAAAATAATGTTAATTTCTTGACTATCGAGTATCGACCCATGTTTAGGGGTTTAGCCAATAGCCAGTCTATTGTCAACATAAAAACAAAGGGAACATGCACAAAGTATAGGAGCGTGTTTCTACAGGCGCTCCGCTAAATGGATAACAGTATCTTACCGTTATCTTACCGTTTAACCTGCTGTTTCCACAGACAGGTTTTTGCCGTTGGCGTGTTCATACCGTTTAAGCTGAATGACCTCATGTGATGTCCCTCTACCCTATCAGGCCTAATATTGGTTTTAGTTATTTGCATCGTACCAACAAACATGTTTTAAAAGTGTATTTTGTCTTACTTTTTTACTGTAGTATGGCCAGAATCTTGCATCGTAGGCCTAGAATTAATGCTAGAATGGATTGTTTTAATGTTTGATTACTGCTAAATAATCACCTTTCTTTGTTATATTTTGCAAATCAACAGAAATGTTTGACATTTAGGCCTACACAGTCTTTCACTATTCTGTGGCAATTACAAATTTCCGTGAGCAAACCCTGAATTCCGTGAATTTTTCAGTTTTTCCGTATCACGGAGAAATCGTGGCTTTACATAATAGTTTGGACTTGTTATGTTGCCCAGGCTGTTATTAATTAAGGTTTTTGTCATGTCATCCGTCCAATTTACCTGTTGATTAACAGCCATTTTGCCTGATTTTGCTCGATAAACGGCAAGTTACCGCTTCGGTCTGTTTCTACAGAAAATCTACCCGCTTCGTCAACGGCAAAAACCTACTCCAACGAGGTTTCCGTTGGCGTTGAAAAGGCGTTACAAAAAGGCGTTGGAGGCTGTTTCCACAGGAGTGATTAACGGTTCCATACCGTTTCCAAAATGGTATTGGCTCTGTAGAAACACGCTCTAGGACTGTCATTTGAGGTAATGAGTGGATGCATCATGTTGCAAAGGATTCTGGGAAGGGTGAGATCTTTAGTTTCTTACTGACACTTACATTAAGTGAGTCTGGTAACAGTTAAACAGATCGATTGCAGCTCAATTGTACCACTCATATGTCTGCTTTTGTTATGTAAATGAAGCCCAATATTGTACCTTAGGGTGCCATTGTACATTTTATGTGCATACATACTGGGGTCAGTCATACAAGTTTACAATTTGAAGAAAACTAGTACTACAAAGACAAACTTATTGGGCTAATTAATTTATTAATTAATTAAAAATATTTTCTTAATTCATTTTTTAGAATTTATTCATATTCATTTGTTCATTTATTTGTTCGTTCATTTATTCATTCATTCATTCATTCATTTATCGTTTTATTGATTGAATTATTTAGACTAATCCCTTTCAGTATGTAGGCATCCCCATGAAATTTTTGCATCGGTGAACAGATGTTTTTGATGGACAAATCATATCTAAATGTTCAGTCAGTCTTTTTCAAATCATTTGTAACCTGTGCAATTCTATTCCATTTCCATGGTAAGGTCACTCAAGTACGGATTTTTCTAATTATTCACCCTAAAATGTCACATTTTAACTAGCAATTTCTTTTGAACTAAATGGAGTAGAAACTTCATATTTGGTGTGCAGAATACATGACACATCTGTGAAAATATCATTTTTGGTGATTTTTGTGAAGGGTTATTTTATCATGGAAATATTTTGAAAAATGATTTATGCGTCATGGAAAGTATATCAATTCGTCGCTGTTTTTACAAACTGTCGTATGACGTAAAATGCAGTTTTGAGAAAATCGCATTTAAAGTTTTTCCAATTTTTGAAGACCCACTGGAGAGCACCAAAGTAAAATATGTTTATTATTATCAAAGAATATAATTATTAATAATATATCTGTTTTTGTTCTCAACATAATACAAACTTTTTAGGGAATCCGACCTAGCACTTACTAGTTCTAATTCATAGAGGTTTGACATTGGCTTAGGAAGATTTTCAACATTGGGGAGCTGAAACTTGAAAAATATTTGGTGGGCCACCCTGGGGGGGGGGGGGGGGTACCAGAGTCAGAAAATTTTGCAAAATATACGTCACAAAAACCCATTTCCCTCTATTTTATCACAATTTTTTAACTCTACCTAGGATAATTGGGGGGAGGGGGCTGAAAGGTATTCCAGCCTCCGCACCAAAATTATTGAGGGGGCTGAGCCCCCAAGAGCCTATGTTTGATATCTAGGAAATAAGTGAAGTCATCTGAAGAATTTACTGATGGAGTGGTGGAAGCATGTGACCACTGGAATGCCCTTGTGATGGTGGTTTCCGATATCAGCCAGAATGGCCTCATCCTCACTGGCATAGTTCAGTAAACTACATTTAACAAGCATACCTCAAAATTTGAGTCATGAATTTCAATTTGAGTTTTGAATTTCAAAAAATAAAAATTATTTGATATCAGATGGGACATTCCATGTATTCAGAATGCAATTCGATATGTCTGGTGTACTTTCAGCTCCCACAAAAAATACTATGCAGACGTTAATTCCGATTCTTAAACATCTCAGCTCAGGTGACATCATCTTGTCTTGCATAAGTTGCATGAAACTTGACTCAGTTGTAGACTAATTAAGAGCCACACCCATATAGAATTGAATAATTTATAACCTGCTGATGAAATGGGATTATGGGATGGGATCCCAGCAAACACAAAACGTCATTCGCAAAAGGTTATAAAAGGTTGTCAGAAAACGTTTAAATGTCGGGTTATATAAATTATAAAGGGTATCTAAAGGGTATAAAATATTTTCATAATATTAAAAAACATTTGTTTGATAACCTACAGCAAATATTTTAAAATAAGGTTATTTAAGTTTTCAGAAAATATTTGGTAAAAAATGTTTGCAAAAAATAATTTACAATAATATTTTGAAAACATTTAAAAAATATTGTTGCAGTGTGTTTTCTTACAATACGTTTTAAAATGTTTTCATGACCTTTATGTAACCCAGCATTAAATGTTATTAAATGTTATCAAAACATTTTGACCTAAACCCAAAATATAACTGGTTTAAAAACGTTTTTAAAACGTTTTTGTGTTTGCTTGGATGGGATCAGTGTTCGAAATATGCCTCAAAAAGTTACAGGCCAGCCAGGCTTGACCTTAAAAAGTTACCGGCCAGCCGGGCCGGCAACTAGATGCCAGTCAGGAAAGTTACCGGCCAGGCCAAAAAGTTACAGGCCAATGGCCGGCTGACTCAGGCCCTATTTCGAACGCTGGATGGGATACAAATACACTGTCAATGAGTGTGATCAAACAGTACTGATTCAGCCCCCACACTCAGGTGGTGTATGACATGCAGTCCCTAAATTCAGTAAATTTTCATCGTCAACCGTGTAACTGAATGGGATTATTTTGAAATTTTAAAACGCTTGAAATATCACAAACAAATAGGCCTATGTTGATAAATAATATAAATACAAGCTAAATGAACCCCACAAAACTAACCGAGTATATGGAAAATGCCATACGGCCGGGCGGTTTCACGAGTTGCCGGCTCGATCATGTCATCCGCCGCCTGCCCACACTATGACTTTATGTACTGGGAGAATTGTGCACATGGTGCACTAAAATGGGCAAATTTCGCCATATTGACCCATGTCCAAACTTTTTTCGACAATTTTGTATAGCAATGACCATGATACACTGGGACCCCAAAAAGCTTTTAAAACCCAATCGCCAAAAGTTATGAAGGAACATTGACAAAACATCCACTGTTTTAAGAGGAGGAGCAATAATTATGTGTACCCCCAGGCGGTGAATTATAAATTATATTTGACACAAGTTTATTGGTTACCATTTTGATATTACTCCAGCCCTAGAAAGGTGTAGAAAAGCTAGGATACATTCAGGGATGTAGCTACGGTGGGCGCTGGCGGGCGGCAGAGCCCAACACTCAGATTTAGAGCTCACCACTGATAAACAAAAGCTCTAGCACCCAGCACTCAAGTGTCAAAAATTGCAAAATCACATAGAATTTTACCAAATTTAGGCAATTTTCAATAAAATTGTCAATTTCATGAAAAATTCCCTCAAATACCACCGGGCACTAAATATTTAGTGTTATTTGGCAGAGTGACAGACTATTTCGCATAACATAATTATTGCACAGCCCCTATTGATGACACAATCTGTATCTGAGCTAATGTCCAAATTTGAATAAATTAATTTTAAAAATAGTTTTTTAGGGGGTGTTTTTATTTGCTGTAATAATCAAGCCCAAAGACTTGTACTAAGACTAATTTCAAATTTTACAACCAATTATCAAAATTAACATAAAATATTAGATTTATGCGCAAACTCAGCAATACTGCAAAAACAAAACAAAATTTGAATGCTTAGACTTTGTGTCAAGTCTTTGAAGACTTGTGCCAAATCTTTGAATTTTGTGACTGAAATTGTAAAAAATGAATGCAAAATTGCATGTTTTTGGCCCATTTCCCTTCATATATTAAAATCAATCAATTGGAAGTAGACATAATACAGTGACATGATCTGTATCTGATCAACTCAGCTGATACATGTCAAAATTTAAATTAAATATTAATTAAATAGCTTTGCAACCAGGTAATCATGCTAGAACTTGTAAGAGCAATAAAAACTCAATTTTCAATCTATTTTGTTGACATTGGCCCAGCTCACCATTCTTTAACTCTCTCCACATGGGTGCCGACTGCAGGCAAAAAGTTTCCGTTTTTATTAATTCAAAAATTTCAGAATTGTAAATTATCATGAATATATTTGGAATCAGCATGCAATATGCATTAAAATGAGTACAAACAAGCCTAGTATTGGCACGGTGGGGTAACGTCATAGGGGCACGGGGGGGGGAAATTTAGAAAATCCCATTGGAAAATTGCCAAAAAATGGCTTGTGCCCCCCATGGTCGGTGCCCCCAATCGGATGACTCATGCTACGACACTGCAGTGGTTCTTGAGATAGCTTTTGATATTTTAAGAAAATACCTCAAAATTTAGACTTTTTATGTTGAAACCTATGGCTAGCACGCAGAGCATTGAATTAATTATTACCTATAGTCAAGTTCAAATTTTATTGCATTGATTAGAACAGGAAGTTATATTTAATTTTATCATTGTTTCAGGAAGTAATTCAGTTTAATAGCAAGGTAGTCTAATGATAATCATGATAATGTGATCAAAAGTAATGTATATTTGATGTATTTAAAAATACTTACAGAGGCGGGTCGCATCAGTCCCATTCAGTGGTGGTGCTACAAGGTTGAAAGGGACATTTGCCCCCCATATTTTTCTTCCCCCAGTTTGCCCCCCATATTTTGAAGGCAAAACCCTATAATTATGTCAATTGCCACTTTTTATGGCAATTTTGTGCAAAGATTTGTTGATTTTGCCCCCGAAATTCACTTTGCCCCCCCAACTAAACCCTTGATGGTTGTCCCAGAAAATGAACCAAAATAACATTAACCCTGACTGCAAGTGCTGTGATGGGGTCCATTAATATGGGCATAATATGTGACACGATCTGGTCCATTTGGGCCAAAGGCAGCAAATTTGAAATTGAGATAAAGGCAAAAATATGGAGTAAAAAACAATAAAATACATAATATGTATTTTATTGTTTTTTACTCCATATTTTGTATAATATACACATCACAAAACCTCATAACTTTAGAACCTAGTATGCTAGTTACTCAATTTTCAAAAATGCCTTCTTTGGCCCCCATGGTGCAGATCATGTCAAATGTGGTCTCTTTATTCATTCAAAGAAGTTTACCATATCTTTGTTATTTTGGACCTTTTTGCTTTTTGAAGTTCACAAGGAAAGTGAAACATCCCTGTTCTACAGCCTGACCAATCCAGATTTTGCACAGGTGTATGAAATTTAGTTGTATGATACAGGGTTTTTGTCACCTAAAGACCTGTTTTTTATGCCCAGTTGGAGTTAGCAACAGACTGGAGATTTTTTTGGGGGGTGGGCATAGGGGGGAGGCAAAGTTAATTTCAAGGGGAGGGCAAAATCAACAAATTTTGCGCAAAATTACCGAATTGTTTTTCCGTAATTTCTGGTTTTTACTGGGGCAAGAGGGCTAGGGGGGCAAGATTTCTGACTGGGAACATTTTCCCCATGCCCCCCATGGTGTTGCCACTGCTGGTTACATGTTGCTTGGTTAGGATGTAGGCCCTACAGAATGGTTTATTATAGAAAAGTTAGGTTTAGGGATATCATGTTGCTAAGGTTGCAAAGGGCTTATTTAGACAACTATTTCTTTCTTGTTTTTTAGGATTTATGACACATTTTTTTTTTTTTATAAACCTGTGTAAAGTCCTCATTTATAATGTTTATTATCATGTATATAATTATGACATTTATGTTCATAGCCTGCCTATTGCCTAAACACTAACCTGATGTGGTGTAATGTGCTTTAGAATCATGCTGATGGCTCTGACAGTTGTAAAACTCAAAACTATTATGCTCAGACAGAAGGCCAAACCTCTGAAGGTCCTTCAGAGCTCCAGTTGATATAAATCAGAAGTTCAGGGGGGGCAGTGAACCTAAATTTTGGTAGAGGTGTGTGGTGTGGAGCGACAACCTTTAGGAACCGATAACCAGGGCCGTTCCTAGGGATTTTGCCGTCCTAGGCAAAGCCTCTCCCTGCCGCCCCACCAAAGCATACGAAAAAAGTGTTAAGGGGGTTACCCCTTGAAAACTCCGCAGTTTTGACCTACCCAGCAAACACAAAAACGTTTTAAAAACGTTTTAAATAAGTTATATTTTGGCTTTTGGTTTAGGTAAAAACGTTTTAATAACATTAAAATGTCGGGTTATATAAAGGTCATGATAACGTTTTAAAACGTTTTGTAGGAAAACACAATACAACAATATTTTTAAATGTTTTCAAAAAATGTTATTGTAAACTACTTTTGCAAACATTTTTGCCAAATATTGTGTCAATACTTAAATAACATTATGTTTAAATATTTGAACCCAGGAAACACAGAAATGTTCTTAAAATGTTTTTTTCAAAACCTTTTAATAACATTTAAATGTCGGGTTATATAAAGGTCATGAAAACGTTTTTAAAATGTTATTGAAAATATTTTGGGCAAACATTTTGTGCAAAATATTTTTCAACCCCAAAATAACATTCTGTTTAGAATGTTTTGTATCAAGTTTTCAAGAATGTTTTTGGAATGTTATTAAAACGTTTTTATACCCTTTATATAACCCGACATTTAAACGCGTTTTCTGTAAAACATTTTTGTTTGCTGAGCAGTAGATTATCAAAAATGTTTTTTAAGGTTATGAAAACGTTTTATTCTCTTAATGTACCCTTTATATAACCCGACATTTAAACGTTTTCTGACAACCTTTTATAACCTTTTGCGAATAATGTCGAAAACGTTTTGTGTTTCTGGGTATTTGTATACTGTCCACAACGGTTTTCCTCAGTGGCGTAGATTTCTTTTTGACATTGGAGGGATGGGGTTGGAAAAAAATTCACTAATTCAGCACCTTTTGGTGACATAAATCAGTCCATGGTACAAATGCACTTGAGGCGCATGGAAAATTTTGCCATTTTGAAGATAAACTGTTGAAATTTGGTGTAATGGAATAAATTCACTAAAATGCACTTTTGGGACTAAAATGGCCAAATACAAGGTTAATTTGTCAGAAACCCACATACAGCCGTCAACATTGGGGGAGGGGTGATGATGTGTGCTTTGAAACTGCAGGAGAGTCTGAAAAAGGGACCCTTGACCGCCACATATGCCCAGGTCCGTACACAGGATTTTTTGGGGTGGGGCTGATTTTTTTTTTAATGGACCTAAATCTTCACAAAATGTGGAACTTTTGTGACCGTAAAAGCATAAAAAACCTATTTTTTGTGATTTTCTGGGACTTTTGTTTATAATTTTGGGGGGTACAGCCGCACCTGGCACCCCCTGCATAAGGGCCTGTACATAACCTGTACCACTACAAGTGAGTACCCCTTCATGAAGCACCCTACAATTTATTGCAATCTAGTAGACCATAAACTATCTGCATGTTTCTACTGAGGGCCAAATTCCGTGCCGTGCCATGCCGGGTCATGGCGGGTAACGAACCCAGTAGAAACGATCTGGGTAATCGGTTGCTGTGTCATGCCGGGTCACGTGTCCCGCCTTTTGTGATCCACATCAGGAGTGTGTAATCCGTGCAGTAGAAACGAGCCGTGTGAATAATAATTGTCTTTATGTAGTAGGTTCCTTCTTTCTGATATATACACTGGCCATGTGTGTGACTCACATGAAGTAAAATGAATATGACTTTACTTTTGTAGCCCTACTTCTTTATAGTTAATCAGTTGGTTATATTTTGGCTGTAAATTTACGATAGTGTCTTACACCCCTGTGCAGGCCCGTACGCAGGGGGGGTGCGGAGGGTGCGACCGCACCTCCCCAAATTGGCAAAAGTATACAAAAAGTCCCAAAATGTAAGAATTTGCGAGCGTAGCAAGCAAAAAAATAAGGTTTTTTACGGTTTTTTGGTCAAAAAAGGTCAAAATTTGGGGGGAAAAGTCCACTTTTCACAAAATTGCCCCCCCCCTGGAAAAAAGTCCACTTTTTCAAAATCAGCACCCCCCAAAAAAAATCCTGCGTACGGGCCTGCCCCTGTGTGGAAATTAAACTTTCTGCACTGAATGTGCAAAACTTCTAAAGGTTCTGTTCCTGAAAACCTCAAAAAGTTTAGATTGGTCTGAACATGATCACAGAAATTGGAAGAAAAACTCAGTTGGGGGCCTGGCTCAATGTGAAACCATGACCTTCAGTGAAGGAAGTTCAAGCATTTGTCTCAGAGTAAACAACATCCTTGAGAAGAGTCCACATACAATAATAACAGTACACTAAGTACAATATGCTTGTATGGGGAATTCCTAGTAGGGATTGTTCATCCTTTTATCATTGATAAATTAATAATATAAAATCAGACATCAAAATTATTATATTAGGCCATAAGAAATTAAGAATTATGCAGTCATATTAGCAGTGCTAATTTAAAAAGAAACTGGATGGAATGGGTAAGTTTTGCCCAGGGAAATTTTGTTCTGCCAAATTTATAACTACTAGCGGTCACCCGCCTTTTCGGGTCAGAGTCTTTCATGCGGTTGGTAAATTTTGTATATTTTGTACATGTAAATGTTTTATTTAATGTGATTAATGGTATGAGAGGAGATTATCATTTAGAAATATAATATTTAGTATCTTTTCCATATAAATCAATGGCTTGAAATTGCAATTAGATCATGATGGAAGTCTTCTTGCCACCATATCATATCCATCGTGAGAATTCTTTCCCCTGTGTGATGCTGTGTTTGCGGTGCCTAATATTTAAAATTTTTATGCATTTGTAAATACATTAATTTTTTTCCCATTTTGGACAAATTTGTTGTACCTTTTTACTCATTTTTTACCTTTTTCGTCCAAGTTTGTCCATCCCCAACCTTGAAATGTACCTTGCTGCCCCCTGCAAAAGTCCTGGCTACATCACTGAGCAGATGAACACAATTTTATTTACTTCCCTCTTGGGCCCCTATGGTATGCTGGCTACGGATATTTAAGATTTGTATGCATTTGTATGCATTTTGTTGTACTTTTTATTTGTTAGCCCATTTTGGATAAATTTTGTTGTACCTTTTACTTTTTAGCCCATTTGTGACATTTTGCCCCCCCATTCGCCCCCTCCCCTCTCTCTGAAAAAGTCCTGGCTACACCACTGTGCAGATGAAACAATTTTATTCACATATCCTTACACTCTGTTTCATATAACATAGCATGGTAAAATTCAGTGGTTTGATAAAGGCATGCAAATAGGCAATTGGATCATGACCTCAGTAAATGTTGACATTATTGATGTGTGACTAATTAGGTGTTCATACACAGTCCCTGGTATTATATAATATTGTGTGATTGCTTAAAAGGGCAAAGTATTTTGCACAGACACTGATTATGCTGCTAACCTGTGAGTTACGGTGAGCCGTACCATGCTTACCAGACTTGTACCTGCGTTGCTATTAAAAAGTCACCCATTTTTCTTAACCATCTGTCTCTATGGGACAGGAAATTGTCAAAAGTTGGGGGATCTTAAAAAGTCACCCATTTGGGCTACTAAATCACAGTTTGGCAACCCTGTTTAATTTGGGTGATTTGGAGACTTTGACCTAATTCACTGATTATGCCGCTAACCTGTGAGTTACGGTGAGCCTAACCAGACTTTTGTACCTGCATTGCTAAAAAGTCACCCATTTTTCTTAACCATCTGTCTCTATGGGACAGGAAATTGTCAAAAGTTGGGGATCTTAAAAAGTCAGCCATTTGGGCTACTAATTCACAGTTTGGCAACCCCGTTTAATTTGGGTGATTTGGAGACTCCTAATTCAATAAACAAACATTTAACTGTTGACAATAGGTTCTAGTTTGAACACTGGCATGATAATGTTGACAAATTAGTTGAATAAACAATGCATGTTAATTACTCAAGTCAGATTCTCCTGTGTAATGGTATGAGTGACCCAATCTCAGCATTGATCAGATCAGACATAGGATTTGCGGGTGTTCATGTTAAACAGCATGACTGTGTATTGTGACTGTTTACTCAGTGTTTAAGGCCCGGTCACACTATGACGAATAGGGGGTGAACGACAAGCGATGTTAAGCTGCTAATTGCAATTTTGAATTTATTATTATTGATATTGATGTTAATATTTTTTATTATTATTGATATAGATATTAAAAGTTTAGATTATTATTTATATTGATTTTACTATTTTTGATTATTATTGATATTTATATTGGTTTTTTTATTATTATTGATATGTGTAATATTTTTGATTATTATTGATATTGATGGTAATATTTTTGATTATTATTGATAAAGATATTAATAGTTTTGATTATTATTGATATGTGTAATATTTTTGAATATTATTGATATGTGTAATATTTTTGATTATTATTGATATCGATATTAATATTTTTGATTATTATTGATTGCCGTCGTGTTGTCGCTACGTCACCGAATCTTGTTTTTCCTCTTTTTGTCGTCGCTTTGCCGTCAACATTTTGTGATTTCCACGTTCGTCACCTTTCGTTGCTTATTGTCCGTCATAGTGTGACCGGGCCTTTACTCAGTGCTTAGCTCGCAGGTTGCTTGCTAGTGCCTTTGAAACTAATTAACATAATTTGACACCCTTAACGTAAACAAAAACAAAATTGGACGTTTTATTGGGGTGCGGACAACTTTACTTCACGCGAACGCAAAAATCCGTTTTCGAAATAATGTAAAACGTAGAAGTTTTTAGCCTTACAAAGTCGCCAAACTCAGTAATTTATTATAGATAACTTAAGGCCCATTTCACTTGATTGTGACTTTCCAGTCGGCCCGCTCATGTTTAAATTCATGTCAATTTTTGTGATTTTTCACAAATTAAAATTAATGTGGTTTTCTTTAGTAAAAAACCCATAAATTGTGCATTTGTGACCCATCACATCGAAACACGGCAGTTGTCGCCAGAAATGAACTTGTAGATTTCTTTACCAAGAAAGAGGACTGTTTTAAGCTTTAAAATGACACTTCTCCCATTAATATCGCATGTAAAATGGTGATTTTATGTGACAAATACAGTTCAAATTTCTTATTATTTTCTTTATTTTTCGGGGCACATTTTCTTTATTATCTTTAAATGTAGGTTTCCGACAACTGCCGTGTTTCGATGTGATGGGTCACATTTTTTTACTCCGGACATATATACCTGCTGGTGCTAGAGGGGGCCTCCTTTCACTATGGACCATAATGGCCTCATCCCAATGCCATAGTCCAATAATCTCAATTAAACAATCATAGTGCAGAATTTGACCTCAAGTTGCAGAGTATGAGTTTTTGTACCCAAATTTTCTAAGGTCATTCAATGAACGTGCAAATGTATTGGGGTTAAAGAACTGTGCCCTGATAGACGAGCATGTTGTGGATCCTAGTGTTTCTTGTGAAACAAAGTGGAAATCTTCCTTCATTTGGGCTATTCCAGTTGAAATCCATACACCCCGTATGGAAGATCTTAATCTCCCACACAGGGAGTTTTTTTCATTGTGGACATAAAAGTTGACAAAGTTGAAGTGAATTTCAAAAGGAGCTACTTCAATGTGTGACTCCTTTTGAAATCTACTCCCCCTGTGTGGGAGATTAGATCTTCAGTTGCTTGGAACAAGCTTCCTCCCAATGTTCGTGTCAATTTTAATTCAATGAGTTTGGGTGAATTTAAAAATGCAATTGGTCTGTAAGTTTTGTATAATAATCTGAGCTATATATTGTTTTGTATCATGTTTAATTCCTTCATTTTGTAATATATATATTTCTTATATTCTTATTATCATGTTTATGTATATATATATATAAAATCAGGTCTTCCAGGGAGACCAGTACATTTGTATTGATGGAATTTCCTGAATAAATAACGAATAAATAAAATAATCATGTCTGACTTTCATAGGGGGGTGTATGGATTTCAACTAACTAGAATTGCCCATTTTTATTAAATCTTCAATTCAATTTCTTTCTTTTTGTTTTACAGGAAGTGAACGCGTTGGTTTCTTTACTGGATCCAAGCCATACAGGACGAATAAGCTTCTCATCATTCTGTCAAGGAATAGATATGGCAATGGGTGGAAGAACAGGAGGACATAAAGGTAAACTACCAGTATGCCGCTAACCCTAGCCCACAGAATGGATATGCATGGCAGTGGGATTATCGGTATGCCCCTAACCCTAACTATGGGGTGGGGGGGTTGTAGTGGTCATCTACTGGAATACTGGACAGTCCTACACTGAATTTTCTCCCAATTCTATAAACTGCAGATTTTCCTGGTATGAAACCAAATACTTCTTAGTAGGCTTGTCCTCATAGCATCAATGCTTATGGTGGTTACCAAGGTGATTGTGTCTCCTAGGTCCCACAAATGACCTTTTGACCTCACCTAGTGAGACAAATAGAATTGTGAATCGGAGCCAATAGATCGGATGTCAAATTGCACTCAGGAGGAATGTTTTTCTCCGAGAAACGAGCTTTGATTTATAAGTACACATTTTCTTTGTTTATTTGTTTTCTCACATGACATATCTCTTGTTTGCAGCATGCAGTACAATGTAGCTTCTAGAAAGAAACTTTGCAGTGCAGAGTTTCACCCAAATTTTGATACCCCATTTAATAAAGACTTTCCAAAGTACAGCAACAGTGATACCTTTTTGTCAGCACTTTACAAAAGTTTTGATTTTGGCAAAGCAAGGATTTATACAGAGTTTACAGCCACAGTGATACCATTTTAGCACTTTACAAAAGTCATGATTTTAGCACACTCCCTGGATTTTGGCACCCTTTCCTGGAGTTCCTTTTATTCCCTTTGCTTAAACCATGAAAGGGCATACTACATCATATAGTGTATTCCTTCTGTATGTAGGGATGTGTATAATATTATTTGCAAAGCTCCATTCTGATTGGTGATTTAAGTGAAGATATCATGTAATTGACCAATCAGAGGCTATGTTAGATCGCCAGGTAGTGCTCAGGGGTGTTAAAAGGTAGAAAGTGAAGGAGTTATAACTTGTAAGTATAATATGTGTTGTGTCATGTAAAAAGGAGACACTTTTGGGCAGGTTATCAATTTTGAGGTTTTTACATATCTTAAATATATAGATATTTTGCTCCACAACACCATTTTCCCCAATGAAATCGGACATTCCTAAGTGAAGATATTGAGTTCGTAAGTTATGGTATTATATTAAAATTAGAAATTGAGATATCGGCCTTTAAAAATATTAATATATGTTGAGAGTAGGAATTCCCTTCAAAAATGTCTCAAAAAATACAAGATGCCAGTTATATTTGGGTCTGAAACTATCAGACAATATTTTTAACATTTATAACATCACAAATTCGCAACAAACCCAAATTGTGAAAAAAATCACCTCCGCACAAATTTTTGGCTATTTCTCCATTTACGATCCTGCCCAAAAGTGTCTCCTTTTGACATGACACGTCACATGATTTGGTCATGCTTACATATTACAGGCATGAGATTTTCCAGTCAAAACACTGGAACCAGTCTTTTGTGATGTCAAAATTCCCGCAATTTTATTTATTTTCAGGTTTTAGTCCAATTTTACATGCTTTTCCAGCTTTTCCAGAGGCTTTTTCATGAATGTGTGAAGGGCTCATAATTATTGCACAACCCCTCATCAGGGAAAAGGTAGCTCCATAAAGGTAACTGCATTAGTGCACTGGTGATCTATTATTATTATTAAGGAAGGATGCCCTACCATCTCATCATCTTAAACATGCCTATCTATCAAGACCAGAGGCGTGCCAACTGGGGGAAGGGGGGTGACCCTTGTGGCTCTAAATACTGGAACAAAATTTCAATGTGTATTTTCTTTCTCTTTTTCTTCTGATTCTATTACAGGTTTGAGTAAATACATGACACCAGTAATCAGAGAGGAACCACCATCACTACCAGAGGATACTAAATTAGATGATGATGATGACACACATAGTAATGATGGGGTAAGAAATAATTATAGACCCTAGTACCGATATAGATGTTTAGATCATAGCACTGTCTTTGTGCTTCACAGGGCAATTCCAGTTGAAATTCATACTCCTCCTATGGAAAGCAAGGGTCTGTGATGTGACCCATCTTCCACATAATAGGGAGTGTAGATTTCAAATAAAGTTACCTGAATGGGTGACTCAATTTGAAATCCAAAGATTTTAAGGTTATAAATGTCTTCCATAGTTGGTGTATGGGTTTCAACTGGATGTAGCCCACTATAAGGCAGTGGCCACTGCCTGACAATAAATACAAATTAACTAAACAGGTTTTGCATTTCAGATGACATGACATAGAGAATAGGAAGAAACTAACAAATTGTGTAATCATGCATAAACCTTTGTTTATTGGTGATTTGGTACATATTGGGGGTTTATGGCAGGAAAGCCTTATCTGCAATACACTATGGACCACAATGGTCTCATCCCAATGGCATAGTTCAATAACCTTAATTAAACAATCATAGTGCAAAATTTGACCTCAAGTTGCAGCGCATGAGTTTTTGTACCCAAATTGTCAGAGGTCATTCAATGAATATACAAATGTATTGGGGTTTAAGAACTGTGCCCTGATATATGAGCATGTTGTGGATCCTAGTGATAGCTGCCAGGTGCCATATTTTTAGATATGTATAATATAGAATGCAGCAATTATCCAAGTGTCTATGGGGCAGCTATTGCTGATAGGGCCTTCTGGTCCTAAATCCTTGATATCTGCTTGGGAATTTTTGGAATCAAGATATGCCAACCTATAGGGCAAACCCCATTATGCTTATATCACATAGTATGACACTAGAATATCTTGGGTACAAAAAATTAATGCTCATGCCACAATTTCTAGGGTCTGTAATAAAGGTATTAAAGTTTGTTTGGCTTATATAAGGCAGAAATTATTTGGCTTTTGTTACTGCGCACATCAATAAAGTCACAACTCACGCTCGCGTAAATTCACTTGTGTGTGCACTAGTCACACATTACGCACAAAGCACAACTAGTGTAAGCACTGCGCCCAACAGTGTGCATGCCATCTATATCAGTACACAGTGTTATGAGTCTTATTTTGTCAAATAAACGTTTTACATTTTCCCAAGGGGGGGGGGGGCGTTTATTCAAGGTCAATTTTAGAACGATAATTCCAGTTAAAATCATTAGGTAAACTAAAAACACACGCTAAAATGACGAACTATGAACTAGAAACACTGACTTCTGGCTCACTTCCGGGTTTCTGATCCAGATTTTTCGCCAATTATTGACGCTTATTATCGACCATATGCGCAACTTGGTAAGCTTACTACACAAGATAGCATGGAAATATCGGCATTTTTGAAATATCGGGGTTGAAAAAGGTGGTGGGGGGGCGTTTATTTGAGGGGGGGCGACTATTTGACTAAATACGGTGTTTAACAAACTTTAGCATTGGTCATTTGTACAAGTACCTCACATAGCAATTTTTAAAATGTCTTCTAATTGGAATAGTTTTGACTTTCAAAAGTCCACACTTTTTATGCATAAATTCATATGATACCACGGAATAGGCCTGAAGCGGCACTAGACATTAGCATGAAGCCGCATTCATATGTAAATAGCGTATTGTTATTTAAATTTGCGCCCAGGCGTATTGAGGCGACAGTCATGTTATCCAGACAGAGAATGTCTTGATCGCCAGGCATGTCAAATTGCTGAGTGAATGTGTATAAATCCCCTTTCTGTATAGGTAATAAGCTAGTACATTTCGTGTTCCAGTTTGTTATAACAAAAAATAAGTATTATATTAAATATATTAAGTGTATAAACTTTGAAATTGACGTGAATTTGAAGTGCAGAGCTCCAAATCTAGCTAAATCGTGTAGTGTGAAATTATGCTGTGTGACCCCCTCTGCGTGGTAGAATTATATTCATAAAACATTGAATTTAACATATAATATGGGCAGCCAACCACGATTTATCAGCATTTAAAAGATATATTAATTAACAAAGATAAATAATCAACAGTACAAATGACAATTTAACTAGTAAACAAGTCTGAAATCTTAAAATGTTGCCACGTGATTTCCCGAACACATGATATGTCTACATGTGACCATTATTCAGATTTACCAAGTATTTGGAGTATGGTGCACGGCTTGCAGGCAACTGTGTATTTCTTTACCTCCGTATAAAATCAATAATTCATGCTGGGAGCCAAGTAACATTCTGTCTGCTTAGTGCATATTGGTATTTTATTTTACTTGAGAGCATATAGAAATACATAAAGACGAATAAGGCGCCATGATGGAAAGCTATGGAAGGTCAGGTCGGGTATCAAAGGTTATTTTAACTTCAAATACTACTTGTGTTTCACACCTTGCCTCTGTCACGTATTTCCTTCATATGTTATTGACCTCAAGTCCTAATTTTGACCTTGCTATTGCAAAATGTCATTTCATATCAAATTAGTAGACTTTCTTTGAAACAAACATATCACTGGTGCCTGATGGGAATATCCGTCCGCCATTTCATTAAACTGGATCGTTTTACCTGGTTTGCGCCCAGATGTATTGAGGCGCTATACTCTCATTGAACAGGCAAAGTTCGCAAAACTAACAACGTTGTTATTTGCCAATAGCAATTAACATGATCCAAGGGTCGAACATGAATTATTCATAACGGATCGATAACTGGCCTCACTTTCTAGCTAGTAAACCAGCGGAATTTTTCATAGGTTTTGCGTTGCTAATAGAACAACCGTGAATTTAGTGTCACCCCCTTGATGATACTCTGGATCAAACTGTTCTACAGGGAAGCCAGCCTTATATTTTCATGTAGTAACGGTCTGTTTAGCAACATCTGGTTTAGACCATAATACAAACAAATTATAGTGGACTCTTTGACATTAAGGGTATACGATGTATTGTTGGTCGAAGCAGCAAAAAAAATGTAGTTCACAGCATCTTGCGAATGGTAGTGAGCTTTAGCAAAAAAATGCATTGCTCAATTCATAGCGAGCGTGTAGAAGAATTCAAATATCACAGATATATTTTTGTAGGTCCTGTGGTTCTTGAGTTATGTTGTAAAGAGGGCTGAGACAACAACACTTTTGTAAAATGTATAACAAATAAGCAAGTTTTCAAAGTATATGATTTGTAGAATGAACTTTTGCAAAATACCAAAGTGTTATTTTTCAATAATATATTGATTCAGATAATAAAAATCGATTTTTTTGGCTGCTTCGACCAACAATACCTCGTATAACATTAATATTTGACAAAACTATGCATCCAGCTTTTTCCGAAAAAAAGGAGAAAATGTATAGAAAGACAAGACTATTTATCCTAATGTGAACTATTTCTACAAGCACAATAAATTATTATCTGGGGAAAATAATCAAAAAATTATAACAGCTTGCACAAATTTCAATTAAAAAGTTACTTGAAATTGACTCCAATTGTATTGATTAGGTACAAATAAATTGAAATTGGAAAGTTGGTTCTCATCAGAAGTAAATAAACAGCTTGACATGAAGGTGTTATGGAACTCTATAGGTTCATGGTACAAACTACTGTGACTGAAGCATATTTTTGCAGCATTACATTTGAATCGCAATTTTAATGTGAAATATTCGGGGATTTGTATATTAACCTCCCGGGGGGGCACTCAACTTAAATTTTGGTTAAAAGGTGTGCGTGAACGCCAAACTTTGGGAATTAACTAAGAACTGATTTTTTTTTTTTTTATTGGCTTGAAAAACTGAAATTAGGGCCAAGTTATAGGCTGTTGAGTTAAAATTTCTAAATTATTTCCAAATTTGAGCTTAAAGAGCTACAATTGTCAGTATTTGAGGCTCAAAGAACTGGAGCAGATCCAAATGTGGGGCTTAAGGAACTGCCAGAGAGCCTGAAAAGGGGACCCTTGACAGCCGCACATACCCGTACCACTTTAACATGTGAGTGCCCCCCGGATTAACCTAAAGGCCTATAGGACGAAGAAATATATGCGTGCATGAAGATTTTTTGAATCATCTGCACTACAGACATTTCAAAAATTATTTGATATCATAAGGACATAATATCAGAATGCTATTCGATAGGTCTGATGTGCTCTCAGGTCCCACAAAAAATAATGTACAAACGTTATTATACGATTCCTTAAAAACAATCGTTGCACTTTTAATGTCTAATTGATATTCATAAATAGCATTTTATGGATTGTTAAATTGCCAATGCACGTAATTTCGAACATTACACATGCATATTTCTGCGTATAGCTACACAGTTATTAATAAAATGGCTGGTTTGAATACCGTAGAAACCCGTCTATAAGGAATAGAAGCGACTGTGATGATAGCATATTTCACGCTAGCGCCCTCCACAATATTATATCATTATGGAATTTGAGCAAATCATTTACCGACACAAGCAGGTATACAATGTATTATTTTATCTTTATTTCAGCATCTCACGAGCATAGCTCACTTGGCAAGGCATAAGACTTTGGTTCTTTAGATCGGAAGATGGTGAGTTCGAGCCTCATCACGGTCACACAAACTTTTATAAACAAAATATTGTTCAAACTTTTCATTTATATTTTCTTGCATTTTCTAAAGACTCCTTTCGTGATCATTTTTTTTTTCATATTTAGTTTAATTTATTCTATTGTTTTTCTTTTATTGTTTCTTTTCTTTGTCTTTTTTTCTTGTTTAATTTTATTTTTTCTTTATTTTTCTTTGATTCATATAATATTGGCAGGATAAGGAGGAACTTAGCTCGAGATACTCTAGCTAAAATACAGGTTTACATTTACTATCTTACATTATCTTGCTGTATTTCAGCTAGAGCTCCAAACGACAAGCTTCCGGGTTTTTTTGTAGAACAATACTGTTACGTAAGATGAAGAAGAAACCCGCCTCGGAGCCCGCCCTACTCATTATTTCATTGTACTTATTGCAATTTGCCTCCACATATTACGTAATCAACACAAAGCTTTTGTGAGGATTAGTGAGTGGATAAGAAATTGACAGTGGAGGATACGAAGGACACGCCGATTGTTAGTTGTCAATCATGAATTGCCGTAACGTATTAATATTTTACTGCATGGCAGTCCGCAAACACCAAGACAAATTATGCCGTATTTTTCCAAAGATCATCTCATATGAAGTAAGCTGAATGCGATCTGTACTTTTGTAACATTCCGATCGCTTTTGATCACCTATAATCGGCGAATTTGCTTGAAAACACGTGAGTTCATGTTGTGTAAACATAATTAGCATAGACACAAATGAAATTACGATGCAATACAATGCAATTTGAATGCGCAGCAGATCTATAGAAATAATGTTGCCCGGTTTTATGCAGAATTAGACCCTGTCTGAGGGAACTAAAGACCCATTCAGTGATTTGCTCATCCGGACGATCGTAAAAATCATCAAAATTCACCTTTGTCATTGTCATAGATGGGGTAACATAGCCTGCTAGTGGTTCAGCAGAAAACCGTGTGACACATAATATACATTTGGCTACATTTTATTATACTATAAATACGAATTTATTAAACATGGTAACAAATATTCTCTAGCAGATCGGTTATACGATGGAACTGGTAGGCATAGGCCTATTATAAATTCGGGATATTAAATATCTTCCTGACGAGACAGATCTGCGCATGTGGTCAAAGACGATTCCTTACTAGCCACAGACCGTCCGCTGGAATTAGTTGAACATGAACCATTCGCTATGGCTGTTGGTCGGACCTCTCATCTCTCCACATCGACATTGTGACCTATAATCCCCGACATTGCCCTTATGAACTCACATCCTCCTGTTTTATTCCAATACGCTGGCGAAGTTACGTAATAATCGGATTAACTACCATAGCAATAGGTGAAAACAATTTTTGAATATACCGCGTTATACACTGATACGTTCAGGCGGTACCTCTTCATTGAACCATATCATGCTGCACCTGTAAGATCTTTGAAAAGACCAGTATTGTATTCAATCTATGATTGCAGACATACACAGTACAGGTGATGAGTGTAACCTGCTTGTAGCGCAGCGCGATATGTTCAAAATTGTTTTCACCTATTGTTATGGTAATTAATCCGATTAATTACGCAACTTCACTCAGCGTATAATGGCTTGAATAAATTCTGACCATCACTTGGCTTGTTGGATTCGTCTATACGCTGGCGAAGTTACGTAATTAATCGGATTAATTACCATAGCAATAGGTGAAAACAATTTTGAACATATCGCGCTGCACTACAAGCAGGTTACACTCATCACCGGTGTATGTCTGCAATCATAGATTGAATACAATACTGGTCTTTTCAAAGATACTAATCTTACAGGTGCAAGTGATCAGCATGATATGGTTCAATGCAGAGGTACCGCGCGTGAATGTATCCGTGCAGCGCGGTATATTCAAAAATTGTTTTCACCTATTGCTATGGTAGTTAATCCGATCATTACGTAACTTCGCCAGCGTATACTACAATTCGCTGTCGAAGTGACGTAATAATCGCAATAACTACCATCAAGCAGATTGCACTAATCACCCGCGTATGTCACCAAACATAGATTGAATACCACTCTTTTCATAAATACTAATCTTACATGGCGAGTGATTAGCATTTCTTTGACAACTATGGTTTAATGCATAGGTGCCACGTGAACGATGAAGTGCAGGGCTATATATTCAAATTGTATTCATCAATTGCTATGGTAGTTAATCCGATTAATTACGTCACATCGACAGCGAATAGCCTATAGTATGGGTTCAAGTGGAACAAAAAATAGTGTATGTCCATTGCTAGCTATGGTAATTAATCATGTTAGTGTTTACATCACTACTTCGGTGAAGACAAGAGAAGTGTGCCTTCTCTACCAACGCCTGTGATATAACAGGTGCAAGCTTAAACAAAATTGAATGACCAGAATAGTTTCCTTTGTCAGATGAATTGATTGAAGTTTTTGAAGACACTCTATTCTTGATGGGACAATAGATTCAAATATGGAATAATTATTATTCCTCATCTATTTTTTTTATTGAAAAAACTGCAATTGTGGCAACAGAACAATATTTATTTTGATTTCATTTCAAGTAGAAACAAAATCGTGCTTAAGCCAAAAACGCACCCTACCTACCATTCCTAAAGAATTGGGATGGCACAAAGGTGCAACATAGGTTTTTATTGCAAAGACGAGGACAGACAAGTAGTTACAACACATCTGTCTAACCGTGGGTTTCGCTATTATTTAGAATAAATGCTTTTACTAGTTTCTATAAAACCACAAAATTACTAAAAAAAACTATAAAAAAAAACTTAAAAAACAAACAAAACACACCAAAAAAACACACCTAAAATTAAAAGTAGAAAGGTAGATTTGAAGAAAGATAAAAAGAACATGTCAAAAAGTTAAAATTAAACGAGAATGAAAAAACGGAACCGGTGCCCGGACCATGCTCTCTTCAGCATGTCTTCAGTTCCAAAGTCTGACGCTCTATCAATTGAGCTATACGATCCTGATATACTAAACAGTCGTTATTATGTCAATACAATTGATTGGTGTTACAACATACTTAGATGGAATGCATAGCCACCCAGTGCCAGTATATATTTGCTCAAACTCCAAATACAACAAGCAACCAATTTTATTGAGGGCGTTCTTAGGTATATCCTTGTAGACGGGGTTTTACGGTATGTGATTTGTATAGTATAGGCTTTTGAAAAGGAAATTTCAATATATTTTATCACATTTGTGAATGACTAGATATAATTTTGTTGATGTTTAAATGACAAATATCAATGCACTTCCAGTTTATCTGTACTGGTTCTTGACTTGAGTTATTTTTATTCCATAATAAAGAAAACGCATCACCGCTTTCCTATTGCCATGTAAAAACAGCTGTTATGTAAGCTTGATAAAATCTAGATATAATCTCAATACCGGCCTTTAAAATATATTAGATATATCAGGTGGACAGTGGCAAATCCTCCTATGACATAACCAGTGGGAATAGGGCAACGGAGATATTGCCATGTTCGGCGGAAATGATCCGGATTTAAAAAAAATGAAAATTTCTTAAAATTCTATTAAAGGCCTATTCAGCAATTTGCTCATTCGGAAAATCGTAAAAATCATCAAAATATAGTTTTTTGCACCTTTGCTATAGTAGCATAGATACAGCTAACATAGCCTGACAGTAAGCCAAAAGCCATGTAATAAGGACAAAATAGAACATTTTACATGAAACTGTAATATCTCTAAGTAAAGAAATTAGCTACATGTATGGGGCTTCGACTTGAATTGTCAATACTACTGTTTTCCTTGTTTTTTTGTCAAATGTTTGATGATTTCCCCTCTAATCTGAACCAATGGCCAGGCTTTTTGTACCCAAAGGTTGGTTGGTGAATCTAGGAAGTTGTAACAAAACTGCAAAATAAAATAACATTTTGCCTTCTGTATAAAATCACTATGCTGATGATGTGCCCACCAGCATCATTATCAATTCACTGTTTTATAAAAGCTTTCCGCATATTTACAGATACAGGAATCATACATAAGTAGACTATTTATTTTTTGTCTTTGGCCTTATCTGTATCTGCAAAATCAAATCAAGATTGCCTCAAAATACAGTGAATGTGCAAATTCAAGCCCACACCATGATTATGAATTCATGGCTGTGTTATAAAAGCTTTCCGTTATATTTACAAATACAGGAATCATGCATTCAATAACCGGTAGTGGTAATCCATCTATGTTGGCTATGAATGCGATGTGATTGTGTAAAATGGGGAAGATGTCGGGGAAATCAGTTCTTGGGATACAATTGAAATGAGCATAAAGATTTTTCTGTTTTCTGTCTGATTTGACGGATCATGGATGAGGTCTGTTTATGTATTTCAGAAACCTCTGATTAAAATTTGATGCATTTCAGCCAAAACAATCATGCTTTATGCAATTTATGTGCTAGCCACAGACTTCAATATATAAAGTTCAAGTTTTGAGATATTTGCTCAAAATATCAAGAGCTATCTCAAGAACCACTGAAACAATACCACTCTTGTTTGTACTAATTTTAATGCTTTCTTCATGCTGATTCCAAATATGGTCATGAAAATTTATAATTCTGAAATTTTTGTACTATAAAAAATGAAAATTGTCGTCTGCAGTTCCATAACACTTGAGATTGACATCTGTCTCAATTTCTTGATATGTAATGCTAATGCTAAGCAATAACAGTGGTTTATATACAACACACACACTCTGATGCAGACCACAGTGTAAACACAAAGAGATATCTATGGTTGCCATAGCAACAGAGATGTTGGTCTCAGTCATACAAACCTAATGTTCCACAAACCAAACACAAAATTAAGAGACAAAATGTGAATTGTAAGTGCAAATTATGGGTAATGAAGTTTGTTGTTTTGTTCTAATTAATTATCGCCATGGTTACTAATGACTTTTTTGTCATAAATTAACTAAAAAAAGTGACCAGTGTTCTTTCTGGTTTAAAAATAGAAAAAAAATCCTTTAAATAAATTGTCAGACCTTACCTTGTATTCCTTGATTTCTTCTCCCATTCTCATTTAAAATATATTTGAAAACTATTGAACTTCATAAATTTGTTCAATCCCATCTTTTATGCCTTTTTTCATATCCCTTTAAAGCATTATTGTTACATTTGCTGAGGAGGATGCCCTCATTTTTTGATAAGTTTGTTATATGATCTTTAATAAACTAACATACTCTGCAAAAATCAAAGCCTTTGGTGCTCTATTTGTGACCAAATCTGTGACTTTGTAATAAAATGGAATATAATCAATTAACATTGCATTTGCAATAATAGGTGTTGGAATGAAACAGGGAATTTGTGTTGTTGTTATTTTTCCTCATTTGTTCACCTCAAAATTAAAAGTAAAAATAAACATTTTGTGGAAAAAAGTTAAAATCTATTTTTATGGAAATACTGCAATATTTATTGAAATGATTCGAAAATTATTTTATGCAGTATATCAAATTTGTTCAAGTCTCTATTATTTTACTTCATTTATTATTCAGTTTTATTTTCACTTGTATTACCATTTTCCATAATTATCAGTAATGAGACTAATTATATACCTGCATAATATGATTTGACGTCATGTGTAATCATTGGGCTATTCCATTTATAATCCACACTACCCCTGTGCAAGATTTAGTTAAAGTCTTCAACAGAGGGTTTCAAATAGAAGAGACAGTAGGGTAACTTCCATTTGAAATACTCACTCCAGTTGTGGAAGATATTAGGCCAATGGAACTCGATTATTAGTTTCCGATTGGATGTTTAAAAAAAAGGATGAGGTCGCTATTTCATTATTCATTATTCGGTCTCTTTTCATTATCCATTATGTCAACAAAATCAATGATTTTATGAACAGCTTTCTCCAAATTTAGGTACCCCACCAGTACCAAAGTATATATTGTTGATGAAAGACCATCTCAAAACAGGTATTAATGCTTAGATCATCTTTACAGACATTTTGCAACAGATTGAGAAAAATTTGAATTTGTTTTCATAAAATGAAAAGAAATTAGCAATTTTTGTAATCACTAGAAACATGATGAGGTAATCCTTAAATGTCCATTATTCACTCCATCCTCTACCCCTACAACTAAGAAAAAGTGCTGATTATGATCAGCAGGGGATGTTAGACATTTTGAGAGTTTCAATTTTGAATATTTCCATCTCAATTTTCAGATAATTGACTTTTTTATGAAAATAATGAAAGTTTTGGTCAAATTGAAAAAGTGATGCGGGCGGTCAATCGGAAACTAACAATCGAGTTCCATTAGCCTTAGGTAAAAGCCTAAAGCCATAATACCGGGGCGAGTATGGGTTTCAAAATGATAACCCTGACCAATTACATTTGAATAACACACTCCCCTGTGGAAAATATTTCCAAAATCTTCCACAGAGGTAGAGTGGATTATAAATGGAATAGCCCATTGTGTCAGGATTACGTGATTATTTCACCGCATATAACATGTGTGTCGCCCAATATCAAAGTGCAATTTGCAGTTTGGATAATAAACCCGTACACATGTATGCGCACTGTAATAATTAAGCACTGTACGGCCTGATATGTATTGATTCTTAGGTGATAATCAATTACTTTAGGTGTTTACAAAATAAATCCATCTGATGAACAACCAGGCCAGGGTTGCCAAACCCGCGATTTGGTAGCCCAATTGGGCGACTTTTGAAGATTTTCCCCGCGACTTTTGACAATATCCTGTCCCATAGAAACCAATGGTTAAGAAAAAATTTGGGCGACTTTTCAACATTGGCTCCCGCGACTTCTGATCGTTTCCTGTTCCATAGAAACCAATGGTGAAGAGAAAAATTGGGTGACTTTTCGATTATTTGACCCGCGATTCGGGCTGAAATCTTTTGGCAACCCTGTGAACAACAAGGGCAGTGCTGTAGTAGTATGATTTCATCCAACACCATATGGGGACACACCCAGGAATCAGAAAATGATAATAATAATAATAATAAAATGAAATAAAAAAACACTATAATATTTTGTGTGTACTACTACTAGTCTATCAGTAGAGTTTATTCTGTATGTCCTATTACAAAATTGAGATCAAAATTGAGATCAAAATTGAGATACTGATGATTTTTTAATTTTTTTTAAATGATAATATTAGTAAATTATTAATATCTTCACAGTCAGCATTGGGTCGTGGGACCTGGGCAGGGTTCAATTTACTTTTAAAAATGTATGTAGCAATTTTTAGCGAAAACTTTATTTAGGTGATGTTCTTATGATACTAGCATATATTATGCATTATGTTTAAAATTGTTACGTGTATACAAGCTGGAATTTGTGTAGCAGGTTGTCCAAAGTGGGTAGCATTTTGCTCTGCTCAATCCAGGTAAATGGAACCCTGGACCTGGATCAGGTCTGCTTCATAGTGTGCAATAATTTGGATGATGGATAATGACCTGTCTATAATACACCTATCAGCAGGATGGGCCGGTCAAGTAAGGTTTCATCGCTAGAATAATGATATTTGACTCTAATAGCTCTAGGTGAAGCCACATTTTTGTAAACCAAAATAAACTGTTTACCATGCAGAATCTTCTTTTTTCACAGTTATTGACAATGCATATCTCATCCAACTAGGTAATAACAAGTTTGAAATATAAATTCATGCAAAAACAGGGAGCAAAAACAACTTTAAGCCATATTATAACATTTGCTGAGGAGAACGCCCTCAAAAAAAATTTAAATTCAGATTTTTGCATGATTGTAATGTACTTTAGTAAACAAAGATTCTCTGCAAAAATCAAGACTTCAGGTGCTGTAGTTTTGTCAAAATCCGAGATTTTGAATAAACCGCCTGAATCATCGTTTTATTATTACGATGGAAATATTAGTCGAACGCGTATTCGATGTCAACACACCCCTACGAACACGGCGTGCGGGACACACACACATATGCCAGAGGATCGTACCATATTACAACCGCCGGAGTAACATGCATTGGCATTAGTAGTAAATTCCAATTTTCTTTACTTTACCTCACTTGTTCGGCGCAAAATTAAAAGGGGACATATCTGACAGTAAATGCTAACATTTTATTGAAAATGAATACTAATCAATTTTTAAAGAAATGTTATAATATGGCTTTAAATGCGAAAATGGCTTTAAATGTGAAAATTAATGTGCAATATAAAAGATGCGGAAAACTTTGTAACCAATACTACTATAGCCTCATCCAAATGGCATAGTTCAGATTTGCAACCAATACTACATTACTACAATAGCCTCATCCAAATGGCATAGTTCAATAACCTCAATTAAACAATCATAGCACAAAATTTGACTTCAAGTTGCAGAGTAGTTTTTGCACCCAAATTGTCAGAGGTCATTCAATGAATGTGCAAATGTATTGGGGTTAAAGAATAGTGCCCTGATAGATGAGAATGATTTCTTGAATAGTATATGCCTATTTGCTTTGCTGAAATATAACAGGATTCAACCAGGGAAAATTTTGCGCAAAATTGCTGCCAAAAGTGGAAATTTTCGTAATTTTCAGTTTTTACTGGGAGGGGGAAACAGGGGGGGCAAGAGTTCTGACTGGGAGAATCCCCCCCCCCTGTGGCACCGCCACTGGATTCAATCTCTGCACATTGTTGGATCATTTTCTTATGTGTTATTTTGGTTCAGATTTTTGTGACACATTGAGAACTGGGTGATTATCTCACTCCAGTTCATTTATGGTAGGGAATTTTTTCGGGGGAAGGGGGGATGGTGGTAAACTCAACAAATTTTGTGCAAAATTTCTGCAAAAAGTGGAAATTTTAAAACTTTCGGGTTGCAATGGGAGGAGGATTCTGTCTAAGCGGGGGCACTCAAGTTTCAGTGTACTACACATGCATGACCAGAAAATGAATGCCTTTTCAGGGTTATTTTACAGAAAAAAGTTGCTATTTGGTAAGAGCTTATAAAATCTAGAGGGTCATTGGGTGAAAAACAAAAAAGATTCTCTGGGTGAGAGGAAATTGATAAAGGGGATCAATGTGGCTGCACATCCCCAGTAGGGTCCAGTGGCGTACCATGGCCACTCCTACCCCGGGGGGCTAAAGAAATGTAAATTTTACCGCCCCTTGCAGGAACAGTCCGAAAAGGTTGACCCAAATTTTTTCCAGCCAGGACGGCTCTCGAAAAAAAATGTGGGGGGGTTAGGAGCTGAAAATGTTTCACCAATTTTTTTTAAACGTTAATTTTAATTACCGCAACCGCGCCTTGCGATGCCGCCCATTTAGTCCCACCCTTTTTTACTATAGTTCAGCTTTTTGCTGCCCCTTTATCTTCCGCCACCCCTTCTTTTTTGCCGCCCCCTGCTTCTTTTTTGCCGCCCCCGGGGGGCTGGTGCCCCCAAAGCCCCCAAAAAAAATATGCGCATGGGGTCCCCCTCCCCCACACAGAATATGCAATTCAGGGTCCACCACATGTACAATTCAGCCGCAGGAGATATGGAAAGCAATTTGCTACCTCTATTGATTCTTTGATTGTCCTGAATAATATATTAGATATCAAGAAATCATTGATCATGTCTGTCCTTCTGTTTGTTCAGTTTTTCACCATAAATAAGAATCGGGTATTTTAGTACCACATCAATCACAGTTCAATACCTGATTCTTGTGTGCGGTGCAAAAAATGAACAAACAGACATAATCAATAATTTCTTGATAAAGCATTATATATTATTCAAGACAATCTTCAACAATTAAAAATCAATATTAGTAGAAAATTAGAGTAATAGAATAGGTACGTATAAGAATAAAAAAAAAATGTGTTATAAATGACTAATGTGATGCAATCTTTGGATCTTCTTGAGAAGGGTCAGGAGGGTCAAAGACTGCAAGGACAGAGCGATTACCAAATAGGGTGCACCTATACTTGCTCGAGATGTCTAGTCAAGAATTTGCTCAGTGATAGCTTCACATTCTAGGCTAGACACCATTGCATTCAAAATCTAGTCGGATTCATTGAAGCATGACACTGTGTAAAGCAATGGTAATTGCATCTAAAATGTTGCTAAAATTACACTTCAGCCAAATTTTAGACTGTCCAAAATCGTCAAATCTTGCTCAAAAGATACAGTTGATTCATCGAAATAACTTTCATCCAAATTTCAACATGAACAGAATAAATAACCACCGGTGCAAAAAATTGCCCGACCGAAAAAACGATAGCAACATACTCTAGCATTGAATACGTAACTATCGTGTGCAAATTCAAAGCTAGAGTTCTCAAGCAAACCTATACTAGTCTCGTTACCCCAACCCTAAACCCTAGCCCTAACTCCATAAACGAGGAATGGACTCAAGTCTAGCAAGTTGCACCCTATTCGGTAATTATACCGCAAGGGCAAAAAGTATAGGAGATATGTTAAAAAAACCATAGGTCTTCCAATGTCAAAGGTCATTTAGAGGGTCAAATTTTAAATTGCTTCTATCAATTTGACTGAAACTTGGTGGAAAATGTGCATGTCACACATTGGCCCCCTATAAATAAAATATCACCTATTTGCAGTTGTTAGGGGGGCCTGATGCAAAAAAATTTCATCACAACATAGTGCACTTACGTCCACAGCGAATTCACTGTGACCTTTCCAGCCATAAACCCGCTTATTGAAGATTAAACCGATATATGCAGTACTAAACATGACTAAACCATTATATAGTCATCTATTGTCCAATGCAAATTTATTACCACCTGATAATATTGATCCAATGAGCGACCGAATTGTCCGCTACGGACGACTAATCCAATCGATAATGACTCTATTGACATGCACGAACGGAGCCCCACTGACCGAGTTTTGGGATAGTTTTCACTGGTTTGCAGCTGTTTGCTGTCATTTACTCATCAAGGCGGAGTACCGTTATTATAAGGACTTTGCCAATTATTTAAAGATTGACATGTAGAGAATAAGCCATAATTGATTGACAGAAAGTACTAAATTTGTACCTATGACGGTTTTATGATGCCAATCTTCAAAATACGATCAAAAAAAGGCTGCCCGGTGAAGTAAAATGTGCATTGGAATAACACGGCGAGTTTGGATAGATGGTAGGATTTCTTTTTAATAAAAATGTATGTTCCCCGTTATTAAAGCTTGCACCGGGTTGAAGATTCAGATATTTGGAAACGAATTAGTAATTGAAACAGAGAGAAAGTACTAAAATCATAGCTTTTATACTTTTTGATATATGATACTAGTTCATCCCCAATACCTACGATACAGCGCTACCAGTTTGGTTCAATTGCCTATTGTGAGTGCCCCTGTGAAAAGCATATAAACTCAATTTTCCCAGGAAAATTTGTGGTCATTTTTTTCAAGGCCCCCTTAGGAGGGTCAAAAATTTTAAGGGCCCCCTTTTTGCATCAGGTCCCCCTAACAAGTGTTTGTGAACGGTCCCTTATGCTCAATTCATGCGAGGCTTCAGCATTGGTACTCTTGTTATTGACATGCCTGCATTATAAATTAACGCATCAATCACAGCTCAAAGATGATTTGTCAAGAAATTATTGACCATGTCTGTCCTTGTGTTTGTTCATTTTTTTCACTGTAAAAGAATGGAGTTTATTCTAGTGTAATGTAATCATGGTAATGTGTTATAAAAAGAATATGTGCCGCATTTCTGGGTTCGTAGCAACCACAAAACGCTTCACATAAAACATTTAAATGTTGGGTTATAAGGGTATAACACCAGTGATGATATAACATTTCAATAACAGTCAGAAAATATTTTTGAAAACTTGATGCAAAACATTCTAACATAATGTTATTATTAAAGTGTTATCAAAATATTTTGTAAATATTATGTTTGCTAAAACTCAATTTTCAATAACATTTTGACAACATTATTGATGAGATTCATCAGGATCTTTCAAAAGTCAATTTTGACAACATTTTTTAAAAATGCTGAACATTGTAGTGTTTTTTCCTGACATTTAAATTTTATTGAAACTTTTTGATGCAAACCAAAACCGGTTTGTAACATGTTTATAACATTTTAAAAGCTTTATGTTGGCTGCATATCAATTTGTAAGCAGTAAGCACACTTGAGCAAAATCATAGTTCATTGAATTTTCAACCGTATGACAAAACAGGCATAATTTTTTGCACAAGATTTGCAATTTAAAGAAAATTGGTCATTGCTCATTCTAGTATATGGACAATATTTATAAGTTTGCTCTTTCATTTAATGACATAAAATTTGAAAAATATTTTAAGGAACACTTGAGGTTTTGACTTTTAAAACCTACATTTTGGTCAAAAATTGTGCTGGGATAGGTCGTTTACCACATTCGCCTTGCTATAAACATTGAATTTACGTCATCTGTTGACCTAATGAGAAAAAGTGTTTTTAGCGGGAAGTGAATTAGCTTTCGTTTGATATAAAAAAAATTCTGATTGGATGAAGGGAACACTTGAGGTTTTGACAAAAACCAATCACAGATTTTTATTTTCCATTAGATCTCACACAGCAATATGATGCTATGCACTCAACAGTGTAGTAAAACACAGTCTTCGTAGAGTCAAGACTCGCTGTGCTTGGAAATTTTTGTGTGCTCAGGTGTATCGAGGTGGAAACTGTGCCTAGATGCATTTATAAGAGAGTCGTTTTTGTAGTCAAATCTTTTCATATCAGTGTTGGGTGTTCTTTTCATAAACTTTGGTATAATTATGTTTGGGTCAGTTTTCAGAATGGCAGCTGCACATCCTTACCCAATCAAATATGAAGTGCCCCCCCCCCCCGACTCGATAAGGCTCAAAAAGAGTAACAAGTCATTTATTGTAAAAATTATTCTTAGATTTGGACCGAACACATTCAGGTTTTTGATGTGTTTTACGGTCATGAATTTTCAGCATTGAAAAATTTCGCAAACGTTTTGTCCAAATCTCTTAAATATTTGTCAAAAATGTGTTTCTTTTAGGAGGGGAACAGTTAAGTTGCCATTCGATTAGGATTTCCAAATCATTATTGAATGTTATGTTCAGGCCTACGAAATCACCGGTATCGTGGTACCGGCGTTCCCAGAAAAAGATTCAGAGTCGCAGAAAAAAATCAAGACGGGACAAATATTTAAAAACATCCTAAATCTTTAATACCATTTTCCTGCAGCTCTGAAAATATTCTGTAAACACTATCACTCGTAAAATATTTTTCTGCGAACTTTGACGATTCAGAGAAAAAAAAATGTGACATTCGACCCTGCATGTGATAACAGACTTTAAAAACCCGGGTAAACAAGGGAGGTAGCCACTGGTTAATATCATATTTGTAGTGACTTCTATTATATTCTGCTATTACATACACGTTTGGAGTATAAAATTCAGAAATGAATATACCCGCACTCGGCATGCTCGGAGTTAAAATCAATGGATTTCATGCAAAAATTACAAAGACCAAGAGGCCAGGGCCCGTGGGGGGGGGGGCACTCAACTTTGGAAGTGACGGTATCATGTGCCTGTCAATAGGCCCCAATAGGCCTCTTTTGAAGTCGATGACTCCCTTTTTTTTAAAGTCATACCCGATGACCCCCCTTATTTTTAGTTGCTGCTACCCAATGGCCCCCTTTTTTTGGTTGCGGCTCCCAATCACCCCCTTTTTTTCTAGAATAGCATTATAAAATGCTACAAAATAATGCCAAAACTTTCGAACTCTCTTATTTCAACAAATTTGTAGAAATTTGGAAAATTTGGAACAAGAAAATAGAATTTTGCTCCATTTTTTTCAAAATTTTCTACCCGATGACCCCTTTTTTGAAATCTTATACCCAATGACCCCCTATTTTCAAATATTATACCCAATGACCCCCTTTTTCATATTGTTTGTTCCCAATGACCCTTTTAAAATAACGTTTTGTACCTGATAGGCCCCTACTTGCGACGCTGGTAGGCACATACCGTCACTTCTAAAGTTGAATGCCCCCGGGGGCCAGGGACGGAGGTTCTTTCATAAATTTCTCAGGGCAAGCAGAGATAGTAACTATTTTTATCAGTTTTTACCTCGGACCTTTAGAGGAGACTTGGGGGAGATGATAGCGAAATGGAGATTTGGAGAGATATTCATACTCGCGCTCTGGGATCCGGCTCCACTCTCGCAGAAAATATTCCAAACAACAGTTCACGTTCCCAGAAAGGAAATTATTTTTAGCTGCCCTGGTTATGTTGCTGATAAGCATCAGTAAGTCAATTGAATTCACGTCTCAAAATGAGTACATGTACCACACTGGCTGGCTGTGCCTAATTATTGAAATATCAACTTGTATACTGCCCTCTAGAATTACTGCAATATTATTGAAACAAATCTTGGCCAGATCATTGTTCCCTGAGTTGTTGAGAATGAACAGAGTGACATTGTGCATTGACATTTGGTAAAAATAGCTGCTTAAGTGCTAGTTTAACACAATGATCATTTGTGATGTGATCAAGCAAAATCAGTCGAAAGTCGGAAATATTCTGTCGGTCGGACATCCGGGCTATCTCTAGTCTCGGGCCCAAACTGCATGTGGCTCACGGTTTGTTGTGAACAACAGAAACCGGCTGTGAAGGAGGCTACATAGCGATGTTGCTGGAGTGGCATTCAATTTCGGAAAAAACGACACTCGACCATGGAATTTAATTTTAAGTTTGTCAGTATTTAAACGGTAAATCAAGTGAGTTTCTTTCACTCTGAAGACTTAGAAACGGTTGTTTGATTCCACTGACTATTTGCGATCGAAATTTACATAACACCAATGACAGAAATCATCAACAAAAATCGAATCAGGGACTTGTTTTCACTCGAACATCATCAACCGGAAGTGACGTGACACGGACCGACAGAATTGAATTTAAAATACAGCCAAACAAAGGAAATGTTTCCTTCTGTCAGTCCTATTGTTTTGGAAACTCCTTTATCTGTTCCTATCTTTTGAACCGGTTGTCCAATTTCAATGGGGTTTTCTGCAAAATGTAGCTTTGCAAATGCTTGTTATAATCCAAAAAGAAACTTAAAATTGAATATGACAGACTTCAGACTGATTTTGCTTGATCACACCACATTTAGCAACGTCTCTACCCAAAATGCACATTCAGCAAGGATCTGATAGCCTTTAGTCATGTCAGGTAGATAGCTTGCAAAAATATTTTTATTTTAAATCTGGAAAAAAATGAAGGATTTATTTGGGATATGTGGCCCAAACACATATTAATAGTAATAATGAATAAAAATAACAAAACAACCTGGCACTTTGAAGTGTGTTCTGGACAAAAAAAAGCGGAACCAACATTAAGAAAAAATGTATCCCATTTAGCTTATCCACTTGATTGCATTGATGTGAGAATAAGAGAGATTTTGTTCCACTGTAATGTATGATTTTTACAACATACTCAAAATTATTGTAATATATCTACTGATAAGAAAAGAGATGGCCTCTATTGCTTGGCATTCTAAAATCTAAATTTGCAGCACTTTTGCATCATAGGAATAAATGTAGCCCATAATATCAACGACCTGGTATCCGTTGATAATGTTATCTAACTTCAGCCTTCTGATATCTTTATTCCTCAATCCATGGACCCTTTTACCATCTAAAGTTCAAGTGAATCAAAGGCCATGATTAAAAGTACCTTGATAAAAAATATTATACAGTAAACAGTTTACTGCTTGAAAGGTTGATCTGATTGTTTCCAAATTATGTTAAAATGTGCCTTGAGAAAAATCCTATCCTATACCCTATCCTATCCTATCATATCCTACCCTACCCTATCCTATCCTATCCTATCCTATCCAATCCTACCCTATCCTATCCTATCCAATATCCTATCCTATCCTATCCTATCCAATCCTACCCTATCCTATCCAATCCAATCCAATCCTATCCTATCCTATCCTATCCTATCCTCCTATCCTATCCTATCCTATCCTATCCTATCCTATCCTAATCCTACCCTATCCTATCCTATCCAATCCAATCCTATCCTATCCTATCCTATCCTATCCTATCCTATCCTATCCAATCCTATCCTATCCAATCCTATCCTATCCTATCCTATCCAATCCTACCCTATCCTATCCTATCCTATCCTATCCTATCCTATCCTATCCTCCTATCCTATCCTATCCTATCCATCCTATCCTATCCTATCCTATCCAATCTCCTATCCTATCCAATCCTGCCCTATCATATCCTGTCCAATCCTGTCCTGTCCTGTCCTGTCCTGTCCAATCCTGTCCTATCCTGTCCTGTCCTGTCCTGTCCAATCCTGTCCTGTCCTGTCCTGTCCTGTCCTGTCCCATCCTATCCTGTCCAATCCTGCCCCCATCATATCCTATCCAATCCCATCCAATCCAATCCTGTCCTATCCTGTCCAATCCTGCCCTATCATGTCCTGTCCAATCCTGTCCTGTCCTGTCCAATCATGTCCTATCCTGTCCAATCATGTCCTGTCCCATCCCATCCAATCCTATCCCATCCTATCCTATCCAATCCTGTCCTGTCCAGTCCTGTCCTGTCCTGTCCAATCCTGTCCAATCCTATCCTGCCCTAATAACCCCATCCTGTCCAATCATATCCTATCCTATCCCATCCAATCCAATCCAATCCTGCCCCATCCTGTCCTGCCCTATCCTGCCCCATCCTGTCCTATCCTGTCCAATCCCATCCTGTCCTATCCTGTCCATCCTATCCAATCCAATCCAATCCTGCCCCATCCTGTCCTGTCCTGTCCTATCCTATCCAATCCTGCCCCATCCTATCCTGTCCCATCCCATCCTGTCCTATCATATCCTACCCCATCCCATCCTGCCCTATCCTGCCCTATCCTATCCCATCCCATCCTGTCCAATCCTGTCCCATCCTATCCTGTCCTGTCCTATCCAATCCAATCCAATCCTGCCCTATCCTGTCCTATCCTGTCCTATCCCATCCTATCCAATCCTACCCTACCCTATCCTATCATATCATATCATATCATATCATATCATATCCTATCCTATCCTATCCTATCCTATCCAATCCAATCCAATCCAATCCAATCCAATCCATCCTATCCAATCCTATCCCTATCCTATCCTATCCTATCCTATCCTATCCCTATCCAATATCCTATCCAATCCAATCCAATCCAATCCTACCCTATATCCTATCCTATCCTATCCTATCCTATCCTATCCTACCCTATCCTATCCTATCCTATCCTATCCTCCTATCCTATCATATCATATCATATTCTATCCTATCATATTGTATCCTATCCTATCCCATAGAATCATTTTGATGCAGCCTGTATTGTCAGTTATTTATGGATCATATACTGGTTAGCAAATGTTCTCAGTACAGATCCAAATAAGTAAAATTAGGTACTCACTAGAAATATTTCGATTCCTATCAGGAATCTTGTTCACTCTGGTTTGGTGAGTGGTGGTGTTTCTAGTTGTTATCGGCAATCTTTGTGACTGATCTTGATGGCGTCACATGGGTTGCTTGCCGATTGATGATCTGATCGTAGATTTGATCAAGTCTGTACGCCCCCTTGTCCTTCTTCATGGTGGTGTTGCCTCTGCTCCTAATCCAGATGGCCTCTTTGAGCCAACAGGTTGTTTTGATAGCCTCTTGGTCGATGACTTTAGATTAGGAGCAGAGGCAACACCACCATGAACAAGGACGAGGGGGCGTACAGACTTGATCGAATCTACGATCAGATCATCAATCGGCAAGCAACCCATGTGACGCCATCAAGATCAGTCACAAAGATTGCCGATAACAACTAGAAACACCACCACTCACCAAACCAGAGTGAACAAGATTCCTGATAGGAATCAAAATATTTCTAGTGAGCCTAATTTTACTTATTTGGATCTGTACTGAGAACATTTGCTAACCAGTGATTTATGAACGATCCTGATGAATTTGTTCAGAGCATATAATTTCAGTTGGCCTATCTGTGATTTTAGTATCACAATCAATAAAATTATTGTTTGTTGCCTACCACATAGAAAATGCTTTGTCGTTCTTTTGTGATAAGATGTCAGTTTGGTCTCAAAACCTATCGTTATAAATGTAGATTGCTGGGTCAGATAAATAAAAAGATAGATTGATAGTGTTGATTCTGGATAATATTTTATTATTATTTGTTCAATGTGACCAACTTTGCACCTGCCTACACACTATATGGACCACAATGGCCTCATCCCAATGGCATAGTTCAGTAATCTCAATTAAACAATCATAGTGCTAAATTTGACCTCAAGTTGCAGAGTATGAGTTTTTGTACCCAAATTGTCAAAGGTCATTCAATGAATGTGCAAATTATATTGGGGTTAAAGAACTGTGCCCTGATATCAGATGAGCATGTTGTAGATCCTAGTAATAGTACAGACAGATCCACCAAATTTCTTTGTCAGTAATTCTCGTTAGCGTAAGCTGCCATGGACGGAAGAGCAGGGTTGCCAAAACATTTCAGCCCGAATCGCGGGTCAAATAATCGAAAAGTCGCCCAATTTTTCTCTTTACCATTGGCTTCTATGGGGCAGGAAACTATCAGAAGTTGCGGGAGCCAATGTTGAGAAGTTCCCCAAATTTTTTCTTAACCGTTGGTTTCTATGGGACAGGATATTGTCAAAAGTCGCGGTAAAAATCTTCAAAAGTCGCCCAATTGGGCTACCAAATCGCAGGTTTGGCAACCCTGATAGATGGAATATGAGCGAGCTAGGGGTTCTTTGTTAGCATTTGTTTGGTTTGTTTTAATGATGATGGTGTATTGCATGATGACATAGATGTGTTGGAGGGAGGTGGTTATACTTGTTATTTGGCTTTACTGGATTTATATGTGCATCATATTGGAGGTGATTGACTCGACTCGGGAAATGGACTTATTACTAGCTGGAAATGTGCGAAACAAGGAAATATTATAATTAGCTTTTGAATATTTATGGGGCCATGTAATATGTTATTGGATTATTGCATGTAATATTGATGAGATGTTGTGTTGTGATTGACTTTACTACTATGCAGTGATGACATTGACTAAAACATATTATGCACTTGACTGATAGTGTTGGCATAGTTACAGGTTTGAAGTGAAGGCTCAGTATTTAAAACAATTGCTTCATGGGAAAACACACTTAGGTCCTATTAGGACCAGATGATGAAAGTGACCTAAGCCAAGCACTAACAACTACCCTTTATTGAATGAAACAAGATAAGGAAAGAGATGAAAGGTACAGTAAGATAAGGGGCCATGTCAAATCTTTGTGTCAAACGAAAGGACATTATGATATTGTTCTCATTGAACTTCAAATTTACATAAACTGACCAGCGTATGGACTATGCAGTGGAACCACCTGTCTCTGTTTATGAGCTGAACTAACATTGTGCTATACCTGTTCCTTCGATGACACCTCTGTTACTTTTGAAGAAGTATTTGAGTAGTTTAATGAGACAGGTGCCCTGTTCAATTCCTAGCAAATCAAGTCTGCAAAAGTTTGCATTGGTATGATGATGCTCTACAAGTAAGACTTATCATTGCTTGAACACAGTTGCTCAGTGAAAGTTTATATGTAGTGCATATGCATATAAACTTACTCAACTGAATCTTTCAATTTTTATGTGGATTCATCTTGGGCTATATCTCAGTGTAAAACAGACAGCACAAATCAGCTAAGTGTGTAGTCACCCTCGTCTCTGTTCATGGCCAATACTGGTGACCTGTTTTGGAATGTGATTTTACCAAAGATAGTGTTTGTCTTTGGATTGGTTTGGTGGCTTCTGACAGCATCTATTGACTGGCATTCTGTATTCAGAGCATCTGTAAATAAATTGACAGGAACCAGAATATTTGCACTTGGTGATTCCAATTGCAAGGTAAGAACAACAACAACAATAACAACAACAACAACAACAACAATAATTACTAGCATGAAAGTTCGCCTGTCGCTCACCAACGGAGTATTAAGGTGGTTATGGAGGCATTATAAAAGTGCTCTAAACATGTTTTAAACAGATTAATTGAGTAGAGCAAAGTACACTGATCAATATGCCTTTTGTTTGGAGTCAATCGGACATACGGTTTTCAAAATATATCAATTTATATTTTCTTTGTATCTTATTGTTTTTATCAATAATCAATCAAGTTAATGAGCTAAAATGACTGGAAAGCTCATTTACATATAATTTTGCCAATATTTTGCTAAAATCCATGCATAAATGTTCAGGGTACTTTTATTTTGCATACTTTTGCCCTGAAACTTAGTCAAAGTGTTTCTAATATGTTCTAATGTATTATATAATGAAGCCGCCCCCTAATTTGCATATTTGCATAATTAATTAGCATTTATGCAAATTAGCTCATTAATTATGCAAATATGCAAATTAGAGGCGGCTTCACTATATAATTTTAACATATTAAAACACTGACCAACTTTTCAGGCAAAAGTATGCAAATAAAAGTACCTAACATTTATGCATTGATTTTAGCAAAATATTAACAAAAATATTAATGAGCCTTTCCAGTCCTTTTAGCTCATTAACTATATTGATTATTGACAAAAACACTAGGATACAAAGAAAATATAAATTGATGTATTTTGGAAACCGTATGTCCGATTTGCTCAAACAAAAAGGCATATTGATCAGTGTACTTTACCCTACTCAATTAATCTGTTTAAAACATGCTCAAAGCATTTTCTAATTTCTAGAAAATGCATCCAATACCACCTTAAGTTTATATTTATAATATAGGATGTCGACACTGTGCACCGGGCTTCACACACACATAAAATACACTTTTCAGAATAAAAATATTAACATCATGTACCTTCAGATGTCATAATGGGACACGGCTGTGCATTGGATGGACTGTTGATTTCTGTTCATGCTGCCCTCTGTTGAAATACTGTGAACAAGAACATGGATTTTGGTTAATGATCATCATGCTACTGGGGATCTGCAGTCTGGTGGCCCAAAGGGCGGAGTGGGGACTCAGTACAAATGACCATACAGGGACGTGCCACAAATATTGGTTGTAATTTTGACCTTTTTATATATCAATGACCCCTTTTTCCAGGCCAATTTTAGTATATGGATGGGTCCTTTTTTCAAAATTGTTCTTAATTTTTTTCAGAAAATAGCCCCAATTTTTTTCAGAAAATAGCCCCAATTAAAAATTTCCCCAATTAAGACAATTTGTGTTAAATTTTGAATTTTGGTCTATCGATAGGTAGGGCCTACACATTTCTTGAAAACAATTTTAGGTCCACTTTCAAATTCTCAGCACACCCCTACCCAAACCAAACTTGAGTCCCACCCGTCACAAAAACAAATTTGTGAGTGGGTTATATAGCACACATCCTCTCTGGATACTTGCAACAGAGACCCCAGTGTAAAGTATAGGGCTAGCTGGATGCACGTGTATATAGACATGTATTTCGGGATGGGGGTGTACGGTGGGATGTGGTCAGGGGTGGGGTGTTGCACCCGGGGTTCGTTGATGGTGAAAATACAAGATTCTCAGATATGGTATATTAAATTCAAAATCTCAACTTTAAACTGAAGTCCCCCATGGAAGTAAGACTAAGTAAGAGTATCGAATTTGATGTAAAAAACTTAAAGCAATATTATAACATTTTCATTCCAAATAGATAAGTATTTCTTTGCCATAAAATGTTAGCTTTTATTATCAGATATGTCCCCTTTTAATTTTGAGCCAAACAACCGAGGTAAAGCAAAGAAAATTGGAATTTACTACCAGCGCCGATGTCGCCAATGTGTATCACTCCGTCGGTTGTGTTACGGTGCTATCCTTTGATGTGTATATCCGTCCCGCACGCAATGCACGTACTGTGTTGTCAATATAGGTATGCTGCGTTAGACTAATATTTCCATCGTAATAATAAAACGCCCGAATCCGGCGTTTTATTCAAAATCTCGGATTATGACAAAACTACAGCACCTATAGTCTTGATTTTTTCAGGGTATGTTAGTTTAATAAAGTACAATATAATCATGTAAAAAACAGAATTTTGAAAAACTATTGAGGGCGTTCTCCTCAGCAAATGTTATAATATGGCTTTAAATACCCTGTTCCCACTTCATGAGATTCTGAAAAACATATTTTGCTTTGTTATATTTTTATTATTTTGGCATCAGGTGTTTTGCCTTGAGAGCTGACTCACTGTCCTCAAACTCAAACAAATCTATTCAGAACCAAAACAAGCGGTTAATCATTAAATCAACAATAACCAATTCAAATTTCAAACTTGTCTGAATTAAGCTTCAATTCTTCTTTGACTCACTCAACCATATAAACTCAATGGTAAACAAACTGATGTTCAGGGTTGCCAAACCTGTAATTTCTGAGCCCAATTGGGCGACTTTTGGAGATTTTTCCTGTGACTTTTGACCATTTCCTCATGGTTAAAAAAGCAGCAACAAAAAACAACAAAAAACAAGCAACACAAATTTCAAGTACATTGTACCAAAAAGATTTAGAGGCCCCCAAATATGAATATGACTTGCTTTTAAAAAATCAAAATCTCATAAAATTGATCCAAAAAGTTCAAGTGAAAGAGGTCATGATGAATTACCTGTTGAATATTCATAATTATATAGATTAATTCTTTTGACCCTACTGAATAATTCATTTGATGGATTTTCCCAATCTTTGCGCAGCCTGCACAATTGGGCTACTTTTTAAATGGCCTGGACTTCACCTGTGATACAAATTCAGTGGCTTAGAAAGATTTTTAACATAGGGTGGGGGTGGGGGGGATGAGTAATGAAAATTTGTTGATGACCCGTTCTGGGGGGTGTCTGAGAGGGGGGTATTTTGAAAAATACACCCATTTTTCCTGGTTTAAATTACTTCACCTGGAATTATGGGGAGGGGGGGGGGACTGAAGGGTATTCGAGCCCCCGCACCAAATTTATTGAGGGAGCCCCCCAAAAAACCCACCCCCTGTTCCTAAGCCTATAAAATTGTTCTTCAAAGCAGCAATTGACTTTTTTTAGTTCCAAGTGATTCAAATAGACAGTAAAGTGACAAGTACTAGTATGTGCAGTCACAATTGTTAACATGGAGGGAAGTTAAGGGATTTGGGCTCGTTTGGGGGATGCCACTAAAGGTGACAATAAAAACCCCACCGTTTATGGGTGGGTGGACTTTTCAAGTAGGGTCGATTGGGTTTTTTGTGGAGGCTAAAATGACCAAAAATATCACCGACAGCTTGAAAATTTTGTAAGTTAGTCATTTGCAAACATATTTTGAAAATATTCTGAATTTTTTTCAAAAATTTCAAGTTAAAATCAATATATTTTGCCCCCTTGGTCACGAAGGGGACACTTACCGTTGCACTCAATTGCACCGCTTTATGAAACAATTCTAAAAGTTTGATTTCTTATCAGGGAAATCAACTTTAAAAATGACCAAAAACAAGGCAAATTGGTATTTTCTGTGCTGAGAAAATTGACTGGAACTGAAAGGCCCTGTACAAACCAGTGAGGGTGTCCCTTTTGACAGATGTGTCAGTGGGTAAAGTGATGGAACAACCCAACCGAAAAAAGATGGAACAACCAGACCGAAAAAAATTATCTCAAACCTCTGTCTTCAGTCAAAGCAATTAATTTTCAAGGTTATTTAATACTATAAGGGTCTATGATTAGATTCTCAGGGTGGGGTAGGAAGTTTTTGAGAAAAAAACATCACCCACTACATGAGCAAAAAAAAAAACTTTCCCCACCAACACTAAAAAAAAAAAACTTTCCCCACCTAACTGTATAAATGCATGAAATTAAAAATAACAAACTTCGGCGGCGAAAAAAAATCCTTTCCCAGACCCCAACTTCCTACCCCCCTGAGTATCTAATGGTGCATCCCTTAAAACAAACCTGAATTATATTTAATTAAACTGGCATGGAGGGTAAAGATCGATAGTGCTTTCTGCTGTAGATTTGAGGGCAATTTTCGACTGGAAAATTGGGCTACTTTAATGATGTGAATACCACATCTTGGGGCTAAAAAACTAGCAACACAGCCAGTGAGACAGTGCATGTGTGAAAGAGTACAACACAATAGCCTGCATGAGCTGTGGTGTTTACACAAGATTCTCACAGGATTGTTGTTCCTGTTTGAAGTTCCCTTTGTACCGTTTAATAGGTTTTGTACTGACTCTTACAGGAATAATATTACAGACAGTTGACGTAGGGGATATTATTATTGATTGTCATTTGGGTGGATGGTTTCCTGTTGTTGATTATCAACTGGTATTAATGGTGGAGTTGACATGTGTGTATGGTGTATGCGTGTACTGATCAGCTGACTGTCATTATCATCACTCAGCTTGTACACTGACTGGGGAATATATGTGATGGTTTCTACATGTTGTAAGCTGAACACCATCAATAGTACATTGATGCATGTATGTGTTTTGTGGTACTGTGATATGACTATGACTCTATGAGCAGGGTAAGTTACCGGTTCTCTATAGGTGCATAAATAATGATATATATATATATATATCCCTAATTAGACTAGTAGATTAGTACAGGGATCGATATAATGGGATAGGCATCGTAGTATTACGTAACACACCGAAAGATGTAGTTTAACTCTAGACAATAGGCGCCATATTGCAGGAGGGTTAGAGTTCATAGAGGAAACGTTAAAGGTTAGTAGATTAGGTCACCCAGGCACATCACTAATGTGTTTCACGAGTTGTAATACCGACAGGTAAAAACATTGATTTTGTAAAATTCTCCCGATTTTTAAAATTATTAAATAAGGTTAGTACTTCAAACCATTCTTTGATGAATCTATGCAATATGACGGTAATTTTTGAAACATCTAAGAATCAATCTTAAACATCTTCATGATATTCATTTTTTTTGCGCATGGTCAAAGCATGCTCTTGCGCTATCCACAGACTATCCGGTGGAAACTTCAAAGCAACGATCATGCGTTAATATTTACAAAATGGCGAATGATGTAGTTTAAGTCGAACAATAGCGTGACCGGCGTGACGTAGTTTTTGGCATTGTTCCTATATGCACTTTCACCCTCCTGATTAGTATCTCAGGTATATTACATTTACAACAGAATAGCATCCATGTTTGATATAAAATTGGATCGTTAGCCCATATTTATTGGTCGAGCTATCAGTTTTAAAATATTGGACGAGACGTAGTCTAGTCCAATATTTTAAAACTTATATTTATTCTTATATTTAAGAATGAGAATAAAGATATTGTTTTAAGCCGCTGGAGTACATCTATCGTCTCATATAACACACAACATCATTATTTTTGGCGTAAAACAACTCTGCTTCGCCTCGTTGTTTTACTTAAAATTATGATGTCGCCTGTGTTACAATGTATGAGACGATAGATGCATGCACTCTAGCGGTTAAAAACAATACCTTTATTCTCTAATTATCACACACATGGATCCATCAAAAATAATATCATATAGGGCCTATTGCTATATTTTATTTCTGTCTGGAGTGATAATTAATATACCGTATATAGCTACATGTACGAAACATTTCCACACAATAAATTATGACCCGGAGTAAGTCACTGGGAGGGGGACCAATAATAAATATTCTGGGTAATTCATGACAGATGATTGATATAAATATTATTCATTTATTGATGTATTTTTTTAAAAATACTCATGATATGCCAGGATGATATATTTATGATACCTTGGCATGTTTGGGGTATACTTTGGTACTAAACAGTATAAGCCCTAATGCTATATTAGACTCACTGCCAGTTGTATAAAACGCACACCGTACCTATATTTAGGACTGGCTAATTACACCATTTTGGATGTCTATTGGAAATGTAACACACTTAACGATTTGCACAGGTCAGAGATTGGAAAATATTTCTTTTAAATGTTGTCAGTTGATGTAAATTCGTGCCTATCTTATTGTGCTTGCTAGATGTAATTAAAGACTCGGTTGAAACAAAATTAAGGATTGAATGTATTTTAGTGTCCAAAACAGCAAAATTATGGTCAAAGTTCTGCCGAGTTCTGCACCCTAATGCAGGGTGCAAAATTAGAATCGGGAATGAAAATATCCAATCTTTGCGATCAAAAACACAAAATTACAACTTTAAACATACTATTGGCAAAAGATATTGTCAAACAATAGGCCTATCTAAAACATTCAACATCAACTAGTCAAAATATTGAAGAAAATGTGCTCACCAAACATGTGAAAAGTACGCAAAACAATTATCGTTCAAACGCGCGGGAACCCTAAAACATATAGCTTAAGCATGTAGTTGTACGGAAAAATGGCCAAAAATAGGCACACCCGGCTTAATAAACCCACCATCACCAACACCAAAAAAAAGGTGTCGTATATGGCAAGCCAAAAGCCCCATTACGTATTGCGACAAGGCGTTGCTTTCGCCAAAGCAACACGTTTCACAAGCAACGTGTTGCTTTAGCAACCCGGGTTAGCAACGTGTTGCTTACATACTCAATTCAGGGGCGCCCAAGCTGAGTTTTTGATTAGCCAATCATATCGGCGCTTTGAAGAGCTGTTGGTTATGTCCATCCCGCCTTAGTGGTACTAGCTGTTACATGTTTTGTGTTTTGCGTGTATCACACTATTGTACACTCAATTGTAGACATAAAAATGCTCAGTCTGAGAAATTCCTTGAGCAACAATATTAATTTGTTCATTATCATAAAACGAAATCCATTTCAGGCGTAAAATTTCACAGATATTATGAGAACAATATATAAGGCTTATCTAGAGTTTCTTGTATGCTTGTGTGTATCCTGTAAGAGTCGCTGTGATTGGTTGTTGCCACAAGACGTAAAGAATGACAACAACGTGTTGTTTGCGAAAGCAACACGTTTGCTTTCAGAAGGCGAAAGCAACGCGTTGCCTTGGGAAAAGCAACGTGTTGCTAAAAGCTCTATATCTATTGGCTGGCTTAGCAAGCAACGCGTTGTCGCAATACGTAATGGGCCTTTTAGCTTGCCATAGTCGTATGGTAATTGGTATTCATTCATTCATTCATTTTATGCATTTATTTATTTCTGGCATTTTTTTCCGGGGGTCACTTGTATGTACATCACCAGCATAAACATGATTTTCAAAAAGTACTCAAAGCAAGTATTTTTCATCAGTTTAAAATGGATGGACCCAATTACAGCAAGTGTGGGTGTGTGTGGGGGGATGGGCTACTACACGATCAAGTATTTTACTGTTATATGAGTCATGAAAAAAAACCCACCTAAAACCACCTGTAGCGATCAGTCAAGAGGCCTGAAGAAAAAACGAAGAAAAAGCACACGTTTTGAGGAGTTTTTTTTAGCACAGTTTCACTTAGAATTTTACCATCATATCAAGTGCTTTATGTTGACATGTTGGTGCTGAGTGTACCCTTTTACGCGTAACATCTGTGTGATTAAGGTACCTGGATTTTTCTGAACACAAAATAAATTACATACAAAAAACAATCAAACCAAAAAGCATATAGGGGAATCTTATTAGTTTTCAGGGCAAATAAAAAAAAAATCTGGGCAAATCAGATGTGTCATTTATTGAGATGATATTTTTGTATTAACAAAATATAGTCAAATTAAAAAAAAGGAACCATGGTATAGGTTTCTGTCTAGGAGAATCTACAAATTCTGTTCTGCCAACATGTTCCGGGTTTGGTTTACCAGGTCACTTGTGTACTGCATGGTCACACAATCAGGACAGTGTAGTTTTGATTGTGTTATGGTATTGATGCAGATCAGTCAGCTGAGTTTGACATATGTTTGTTTACCAGATTTACCTAATGACCAAAGTACACTATTTATCAGATACATAGGTCTAATCATTGTCAAGAGTAAATAGTTAATACATTGTATGCAACAAGTGTTTGTGAATTAGTTGTCTATAGTTTGATCAGCTCGTACATGTAATAGGCGGGAAATGTTCGGCTATGCCGAAAAGTAGACACACGTTAAGAGAGCTATTTCAGTAGTTGACCTGTCTGTTCCCTAGACAAAGTATAGGAGTTAAATAATGATTTGTGATGCTTCTGGCGAGATATCACAAGAAAATTGGGATTGAGACTGTAGCTGTGATTATTGAATGGAAGCTATATTAAAGAAGTATTTTGTGATCCGAGCATCCCCTATTTATGATATTTTTCAGTAGATATCCATGAAAAAATTTCAGTTGATTCCGATTTTGCGTTTGCGAGTTATGCATGATTACTTTTAGTATGTGTTTTACACTGCTCCATAGACAATGTGTTGTAATTTCGTTCTGGTATACCAGAACGTAATTCAAATTTGATGATATCTTTGGTAAACTAATTAATCTGCAAGAATTTTTTTGTACATAAACATTAAGCAGCCAAGAGGTTTCAAGTGGTATAAAAATCTCAACTTTTTTGGAGAAAAGTGGGGGATGAGGCTGTGGATCATGAAATGCCCTTTTAATGTGCCTTTGGGATTGAGAATATTTGGCTGTAGTGCAAGGGATTTATCATACAATGAGATTTCCAGATTTAAAGTGAAAAGGGCATACATGTATGTATGTGATATGACGTGCAGAAGGACTAATATTTAAAGACGGGTGTAAAAATTCTACATTTTTGGTATGGGAAAAATAAGTATACAAATATTGAATGTTTATGTGTACAAAGGTAAGAATATTTTCATGAGGTTGACTGTTTCATTCAACAGATAAGAGGGCCAATAAAAACAAGAGCTACCCCGGATTTTCCCCGACCCCGATTAATATCAGAATTCTTTTTCTCCTGAAAAATCGGTTGTGTACTATGATGTGATGTAATGTGCAAAAGGACTAATATTTAAAGACAGGGGTATAAACTTGAAATATCTATATTTTTGGTATGGGAAAAATAAGTATACATGAATTGAATGTTTATGAGTACAATGGTAAGGATATTTTCATGAGGTGAAATATGGACTGTTTCATTCAACAGTTCATATTTCACCAAATGAAAATATTCTTTCCATTGAAACGAATAAAAACATTCAATATTTATTTTATGTAACTCGTAACTCGTATATAAATTCCTTTTCTTTCACTTAGTTTATAAATTAGGAAATGGAGCTCAGACAAACTGGCATTAATATAAATAACCAGGAAAAATGAAACAAAATATATAAAAAATATATATTATATATATAATATATTTATTTGAGACGCGACACCCACACCTATATATGTATGATGGACAATAGAGGCCCAGTGTAGAACCTTGGGGTTCACCAGCATCAAGTCATTATAGTGATCTCTGTTTTTTGTTGCTATTCTTACAGACATATACATGTATCTGAGAGTACATGTACAATAATATGACGACATTGTCTTACCTGATATGAGTGAGGATAACACATCACTTAGTCCACTGTTTAATGGTGGACAATAGGGGCCCCAGTATGAAACCTTGGGGTACACCAGCAGTCTAGTGATCTATGTTTTTTGTTGTTATTCTTACTGTAGACATCTAAGAATACTTAAAAATATGACGACAGTGCCTTCACCGATACGAGTGAGGACAACACATCTCCTAGTCCACTGTTTTATGATGGACAATAGGGGCCCAGTATAGAACCTTGGGGTACACCAGCAATATAGTGATCTATGTTTTTTGTTGCTTTTCTTACAGACATCTGAGAGTACTTATAACGAATACGACGACAGTGCCTTTGCCGATATGAGTGAGGACAATACATCACCCAGTCCACTGTTTTATGATGGACATTTACCTGCCCTTGATGGGGACGACGCAGATAGTGCAATAGCTGGGACTACTGGTCTTAATGGCTTCTATGGGGATCATATCAAGTAAGATATTTATGTACAGTGGAATCTCATTAACACAAAGTTGTGCAGAATTCAAATTCTTCTTGTTATCAGGAGTTCGTGTTATCCAGGTCTAATAACATATGAAATGTATGCTTGGGAATGTAAAACATACTTGATTAACAGGAACTTCATGTTTTGAGGGTTTGTGTTAACAAGTCGCCACTGTACATGTTATTGTAAACAGAAACACATTCCAAGAACCCTTACACCAAGGTAATACTTAGGTCCCATGCTTACTTGCTTATTTCGGGTAGTTTTCCCGAACCACGACAGCTTTCCATATCCTGCATTGCCGTTCCCAGGTCAGATGCTTCCAGTCCGGTGTCTTGCTTGAGTACATCTACATATGTAAGGGGTGGTCTACCAGGGTTTCTTGTTCCATAATAACAAACAATAAGTATTCATTCATTACTCCTAATGTAGGAGTCCACAATGGCCAATATATATTCATTAATTTATTTCTCTTCATGCCTAGGTAGTAGGTCCTGTAATGGCCAATTATGTGACCCGGTATTATATTATACCCGAATAGTATACTCCTATGTGAACTCAGCCTAATGGCCAATATACATAATCATTCATTCATTTCTCTTCATGCCTACATGTAATGTAGGTACCATTAATGGCCATATACATGTACATTAATTTCTCTTAATGCCTAAGGTCCCATAATGGCCAATATATTCATTTCTCTTAATGCCTAATGTAGGTCCCATAATGGCCAATATATTCATTTCTCTTCATGCCTAATATAGACTGTCCCATAATAGCCAATATATTCATTTGTTTTCTTCATGCCTAATGTAGGTCCCATAATAGCCAATATATTCATTTCTCTTCATGCCTAATGTAGGTCCCATAATGGCCAATATATATTCATTTCTCTTAAAGCCATAATGTGTGATTTGCTTCACAGCGACGCCCTCAATTTTACTTGAATTTCTACTTTTTGCATAATTATAATGTCCAGTGGTATACTAAAATACCACGTAAAAGACTTAGCCTGAAGTGCTTTAATAACAGTACAATTTAACTTTTAGTATTAAAATATTTTAGTTTTATTCAGAGTTCAACGTTCGAGTGTTTGCTAACATGTACCATGGATGTCAGCTTGTATGTACACACGTCGAGCGCAATGCTCCGTGCAGTTACATGTAATACGATCGGCGAGCATAGTACACGCATTGTAGGTGTTGTAATGAAATCACAATTTTCTTCATTATACCTCATTTGTTTGGCTTGAAATTAAAAGGGGATAATGTGATCAGTGAAAACAAACATTTAAATAAGAATCTATTCTTTATGCAAATCACACATTATTGTTTTAATGCCCCATATAGGCCCCATAATGGCCAATATATATTCCTTCATTCCTATGTTGTTTCCATGCCTAGGTCCCATAATGGCCAACATGGCAGCAGTACAACGGCCTCATCTTTAATAAGCGAAGGAGAAGAAAGATTTGAAGATTTTGGTGAGAACAATGAAGCAGGTAGCGGCATAGAGATTGAAGTTCAACAAGTGCCTACAAGCTTATCAGGGTCATCAGAGACATTACTAGATAGGCATACACCTACAAATGCTATCAATAACAAGTAAGTCAGCTATATATAGTCTTATTAATGAAATAGAGAGTGGCATAGACTCTCGGCATCATAGGCACACACACCTACAAATACTATCAATAAACAAGTAAGTTTCACAGGGTCTCCCCGTCAGTTCGAAACAACGTCAGTCCGAACCACCGCTAGTCCGAATTTTTAGGGTTAGGTTTAGGGTTCATTAGGGTTAGGTTTAGGGTTAGGGTTAGGTAAGCTTAAAATTCGGACTAGCTGTGGTTCGGACTGACGGGGTTTCTGACTGACGGGTGTACCCAGTTTCACATAGGGCCCTTTGGACCTTTAGTCTCGTTCACTGGGGCACTTTTTCGTTGAGTCTATGGTACATTGTATTTGACTTGCATAATATGTATTGTGTATTGTGCCAAAAATATCTAAAGCTACATGGCCATCATGATTTGAGAGCTAAATACCTAAATTAGTTGCCAGACCAAGACATATTTTGTATAGATGAGTTGACCTCCATGTTTATCAACAAAGGCAAGCAACTGGTATATCGATATGCTTGAGTGAACCGCATGCAACCACTATACTGTTCAATAGCCTTATTGTGATGTGGCGGGAGTTTTAAAAACATGGGCCCTGAACAAAATATGATGTACGCGCATACTGCCAGGCAAAAAACAATGGAAATTGTGATGATGCGTGCGCATAATGCCAGGCATTAATGTCAGAAGTCAACTCATCTATAGAATGTAGAATTTGTTACTTACTGTCACTTCTCCCATTACGACTAATGTGGGGATTATAAGCTGAGATTACACCAGTTGGTGCGCTTCAGTAGACTCTACATTGTACCTAGTCCTGCCTGCAAGACTTCAGTCTTTATAAACATAATGACATCTACTGACCTGAAGTCTTACAGCGGTACATTGGGATGCACTGTACGTTTAAGAAAACCAAACTTCAAGCATCCAGAAATATACCTTGTATTTGTCAGTTTTACCTCAGAGATGCTGTAGACCCTCTCTACACAGTGTAGAAACATCACAAGTAGAATGCTGCTCAATATGATATATCCAAATCAAGACATTTTGCAGAACAATATTTTGACCACTTTTGCACTAAGTAAATTACTCCCATAAAGATTGCAGGTTTTGCCAACCCTGGGAATTTTGAACCCACCCAAAAGATGAGATCAATGTTGATCAATTAACTCAACTTTGGGAGTATAGACTAGTACAGTGGGATTAAAATCATCCAAGCACGCCCAAACCCTGGTACAATGGGATTAAAATCATCAGTGCATGCCCAAACTGTCCTTGAGAGAGTTCCTTAGCTGCATCCTTAGAGCCCAAAATGAGCCCACATATTGTGATGTTTCTTATTTGTGAAATAGATAATAATAGAGTGCACTGTAACTCTAGGTACGACGAGTTACAGTTACTGGAACTACATTGTACCCTACCCCACATAACCAGAACAATGACATGTTTGGGGATTGTAAACTGAGATTACATAGGGATTAACCAGTTGGTGTGCTGAAGAGGTAGGGGTGTCAGCATTTTGTAATCTCCATCCTGTATCATGCACAGCTATGGGAAAAAATCCACCATTTTGGTCCTCGGTATGTTGATTTGATAAAATGTTGTTGCAGACAGGATGTGTAAGGTTTGGGATGCTGGATTGCTGGTGCAGAATGGTAGGGGGTGTGGGGGGGGTGTGTGTGGGTGTGTTTGATTTTTGCCGCAAATAATGCATTTATCATGATTGTATTTATTGTATGTAATATATCCAGGGAGCACATGTTATGTTGGATTGAATTTGATACATTAATCAGAGAAATTAAAAGGAGAAGTCAGACTTCATATCCCCATGGGCACTATTTTCTTTTACATTGCCCTTGATTGGTTAATGACATGATATATCCATCCGAGTAACCAATCAAAAAAGAGCTTTTATATCTCTTAGCAAGTTTAAAAGCTTAATCCCCTTCAGCTCTACTGACTTAATCTTACAATGTCTCTGATTGGCTGATCAATACATGATACATACCAATGCAGCCAATCAAAATAATTCTTTGAGGCCAATAATTCGGCTGGTAGTGCCTATGGGGATTGCCGCAGTTCTAGTTGAAATCCACACACCCCCTGTGGAAGACATGTTCTTAATCTCCCATACAGGGAGTGCGAATTTCAAATTGGGTTACCTGAACTCCATTTAAAATCTACACTCCCTGTTTGAGAGATTAAGATCATGTCTTCCATAAGGGGTGTGTGGATTTCAACTGGAATAGCCATTTAAGTCATATTCTGTCTTCTCTTATTTCAATGATTGAATCACAATAATGCAAAATGTTTTCACTTCACCTTTTACCCTAATCACAATTACCTTTTACCCTAACAGTGCACTCTTCCCAGACATCCGCAGAGGGCAGTGATGATGAAGAAAGATGTGTGGTCACATGTCCGCAGTATGACCTGGTACTTAATGCATGCACTTTTACATGTACATTATACTGCCACCCCATGGCAAAAGGGCATACCTGATCTGTCTATGTTCTCAGTTTAATGGCCAAGTTCATAACCTCAATTCAATAACCATACATATATTTTGACCCCAAGTTATGGAGTATGAGTTCTTGTACCCATTATTTTCAAAGGTCATTTTGTGATGTACAACATTTTATGGTTGAACCCTCTCCACAAAGGTGTCAATACAGACAACAAGTTCCAAATTTTCTTTTAAAAATTCAAACATTTCAGAATTGGACATTGTCATGACCATATTTGGAATCAGCATGAAAAATACTTAAAATAAGTACCAACAAGCCTAGTATTGGTTCAGTGGTTCTTTAGATAGCTCTTGATATTTTGAGAAAATATCTCAAAACTTTTTATGTGTAAGCCTTTGGCTAGCATGTACATGTAAAGCATTTAAAGACTGTGCCCTGAATAAATGAGCAGAGTAGGAATAACTATGAAATTTACAAAGTTGTCAAAATTGAATACAATAGGTATTATGATTATTATTTTATCATGATTATAGACATTTAAAACCACAAAGAAAACCACACACATTGTGACCCACCAGAGAAGATTTCTTACTCTTCCCATAAGGCCAAGGAAAGTCGATTTTGAGTTTCCCGTCACCCGCCCTCACTTCATTTTCTGACCCTCACTTGAATTCATTATTGTGATTTTCCAAAAATACCGATAAAAACTGGTTATATTTGGAAAAAAAATTATGAATATCCTTTTATTTTTGTGGAAAAATCAAAATTAAAACATGCATTTTGCTGTCAACCTTGCAGACTCTTTTTAATATACTTTTGAATCTCATTTGGGCTAAACATCCATCTTCAAGTGAGTGAGCGACAAATAACAACACAATTTACATGCGTGTTGGTCATATAATGAAAGGCAGAAAAATAATGAATAATGAATAATGAAAAAGTTACCTCACTTGTTTTCAGAAATTATGTGATGGGAAACTCAAAATTGACTGTTAGGGGCCTAATGCATTTCTCCCATTTCAATTTTCTGCACTGACTTGCTAACCCGGATTGCTAACCAGTGTAACATGGTTTGATTAAAAGTGACAAGATGAGCTCAGTGAATGGAGCACATCCAAAATCTTGCCAAATTTGTTTATTTCTTGACTATCGATCCATGTTTAGCCAGTCTATTCTCAAAATTAAAACAAAGGGAACCTGTATAAAGTAATAGGAGTGTCATTTGAAGAAATGAGGTCATGTATCATGTTGCAAAGGATTCTGGGAAGGGTTTGATATCTTCTCTGATGACCCACGATTAAACCCTAGGAATATCAGCTCAAATCAGATCAGTGATTTCCTTGTGTCATGGGATGGTAGACGAAATTGTTTGTTTGTTTGTTCAAGAAAGTTTAATGTAGACCTACATCCAATTGCTCCATTTAACTTATTGTCTCGCCTTAACTTGTTCAGAAAGAGACTTTGCAGTCATTATTTTTGTCTTTGTGTATGTATACAAAAACAATTCTTCATAAAATAGATGTATACGCCATTCCAAATTTATCACTACTATTATGTATTTTAAATAATTCTTGGCCAAGGTGGAACACTCGGCTCCGTGATAAACACACAGGCGTATAACGCAATCCACAAATTTTGCGTAAGATTTCCACAAAAAGTGTAAATTTTAGTAATTTGGGATTTTTACTGGGGAAAAGCGGGGGGTGAAGAGTTCTGACTGGGGAATTTGCCTCCCCATATGCCCCCATGCCGTGACACTGCCACTGAATTTTCTCCTTACATTGTATATTATGAACATCATAGTCCTATATTAGGATCTATGAAATAGTAACCTCTCAGTCATATCTGACTCAAATACCATTCATCACTGTTAATTACTTACATGTAGATGCATTGTACACAGTGAGGTTATCCAAACACCGCTGTTAGATCAATTTATATCTGGACTATTCAAATCTGCATTATAGGCAGTGATCAATGCAGTTAAAATGTAATGTGCAGCTATATGCCTCCAAATGAATTCATTGGAATGGGCACTCATGGAGTGGGGAAAGGGGAGAAATTTGTGGCAAGCCAAAAGGGGGGAAAGCAAATTTTGGCACACTGAGAAGGGACAAGCAATGTTTGGCATGTCATGCGGAAACTTTCCACCCCCTGGGGTGAATTCATAATTATTGCACAGCCCCTCATTATCAAGGCTGCACATTCGAGGCTGAGGGCACCATAAGGGCTAAAAAATGGCCTTGTGGACTGTGATGGTAAACTTACACGCTCTTAATCCTAATGTAATGTGAGGGTGACAGTGCTCAAAATAAATTAAGTTTAAACATCAATGGGAAGGGTTAGTCAGTAAGTTAACTTTTTCATAGTTTACAATAATACATTGAGGAAGGGAGCAAAGATATAAAGTAATATGACTTATTATGTCTTTGATATGTTTTGGAAATTTTACCCCTCCATCACTTGCTTCAAAAAACTTGCATCGTCTCGGGGTTCTTCAAAAATTTTTATGCGGGGTGTGCCACGCAGACTTTCGGATGCTGACTTTCTCTATACCTACTTTTTGCTGTTTTTGCTACCCATCAGTATACCAATTTTCAACAAAAAGCACCCAAAAACCATCCAAATTTGCCATAATTGGGTGCTTTAAGGGCACTTTTTCCAAAATGCGCCCAATTGGGCGCATTTTGGTCTCCACTGAAAACCCACCCATCGATATACCAAAATCGCTGAAAAGGTACCCCAAAACCGTGGCACATCCCGTATACCTTCAACCAGGAAGAACCCCCCCCCCCCCGATCGTCTCTTTCATTGAGGATTCAAATTAGCTTTTGTGGGCAAATACGGCATGTCAATCTGCATCAAATCAATCAGGATTCATCAATCAGGATTCAACGCAGCGTTGTAATACAATGATACGTTAACGATATGTCAGAGTAGACATTGATAGTCTGTAGGATAAATCTGCATCAAATCAATCAGGATTCATCAATCAGGATTCAACGCAGCGTTGTAATACAATGATACGTTAACGATATGTCAGAGTAGACATTGATAGTCTGTAGGATAAATCTGCATCAAATCAATCAGGATTCATCAATCAGGATTCAACGCAGCGTTGTAATACAATGATATGTTAACGATATGTCAGAGTAGACATTGATAGTCTGTAGGATAAATCTGCATCAAATCAATCGGGATTCATCAATCAGGATTCAACGCAGCGTTGTAATACAATGATACGTTAACGATATGTCAGAGTAGACATTGATAGTCTGTAGGATAAATCTGCATCAAATCAATCAGGATTCAACGCAGCGTTGTAATACAATGATATGTTAACGATATGTCAGAGTAGACATTGATAGTCTGTAGGATAAATCTGCATCAAATCAATCAGGATTCATCAATCAGGATTCAACGCAGCGTTGTAATACAATGATACGTTAACGATATGTCAGAGTAGACATTGATAGTCTGCAGGATAAATCTGCATCAAATCAATCAGGATTCAACGCAGCATTGTAATACAATGATATGTTAACGATATGTCAGAGTAGACATTGATAGTCTGTAGGATAAATCTGCATCAAATCAATCAGGATTCAACGCAGCATTGTAATACAATGATATGTTAACGATATGTCAGAGTAGACATTGATAGTCTGTAGGATAAATCTGCATCAAATCAATCAGGATTCAACGCTGCTTTGTAATACAATGATATGTTAACGATATGTCAGAGTAGACATTGATAGTCTGTAGGATAAATCTGCATCAAATCAATCAGGATTCATCAATCAGGATTCAACGCAGCATTGTAATACAATGATATGTTAACGATATGTCAGAGTAGACATTGATAGTCTGCAGGATAAATCTGCATCAAATCAATCAGGATTCAACGCAGCATTGTAATACAATGATATGTTAACGATATGTCAGAGTAGACATTGATAGTCTGCAGGATAAATCTGCATCAAATCAATCAGGATTCAACGCAGCATTGTAATACAATGATATGTTAACGATATGTCAGAGTAGACATTGATAGTCTGTAGGATAAATCTGCATCAAATCAATCAGGATTCAACGCAGCATTGTAATACAATGATATGTTAACGATATGTCAGAGTAGACATTGATAGTCTGTAGGATAAATCTGCATCAAGTCAATCAGGATTCAACGCTGCTTTGTAATACAATGATATGTTAACGATATGTCAGAGTAGACATTGATAGTCTGTAGGATAAATCTGCATCAAATCAATCAGGATTCAACGCAGCATTGTAATACAATGATATGTTAACGATATGTCAGAGTAGACATTGATAGTCTGTAGGATAAATCTGCATCAAATCAATCAGGATTCAACGCAGCATTGTAATACAATGATATGTTAACGATATGTCAGAGTAGACATTGATAGTCTGCAGGATAAATCTGCATCAAATCAATCAGGATTCAACGCAGCATTGTAATACAATGATATGTTAACGATATGTCAGAGTAGACATTGATAGTCTGTAGGATAAATCTGCATCAAATCAATCAGGATTCAACGCAGCATTGTAATACAATGATATGTTAACGATATGTCAGAGTAGACATTGATAGTCTGCAGGATAAATCTGCATCAAATCAATCAGGATTCAACGCAGCATTGTAATACAATGATATGTTAACGATATGTCAGAGTAGACATTGATAGTCTGCAGGATAAATCTGCATCAAATCAATCAGGATTCAACACAGCGTTGTAATACAATGATATGTTAACGATATGTCAGAGTAGACATTGATAGTCTGCAGGATAAATCTGCATCAAATCAATCAGGATTCATCAATCAGGATTCAACGCAGCGTTGTAATACAATGATATGTTAACGATATGTCAGAGTAGACATTGATAGTCTGCAGGATAAATCTGCATCAAATCAATCAGGATTCATCAATCAGGATTCAACGCTGCGTTGTAATACAATGATATGTTAACGATATGTCAGAGTAGACATTGATAGTCTGTAGGATAAATCTGCATCAAATCAATCAGGATTCATCAATCAGGATTCAACGCAGCGTTGTAATACAATGATATGTTAACGATATGTCAGAGTAGACATTGATAGTCTGTAGGATAAATCTGCATCAAATCAATCAGGATTCATCAATCAGGATTCAACGCAGCGTTGTAATACAATGATATGTTAACGATATGTCAGAGTAGACATTGATAGTCTGTAGGATAAATCTGCATCAAATCAATCAGGATTCATCAATCAGGATTCAACGCAGCGTTGTAATACAATGATACAATAACGATATGTCAGAGTAGACATTGATAGTCTGTAGGATAAATCTGCATCAAATCAATCAGGATTCATCAATCAGGATTCAACGCAGCGTTGTAATACAATGATACAATAACGATATGTCAGAGTAGACATTGATAGTCTGTAGGATAAATCTGCATCAAATCAATCAGGATTCATCAATCAGGATTCAACGCAGCGTTGTAATACAATGATACGTTAACGATATGTCAGAGTAGACATTGATAGTCTGCAGGATCTACCCCCTGTGTCCAATGGCAGGTAGAATTACTGATTATAGTAAACATAATACCCATGGGAATTTGTGCTGTCCTACTGCAGACTACAATAAAATTAAGGTACCAGTTATGTTCACCCCTGTATATCATAAACAAAGACAAATATGTCAATATTAAAACCAGCAGACAATTCCTGTACCCTTAGGCTCTGATTTAAGACCTCATTTGTTGCAATTGGTATTATGAGAATTAAAGATACTGCAATTTAATTCCAATGATGGAACAAAATCAGATGTTGCATTTTATGTTGTTCTAATCAATGGCAAGCATTTCATTTTCATTAGTTCCCTTGTTTGAGAATGCTTTGTATACAAATCAATAGAGCATCCAATGGAGCAAACTGCAACTGTTGAATCGTGCACCTTCCTTGGGATTTTGGATCATTGTGTCTTCATTTCTTGACCGAGGTCTTAAATCCAAGCTAAAAGACACAGCTATTGGCTGCTGTTCTAAATTTGTCTTTGTTTAGGATATACATGTACAGGAGTGAAAATAACTGGTACCTTAATTCTTTTGTGGTGTGTAGACAAATAGTTTTAGAATGTAAACTGCTTCTTACAATGTAGTATTTACTGTCTATTCTGAAAATATTGTTAAGCACAGTTACGGTATTTCCCTTTTAGTTTTGCCCCTCCCCTTTTATTTATTAAAAAATGATTAATAAGAATTAGAAAGCACTATTTTCTCCTTCGACTAAAATTTCTGGAATTTTTCCTTCAAATTTGAGAATATTTTGTCCATGTTGAAAACACCATTTCTGCTTATTTCCTGTAATAAAAACTGGCTTGAAAACAAGTCATTTAAAATTTGCATTCAAAATAACCTGGAAACAAAATTCTATAAAGTTCTGTCAATCAAGTACAAATGTACATATGTGACACGATCTGCTCCATGGGGGCCAAAGGAGGCAAGAAAAAAATTTCGATTTTTTAAATTTTTTAAAGCCGGTCAGGTGCCGGTTGGCCCGGCCGGCGCAGACCGGCGTAGCTAAAACCCTGGTCGCATGTCCTATACTGCCTGACCCAATATTATTCATAATGTAATAATGACATTCATTGTTTTTTCCACAGTAATCAATGCAACTGCAGATTGTATCTTAGGTAATTCACTATGTCAGTCACTATGAGCTAAATGTAATTGGGCTATTCCATTTGAAATCCATACACCCCCTATGGAAGACATGACCTTAATCTCCCGGATTTCTTTTAGAATACCCTACCACTGTAGATTTTCAATGGGGGTCTTTTATGAACGACCCATACACATACACTGTGAATGTAAAAAAATGGTAGGGTATTCTAAAAGATAGCCAATCTCCCACACAGGGAGTGTGAATATCAAATTGGGTTACCTAAATAGGTGACTCCATTTGTAATCTACACCCCCTGTGTGGGAGATAAAGGTCATGTCATCCATGGGGAGTATGGATTTCAACTGGAATAACCCATTATGGTCTCATTTCAATGCATGGTTTGATAACCTTCATTTAAACCCGCATTTAACATTACTCAACATAGTTTTGAGGATGAGTTTTTGTACCCAAATCATTAAAATGTCGCTTTATGAGTGTATACATGTAAGCATTCAGGGTTTCAAGAACTGTGTACTGATGATGAGCATGTTTTAGATCGTAGCCAGATAATAACATGTACTTGTGGCCCTTGAACATGTTTGAATCAAAACTGCAAAGAGGTTCCATGGGAGGTTTTGCTTTATGCATGTTCAGGGCCATAAGATGATAGTCTGATAATAACGTGCATTAATAAAGTTTTCACAAAAAGTAGCACAGCCATTATAAATATGCCTATACCTTCAAAACTATTAATTGTATTCACAATATTTTAACATAGAAAGTATGATGATTTATTTATGCCTGTTATTATACCACCTACATCCAATGTAGCAGCATGTTCAATATCAACAGCATAGCAGTGTTTTTAAAGAAGGAAAACTGTTTAAAAAGTTGCAGTTTACAGTGATCAATGGTTATTACACAAGCATTGTGGCATATAAAATGTGCCATTATCTTCACGCTGAATTAAACTCAATACAAAATAGCTGCAACTTTTAAATTTGGGTATTTTTCATTATGTTGTTAATATTGAACAACATTGGTCGAATGGGGTGTCAAAATGTGCATAAATGAATCATTGTTCTTTCTATGTTAAAATATTGAAAATACAATTTACAGTTATGAAGCTACTGGCATATTTATAATGGCTGCGTTACTTTTTGTGAAGATTTTATTAGACAATTAAGTCAATCCATGCATGATGAATTTTGTATTGATTTGTTTTTTTGTTGATAATTGATATTTGTATTATTACATTGATATTTGTATTACAAGTAGCTGCATGTGCTGTATTAACATTGTTACTCAAATTTTACATCAATTGTATATACATTTTATGTTGTTTCAAGAGTCGACACATTTAATATTGAATTGTTATTATATTCCTTTGATTACACATGTATCATCTTGAATTAATTTTAGTTTTCACATTTTGCTTTGCAGTGCACAGCAGTACAGTTTTAGTAGTGTTGCCTAATTGCAGATATCATTGTTTTATTTTGAATCATATTTTAATTTAAACATATCAAGGTTGCCTGCATGAAACACTGACAAGGAACTTACAGTAGAAGAGTCAACTTGTGTTTTGGCATTTTTATAAAGAGCTTAATTTATATGTCTGTTCTTAAAATAATACATGTATGTGTACATCAAAAGTATGCACTTGTCGGCTGCTACATATGTCTATTTTTACAGCTAGCTATGAATAAATACCAGACTCATCTCAAGTAGAGGATTATTCAAATCATCCCTAAGTCACATGGTTTTAAGGAATATAGAGAAAATTCCCTACACCATGTAGTGACTTGGAGATGATTGGAGTGAACTCCACTGGTATTTCTTCCCAGCTATTTTGTAAAAAGATAGAAATGCGTTAACACGTCTTTTTGGTATTGATGTACACATATGAACATTATTTTGTATTCCTACTTTTTTTGCTCTAAAAGCATGCTGTAGTTATGTATGTATAGTCGATCCATATGTGACATGATCCGATCCACTCGTATCAAAGTCAGATTTATTGAAAAATTAGTTATTTTTATACTAACTTGCTGAATATAATAAAGTCCTAATCATATTTATATTGAAATAACAAAGACTTTGCATTGGATTAGATCATATCACATAATTATGTGATTCTGCTTGTGATAGTTTAGCAATTCTAATGTGACTCAAGTTGAATATTAGTGTTTTAACTCCATATATTCTGTCAATGACTGTGCAAATATGTAATAAGCATTAGCATGTTGTAATTTGAAGCTGCATGTTGATTCAAGTGATATAAAAGGAATTGTGTTATTTTGTCAAACATATTAAGTCACAAAATCGAAATGGGATGATAGTCAGATTTATCCCCCATCCCCCTGGAATTGAATTCAATTTCGAATTTGTGAGACCCAGACAAACATTGAGGATGATTCAATTCCTCCCTCCAGAGGATCAAGCCATATTGAGCTATTCCAGTTGAAATCCATACACCCTATGGAAGACATTACCTTAATCTACCACACAGGGAGTGTGAAATTCAATTGGAGGATACTTGTATGTGAAATGGGATATTCCAGTTGAAATCCATACACTCCCTATACACCACCTATGGGACACATGACCTTAATCTTCCCACACGTACAGGGACTTTGAATTTCAAATGCTGTTACCATGACTCTTGTTTGAAATTTACACCCCCTGAGATTAAGGTCATGTCTTCCATAGGGGGTGTTTATTTGGATTTCAACTGGAATAGCCCAATTTGGAGCAGATGACACTGAATGGGTGGCTCCATTTGAATTATACACTCCCTGTGTGGGTGATTAAGGTCATGTCTTGCATAGGAGTTGTATGGATTTTAACTGGAATGGCTCATTTCAGATACAAGTTGACCCAGATTAGGGTCCACAGCGCTATAGAATTCTGATACTTGAGATTATGTTTTCATGTTCTTTGTGAGATCAGGCATTTGCCCCACTTTAAGTTAATCCTAGATAGTGCTTGAAATCAGCAGTGGCGTAGTTTTCTTTTTGACATGGGGGGATGGCATTGGAACAATTTGCTTGATTTATATTGAATCCAGCAACTTTTGGCGACAGAATAAGTTTATGGTACATGTACAAATGTGCCCAAAGTGTGCGAAAATGATGTCATATTCAAGCTAAAATTGTGAAATATTATACAAGAGTGGAACAAATTTGCATGAGTAGTGCAAAAATGTGCACTTTTTAGGCTAAAAGCCTGGTCAAATATGAGGTGAATTTGGTCAGAAACCCACATACAGTTATCACCATTAGGGGATGATATTGTATGGATTACCCTCCTTATCAAAATATTGGGGGAGATTTATCCCGGGGGAGGGGGTACTCGCATATAAGGTATACAGGGATGTGCCGCTCTGGATTGCTTTTTTGCAAGAAAACCCTAAACATGGGTCCCGATTTAAGAAAAAAATCCCTAAACATGGGTCCCAATTTGAAAAAAATTGTCAAAAACTGTCAAATCGGCTTTTTTTAAGGTAAAAAATGCCTAAACCTGATGGGTAGAGTTTAGAGTTCCAGCAGCACACCCCGTCCAAATGTAATTCAAGTATCCCCCATTCCCACTGGAATTTACCCATTTTATTTCAATTTTTTAACACTGATCATGAACACTAGAAGTGGGTGGATCTACAACAGCTGAAGAGAGTATCCCATTATGCTTTGCGGTACCATTAACCCTAACCGCCTAAGGGCTTTTTGGCGACGGGAAGGGAAAGAAGGAAGGAATAAAGAGATAAAACAAAGAAAGAAGTTGTTTGCTCTGGGTGGGATTCGAACCCGAGACCCCTCGCATGCCAAGCACTGGGTCGGCGACACTTTGCCACGGGTCTTAGGCTTCGCTGGCCAGCGAAACCGTGCCTATATATCACTTAGGGTGAATGCGTCATCACACCACGATTTGAAAAAAATTGTCAAAAACTGTCAAATCAGCTTTTTTTAAGGTAAAAATGCCTAAACATGATGGGTAGAGTTTAGAGTTCCAGCAGCACACACCTGTCCAAATGTAATTCAAGTATCCTCCATTCCCACTGGAATTTACCCATTTTATTTCTATTTTTTAACACTGATCATGAACACTAGAAGTGGGTGGATAAGACAAATATTATCATGACATCCCCTGTTACCAGTTGAGGGGTGTGTGTGTGGGGGGGGTTCTCAGTGTTTTTGTTCCTTTCTTTTTATTGGGCAGGTGTGTTAACATACATTGGTTTTTGTTTGTGTCATGTTATTGCATATACATGTGTTTACAGAATATCCCTTCCTTTTATGAATATGCATGTTTTTTTTTATCTAGATATACATCAATCACATTTCTATCAATTTCAGTAGCTCCTTGCAGGTTACATAGACAAGTATATTCTTGTTATTGTCATAATATATTCGAGATTATGATCTTTGGAATTCAATAATCTTGAAAACGATTGTACAGGAGTACAGTATGTCAATAACCTCATACATGTAGTATAGGCCTAGAGATTAAATGTCTACTGACTTACCATAACAAATAGAAGTAACTGACAATTTTGCGATTTTGAGATTTGAAGGAAAAATATGAAATTGTAAGATTTTCCACAAAATAGTAAAATTAAAACTGGTATTTTAACTCTAGTAATGATATGCATGCATATTATTATGTTTATGATTTATTGGTTTTGATAGTTGATCACAATTTGTATCTCATTTCCTTTTGTGGCAGCTTTTCATCAGATGTCAGAATTGGTTTTAAAGATAATCCCAGGAAAATAATTAAGACCAAACTAATGATAAAGCAAATATTCTTTTCTTTTTTAAAATAATTATCCAAAAAAACAAAACAACAACAAAAAAATATCTCAAAATATGTCCCTTACTACCTTATGTCACACAATGGGGTAGTATTGATGGCTATATGCCATATTGATGAATTTTTCAAGAATAGGGAGAAAGACTTTCATAAACATGGATATCAGGTAGCTCTAAAGTTGTGCAATATGAATGTGCATGGATACGATATAATCAGTGAATTGCCTTGAATGGGTCATTCCATTTAAAATCCACACTACTCCTGTGGAAGATTTTGGAAATATCTTCCATAGAGGGAGTATGTTTTTCAAATGTGATCAGGGTTAATCATTTTGAAACCCATACTCCCCCTGTGTTATGGCTTGACCCATACCTTACACAACTGGAATGAGTATTTCAAATGGAAGTTACCCAATTGCCTATTGTATTCAAAACTCATACTCCCTCTGTGGTAGACTTTAGCTAAATCTTCCACAGGGGTAGTGTGGATTTTAAATGGAATAGCCCAATGCTCTTTATGCTGGCGATAGGCTTCAACATAAAAATCAAAGATATTTTCTCACAATATCAAGAGCTATCTTAACCCTTACAGGACCGTATACTACAAAATACTACTTGATATATGCGCTGTTCGTGCATGCATCCCACGTGGTGTGATGACGCAATCGCCCTAAGTGATATATAGGCACTGTTTCGCTGGCCAGCGAAGCCCAAGACCCGTGGCAAAGTGTCGCCGACCCAGTGCCTGGCATGCGAGGGGTCTCGGGTTCAAATCCCACCCAGAGCAAACAACTTCTTTCCTTCTTTTCTCTCTTTTCTCTCTTTATTCCTTCCTTCTTTCTCTTTCCGTCGCCAAAAAGCCTAGCTTAGGCGGTTAGGGTTAGGTTACCACTATCGAAACTCAGTATAGGCTTCCTTAACCCTAACAGGACGCTATACTACAAAATACTACTTGATATATGCGCTGTTCGTGCATGCATCCCACGTGGTGTGATGACGCAATCGTCCTAAGTGATATATAGGCACGGTTTCGCTGGCCAGCGAAGCCCAAGACCCGTGGCAAAGTGTCGCCGACCCAGTGCCTGGCATGCGAGGGGTCTCGGGTTCGAATCCCACCCAGAGCAAACAACTTCTTTCCTTCTTTTCTCTCTTTATTCCTTCCTTCTTTCCCTTTCCGTCGCCAAAAAGCCCTTAGGCGGTTAGGGTTAAGCACCTCTGAACCAATACTAGGCTTGTTTGTACTCATTTTTATGGATTTTTCAAGCTGATTCCAGAAATGGTCATGAAAATTTACAATTCTGAAATTTTTTAAATAACAAATAATTGAAGCTTGTCGTCTGCAGTCGCCACATGGGTGAAGAGTTAAGCATGCATGTCAGATTGTTTGAGGGATGCACATTTATATTCATTTATGATGAGCTCAATATAGTAGTGTTTATTTTATGCATAGGGTGGTTAAATGAAAACCTGAATGACTATAATAACTTTCATTAATTGATTAATTTTATTGTTTCTCATATAATATAGTGTATATATTCATATAATATAGTGTATATGCATTCAATTAATTTGCTTCACTGCATCACATGGGCATCTTTTAACAATACAATATTTGAGATGGACATGTCATATATATTGTGTAAAAAGTGGATTATAATTTGTTTTGTTTATTTCTGATTGTTTGTACCAGCTTGTATCCATATAGGATATTTTAACAGCATGATGCTTGAAGTTATACATATGTGTAAAATATTATTATTCATATATGCATCTTTTGTGAATAATTTTGTTTGCAAGAATACAAGTTTGTGTTAGATTAGGCTATTCCACCTGAAATCCACACTCCCACAGTGGAAGATTTTGGTAATATCTTCCACAGGGGGAGTATGAATTTCAAATGGATTAGCACATTAACCTACTCTTTTTGAAACTCACCCTCCCTCTGTGGAAGAATCAGGTTGAATCTTTCTCAGACGGTACTACGAAATTCAAATAGAGCCACCTAATGTGCTAATTCCATTTTAAATTTATACTCCCCCTGTGGAAGTTATTTCCAAAATTCCAAAGGGGTAGTGTGGATTTTAAATTGAATAGCCATGTGACCCTATCAAGCAAATGAGGACATCATAAAAATTATTTTCAGATTTTTCACCAGATAAGAGCTTTTAATCAGGTCTAAGGGACGCACCATTAGATATTATCGGGGGGGGGGGGCTATGGAGTTTGGGTCAGGCAGAAATTTTTTTTTTGCATTGAAAGCGTGAAAATTTTTTTTCACTGCCTTTGGAGGCAATTTTTTTCCCCGCCTTGGCGGCGAAGTTGACTTTTTTCAATTTTAATGTATACCTTTATACAGGGCTGGGTAGGGGAAAAAAATTTTTTTTTGCTCATCACTGAGGCAAAACTTTTTTTTCAAAAAACTCCCTAGGCCCCCCGATAATATCTAATGGGGCATCCCTAATTTGATGTAATTGCCGTATGTAAATCAAACTTACTATATTGAAAACATATAATGTTAATTGGTAAAATTACATTTTAAAGAACATTTGAATGGCATATCAACTGTAGCTCAAAAACTACTGGTGATAGCAACATTGTCCTTGATTTACTCGATCAGGTCACAAATCATGGTACAAATATATGATGTCATGTGTTACTATTATCTTTTTGTTTCATTTGCAGTCCTGTTAGGAGAATTACGTCCAAAGAATTTGCCAAGTAAGTATAGTGCAGAAAGCAAAATCTTGGACAACTGTCCAGTTACAATGTTATTGCTTTATTCTGTGTGGGAGTAACTGGATAGTTGTCTAAGATTCTGCTTTCTGCAACTGATTGCCTATTACTTATACCAGGCCGTTGCAACTTCTATCTTAGCGCAATACAAAAAGATGGCGACAGCGTCGCCTTCCCCTGTGTATTACCCTGTGCTGATAGCCTACTGAAAACTGCAGAAAAATGCTGCTGCCACCTACGATAGTACTGCGTAGTGCTGTGGAGACGTATGCTAATGACAGAAAAATGCTGCTGCCATCTACGTCCACATGTTGCAAGTGTTGACATCACTGACCTCGCGTCGACGATCGGAGTTGCAATTCCATCGCACTTCGTGCTCTATTCTTCTTCCATGCTTATACTGTCTTCTGTAAACATCAGTAATGGGCTATTCCAGTTGCAGGAAGCAGAATCTTGGACAACTGTCCAGTTACCACAATAGAATTGCTTTATTCGGTGTGTTAAGCCCGATCCTGACTCCACATCGCAGCGCGATGCGATGCTATAAAAACTGTAATCTGAGCCAGGTTTTTACGAGCTCAGCGGTGAAAATTCTCATCGCAGCGGTGGAAATTTCGGTTCGCGATGGAGTTGAACAATGTTCAACTTTTTCGCATCGCGCTGCGATATCGCAGCCGTGCACATTTGTGATTGGCTGCTGGAAAATCAAGGTCGGTAGAATGACCTTAAAAGGAGATGCAGACCCTACATGCTTTTAAAACATCACAACATCGCAACATCGATGCTGAGATGTTTGAAAAGCATCGCAGCATCGCATTACGCTGCAGAGTGGAGTCAGGATCGGGCTTTAGTAACTGGATAGTTGTCCAAGATTCTACCCTAAAACAGGTCCAAGTATGGGTATTTACACTGAGTGATTTTACGATAAAAAAAAAAAAAAAATAAAAAGCCCCTCTTTCTCCTTTTTTTTTTCGAATACCCGGACATAAAACATGTTTTTTATTTTACTTGGCCTAAATAGGAGCTTAGGTCTGTTTCCCACCACATTTTACAAAATATTATTAAAGTTATTTTTGTTAGAATTGTGTCAAAATATTTTAGTAATGAAAAACTTATTAGCCCTATTACATGGAAAAGGTTTATAGTCCGTTCACTATAAGATGGCACATGACCTTTTTAAAAATACATGGTTCTCCAGGGGAGGCAAAGATATAATGACATAGATAATTATTGGAAAATGTGTAGTAGCTTTAGTAAATATTGCCACAACTTGAATAATGAATATGTTCTTTTCTGAAACAAAAGTATCAATAAAATTTGAAAACAAGAACAGGGTCATATGTCATCTGATACAGAAAAGACTCTAGTCATATGCAGAGTCCAAACATGATTTGACTATCTACAATTGTAAAACCTTGTACACAATGACCTTAATATGTAGTCGTCAGGAACTAGATGTGGGAACAGGAAGATGATTATTGCAAGTTGGGGAAATAATAGTGGAGAATGGTTTTCAATCTATCTTATTTAATATAATATGTAAAATTAAGCATTTTCTTCTAAAAAATATTTGACAAAATAATTGCAAATTGTCATTTGAGAAGGGCAATTTTCTTGCCCCAAATGTTATTTTCAAATTTGCTGGAATTCGGAAAAGGCAAAAAAAAAAGACAAAAAAATCAGAAGCGTCCATCCATTTAGCAGTTTGAAATTGGCAATCTTGCCTTCATACATGTTGGAGATGTGATTTCTATCAATTTAAATATCCAGATTCAGATTTTTTTTTTAAATGTCCGGAATTTTTTTGAAGGTGGTGATCCCCTTTATTTTTAACCCCAGCTATAGCCTATTCACCATTTTATCACTCTATTGTTTTACACTTGTCAAAATCTTCTGGATATTTTGACAGTCCCCCTGGCCACGTGTTTCATAATTTAATTTATGTCATTTTGTTTTCTTCTTTTGTTTCATGATACAGTCAATTATATCGCTCCTCATCATCCAATAGTCTACCAAGAGGTACTACCATGGAGGATGCATATGGGGAATATGCTGCCTCCGATAGCGATGTAGTAGAACTTAATGATAAGGTATGTTTATGAGAATGTAGTTTGGCTCTTCAGCCCGGTGGGGGGTGGGTACTCAAGTTTGATTTTGGTAGGGACGTGCATGAGAATTTGAAAGTGGACCCATAAATAGACCAATTTTTCCAAGAAATTTGGACTCATTGATATACCAAAAGTCTAAATTTTCGGCCAGATTTAACCCATATTGTCTTAGTTTTTACAAATGTTCCCAAAATTTTGGGAAAATTTTGACAATTTTGGTTAGATTAAGGAAAAATTGGGCTATTTTCCAAAAAAATTGAGAAAATTTTGAAAAAAGGACCCATTCATAGAACAAAATAGGCTTTGAAAAAGGGGTCATTGATATACCAAAAGGCCGAAAATGCTACCCATATTTGCGGCACGTCCCCGGTACTGAGTACCCCCCGGGTCTTCAGTAGTGGGTAATGTGATGTTTTCGAACTATAGTCTATGAGCCAGTTTCATATGGTTAATATGCTGCCTCTGATAGCGATGTTTTAGAACTTAACGATAAGGTATGTTTATGAGAACATAGTTTGGGTCTTCAGTAATGGGTAATATGTGGTGTGATCAAGCTATACTCTATAGTTATATTATAAACTGGAAGTTACATTATAAAAAATAACATTATTATAACTTGCCAAGCACATGGTGAAGCAATACCAGTATGCAATCATGGTGGGACCCGTCATCTCCAATTGAATAAGCCAAATCGGCATTGGAAGTTTGCAATACATTGTGGGCCAGTGTTTGCAGTTTTGGGACAGTTTGTCCTTCGACCTATTTGGAAAATTCAGAAAAATTGTTTTTTTTTGCGTACAAAATATAATCTAAAATGTTTTACAAGAATGAAAACAAACCTAAAAACACTATTATTGAATAACTTAATTATTTAAATATATTTAATGATAACATTATGACAATAATAAATTAATTAATAATAATTACAGCAATTTTCCCGATATGTCAGAGGTCAAAGTGTCCCAAAACTGCTCTTAAAAACCGGAAGTTAGATGGCTTATTCATTGGCTGCATATAACTTTTACAGGTTAAAGAATTAGAAGACCAAGTGACAGTACTAGAACAAGACATTATTATAATCATGGTGGGACCCGCCATCTCCAATTGAATTCATTGGCTGCATATAACTTGTAATATGTTTTCTTCACTTACAGGTTAAAGAATTAGAAGACCAAGTGACAGTACTAGAACAAGACATTATTATAATCATGGTGGGACCTGCCATCTCCAATTGAATTCATTGGCTGTGTATAACTTATAATATGTTTTCTTCATTTACAGGTTAAAGAATTAGAAGACCAAGTGACAGTACTAGAACAAGACATTATTATAATCATGGTGGGACCCGCCATCTCCAATTGAATTCATTGGCTGTGTATAACTTATAATATGTTTTCATCATTTACAGGTTAAAGAATTAGAAGACCAAGTGACAGTACTAGAACAAGACATTATTATAATCATGGTGGGACCCGCCATCTCCAATTGAATTCATTGGCTGTGTATAACTTATAATGTGTTTTCTTCATTTACAGGTTAAAGAATTAGAAGACCAAGTGACAGTACTAGAACAAGACATTATTATAATCATGGTGGGACCCGCCATCTCCAATTGAATTCATTGGCTGGGTATAACTTATAATATGTTTTCTTCATTTACAGGTTAAAGAATTAGAAGACCAAGTGACAGTACTAGAACAAGACATTATTATAATCATGATGGGACCCGCCATCTCCAATTGAATTCATTGGCTGTGTATAACTTATAATATGTTTTCTTCATTTACAGGTTAAAGAATTAGAAGACCAAGTGACAGTACTAGAACAAGACATTATTATAATCATGGTGGGACCCGCCATCTCCAATTGAATTCATTGGCTGTGTATAACTTATAATATGTTTTCTTCATTTACAGGTTAAAGAATTAGAAGACCAAGTGACAGTACTAGAACAAGACAATGCCAGTAGATTGGACAACCAGAGTAAATTAAAACATGACAATGCATTATTACATCAACAGTAAGTTATGGTTTTGTGGGGAGAGGTTTATATATGTGGGTGGGGGTTGGGGATTAGGGGTGTGTGTGGGTGGGGGTGTGTGTTATGGAGTAGGTGGGTACGTGTATGTATGGGGGGTGGGTGTGTGTATGTATGAGGGTGGCGGGTACATGTAGGGGTGGGAGTGCTGGGTATGTGTATGTATGAGAGTGGTGGGTACGTGTATGTATGGGGGAGGTGGGTGCGTGTATGTTTGGGGGTGAGTATGTGTATATGTATAAGTGGTGGGGAATGCAAGTTTGTAATCGCCCACTTACGGGGACTATTGTGGTCTTTTTATCAACCAAACAGGGATCAACCAATTGGGGATATCTCCCAACTGGGGATGTCCCCGATTGGCAGCACTGTGCTCACTCAAATGGGCTATTCCAGTTGAAACCATAGCCAAGATTTTTTTTTGGGGTATGCAGGGTGTTAAAAAGGGGACAGACCTAGTACAGAAACTTTTTATGCCTCCACCGCGAGGCATACTGTTTTTGCAATGTCCATCCATCCGTCCATCCGTCCTTCCGTCCTTCAGATTTTCAGGATAGGTGGGTCATGGTCAAAAACTCTGGCTACTTTTTTTTGGGTGAGGTTCAAGGTCATGCAGGGGTCATCTGAGGTCAAATTAGTAAAAACTGTCGTATGGGCATGAAACTTAGAGGGTACAGTCAATATTCAGAGCCAAATTTTTGGAAGGTCATTTCGGGGTCATCTGAGGTCATCCAGGGGTCATCTGAGGTCAAATTAGTAAAAACTGTCGTATGGGCATGAAACTTGGTGGGTACAGTCAACATTTAGAACCAATTTTTGGAAGGTCATTTTGGGGTCACCAGGGGTCATCTGAGGTCAAATTAGTAAACACTATCGTATGGCCATGAAACTTGGTGGGTACAGTTAACATTTATAGCCAAATTTTTGGAACGTCATTTTGGGCTCACCAGGGGTCATCTGAGGTCAAATTAGTATAAACTACTATATGGGCATGAAACTTGGTGGGTACAGTCAACATTTAGAGCCAAATTTTTGGGGGTCATCAGGGGTCACCCAGGAGTCATTGAAAGGTTGTTTTGGGGTCATCCAGGTGTCATCTAAGGTCAAATTCAGTCTCCTCTTTTAGGCTTGAAGCTTTGTATCAACTTGTGAATTCCACATCACTCCCTTTAGTGGAGGCATCACGGTCGACGCTGTGCGTCGAAAACCGCGACATCCGAGAACCGCGGTCCATCTAGTTTCAGATTTGTATGAAGGTGTGATGGCTAGTACGGGCCTGCATGTAGGTGTGTGTGTTTGTGTGTGGGATGTGGGGGGGTTCGAGACCCAGCAGGACCGAGTGACTGGAAGATATGGTTGGGTGGCCAGTGATAGTAGTGATCATGGGGTTAAAAGATTTCTATTTCTTTCTTTCTTCTCAATCCAGAATTAATAGTCTAGAAGAACAGCTTCGAGAAGCTGAATTAAGGCATCAGGAAGTGTCCACTAAGGAATCAAGAAGACACAGGGAATTATTAGTAAGTTGCTGCATGTTAATGATACATTTAGAGAAACATTTATATCATTGTGAGTAACACATGTCTCACAAATACACCAAAATATCTCACAAACACACCCAAATGTGTATATCCATATCAAAATGAGTCACTTGTCGGCTGCTACATGTTTCTCTTTTTACATAATAGCTAGGAATAAATACCAGACTCACCTCAAGTGGAGAGGTCACTGAAAACTCTTTCCCAAATCACATAATACTGCGAACATTCCTAAACCATGTAACTTGGGAATGATTTGAAGTGACCTACACTTGAGATAAGTCTGCTAATTATTCCTTGCTACTGTGTAAAGGAAGACACATGTAGCAGCCGACAAGTGCCTCATTTTGATATGGATGTACACAAATGCTTATAAATACACCCAAATGTCTCACAAATACACCCAAATGCTTACAAATACACCCAAATGTCACACAAATACACCAACATTTCTCACAAACACACCCCAATGCTTACAAATACACTCAAATGCTTACAAATACATCCAAATGTCTTACAAATACACCTAAATGTCTTACAAATACACCTAAATGTCCTACAAAAACACCCAAATGTCTCAAATACACCCAAATATCTCACAAATACACCCAAATGTCTCACAAATACACCCACATGTCTCATAAATACACCCAAATGTCTTACAAATACACTCAAATGACTCACAAATACACCCAACTGACCCACTTGCTGAGTCTATACCACGGTTTGTAAGAAGAGTTGAATTGAAAGTTTCATGTGATCAGTATATTTTCATTGTGTCTTTATGTGATTTAATGAAGGAATGCGCAGCATGTTTTTAGTTGCTCTTTTCATAATTCTGATATTTATTTTCTATTTCAGATACGACAAGAGAGAGACTATCAAGACCAAATAGAATCATTAAGTTCAAAGTGAGTAAAATAAACAACACCTTCAGCATTTTGTTTGAGCCTGGTCCCATCAGGACCCAAGTGTGTCTCCACATGGAGCGGCCATTTAAACACAACAAGTGTGGACAAAAAGTGTGAGATTACAGCTGTGATTGGGCTGTTCCAGTTGAAATGACCTGAAAAGACATGACCTTAATCTTCCACACAGGGATTGTAAATTTCTAATGGGTTACCTGAATGGGTGACTCTCTATGAAATTAACACCCCCTGTGTGGGAGATTAAGGTCATGTCTTCCATGGGGTGTATGGATTTCAACTGGAATAACCCATTTTGGAGCAGACGACACTGAATATGGTGATTCCATTTGAAATCTTCACCCCCTGTGTGGGAGATTAAGGTCATGTCTTCCATAGGGGGTGTATGTATTTCACCTGGAATAGCTGATTAGGTAACAACCCAAAGACGTGTTCTTAACATTAAACTAGTTAAGTTTCATATCTGACCCTCTGAAACGGGAAGTGAATAAAAAAAAACATTGAAGCCTTTTTAAGGTGCATAACTATGAGAAATGTAATCGACATTTTTATCCCCCTCTGTCCCCAACAAAACAATAGTTTGATCAGCTCGTAATCGGCAGGAATTGTTAGGCTTTCGCCACTATGCCGAAAAATAGACCCACGTTAAAGAGTGATATACTGCCTGTATGGTCTATATTTTGTGTGTTAAAGAAAGTAGACAAAATAAAGGACTTTGATTAATAATTTGGTATTCTTTTGGTTAGTTTATAGGACGTCATCAACCTTTTGGGTTGTTCCCTTATAGGATTTATACATGAGGAACTAAAGCATTTTTCACCTTGATGTTGTATTGACATCAGGCCCGTACGCAGGGGGGTGCGGGGGTGCGACCGCACCTCCCCAAATTTGCAAAAGTATACAAAAAGTCCCAAAATTTCAAAATCAGGTTTTTTACGCTTTTTTGGTCAAAAAAAGGTCCAAATTTGGGGAAGAAAGTCCACTTTTCACAAAATCGCCCCCCCCCCTTGGAAAAAAAGTCCACTTTTTCAAAATCAGCACCCCCCAAAAAAAATCCTGCGTACGGGCCTAATTGACATCAAAGCGTTAAGGCAGCTTTTTTCGTGTGTGCATCTAATGCGGCATCTTTAAGCGTGTGCGTGTGTATGCCAGTACTTTGAGCGAACACTAGCGATTTGTAGCTGTGCCCAATGAAATGCACACTGACGTCACTGCCACATCAGGGTGGAAATGCTTTAGTTGAAATGATAGGAACTGATTTGAATTAACATATATAGACAATGATAGAAAAAAAAGATCTTCTGTAGATGATAGATGTAGGAGAACTGATATAGAACAAAAACAGGTGTTATGAATAAATACAGTGAAACGTGTTTGAGCTGTTTTGATATAATAGTGATTACACAAGAGTGTATGTAATAGAGATAACTTGATAATATGTGACCTGTCACGGCGAATGAGCCGTAAATTCCTCCCCCGGTCAAAATTGTTTTATTTTGTATTTAGAAAATATACATCATAAACTTTAAAATGGTATATTATTTGACTTCAAACGATATCCAGTAGCGGGGTTATGGTTTGTTGAACTTTGCTCCTTCAACAAAATGGTAGCTTTTTTCGTTTCTACGTGTGTCTCTTTTTCCACATTGCTGGCAATAAATATCAAACAGTCGTGATTGGCAGTCATATCAAGTCAACAAGGTTCAAGAAAGTTCTCTCATTGTTAATTGTTGGTTATACATACCTATTTACCTATACAAAATACAATGCCTGGTAACCCACCACTTGAACAGGATTTAGCCAAAGCAAGCAAAGACCAGAGCTATTAAAAATTCTACTGCCATCTAAGGTAGAAGCTTATTATCCTTTTCAATAATAGGATTATTGATTGGTGTTGTGACTATCAAAATGAGACAGATGTCGCGCCAGCTTAAGTTACCAATGCATACGACCTTCATACACATTTTACACTGTAACTCAAAATACAATTAAGGAATTCACGGCTCATTCGAGCTGTACGGTCACATATTCCAGTGCACTATGCTGGTGAATGTTTACTTGACACCGGTGGCGACACCAGATTTGTTTTTAAGGGAGGCAATAGGGAGGCATAGTAAAATCTGGGACTAAAAATACTGAACCTTCTTTGGTACCACCCCCACCCCCACTCCCCCCCCTACCACTACTTGATACTTCTAAGTTTGGAGGAGAAAATAGCTGTAGTTTTCGCAGTGCACCTGTCAAGCAGAGAACATATCTTACACTTCCCAGAATCCTTTGCAACATGATGCATCACCTCAGTACATCAAATGACATTCCTATTAGGGAACAAACCAAAAGAGCGATGACATCCTATAAACGTAACTAGTTTCGTTTCACAGCCGACCCCCTCCCTCCCTGCCAGAAACGTAATAATGAAATGTTGAAAATTTTGACATAATAATAATAATAATGACACATTCTTCAGACCGATGTTTTTGTACAAACGTAATCAAGTATTTTTACCCCCTCCCCCTAAACGAAACTAGTTTCGTTTATAGGACGTCATCGATCTTTTGGTTTGTTCCCTTACTTTAGTACAGGTTTCCTATGTTTTCATATTGAGAATAGACTGGTTAAACATGGGTAATAAATCAAGAAATAAACATATTTTACACTTCCCAGAATCCTTTGCAACATGATGCATCACCTCTATTACTTTTGTACAGGTTTCCTATAATGTTTTCATATTGAGAATAGACTGGTTAAACATGGATAATAAATCAAGAAATAAACATATTTTGCGTCATCATGATGTGGTCTGTACATTGAGGTACCTTTTGTTATTGTCGACCCATGTTACACTAGATAGCAAATCGGTACAAAAAATTGAAACGGAAGAAATGCATTGTGAAGTGTTAAGATAACATCTCTGCCTGTCAAGTGTCATTTTGAGAATATATCATGTTAGCAGAGAAGACGAGAATTCTCATCTTCTCATCTTGATCCAGTATGGCAAATAACACATAATTAGGTATACGTACTGACTTAGCCTGTGTAACTCTGATTCCAACCATAATAATGGATCTTTGTCATTTTTATTCCAGACTTGCAGTATTAGAGAATGAGAAGGAAAGGAATGATGTTGATATACCAAGATTAAAGACACAATTAGACCATTTTAAAAAGGTAAGAAATCAGGGCCCAAATGCTTACAAATACACCCAAATGTCCCACAAATACACACAGATGTCTCACAAATACACCCAAATGTCTCACAAATACACCCAAATGTCTCACAAATACACCCGTATTAGAGAATGAGAAGGAAAGGAATGATGTTGATATACCAAGATTAAAGACACAATTAGACCATTTTAAAAAGGTGAGAAATCCTATCCAATCCTGTCACATCCCATATCTCTTCATATCAAATCACATTATCAAAATAGCACAATATCATCAGCCTGGTACGAACACAGTTTAAGCAAAAACATTATAATCAAGACCAAATTAAAAAGACTAGTTTGTGTCTGATGTCAGGGCAAAGGTGCGACTGACCTGCACAATATGACATAATAAATCAAGCTGCTTTGATATTCTTACCATTCATTAGGCTGTTCCAGTTGAAATTCATACACCCTCAATGGAAAACATGACATTTATCGCACACACAGATTCAAATGAAGTCGCCCATTCAGGTATTCCATTTGAAATTCACACTCCCTGTGTCGAATATTAAGGTCACGATATCTTTCATAGGGGGTGTAAGGATTTCAATCATTCAGGTAACCATATTTGAAATTCACACTCCCTGTGTGGAATTGAAGGTCACGATATCTTCCATAGAGGGTGTAAGGATTTCACTCATTCAGGTAACCCCATTTGAAATTCACACTCCCTGTGTGGAAGATGTCTTCCATGGGGGTGTAAGGAAATCAACTGGAATAGCCCAGTGAGGTATTAAATAAATGTATGTATCTAGAGCTTTTGTACGGCTTTAGATCGGGTCGCAGCTGTGCTCAGCAAATACACAATTTGAGGAGGATCATGGAAGGCTTCAAGGAGTACCAACTTCCCTTAACAGTCACTTTTGTGGACTTCAAAAAAGCCTTCGACTCCATCAACAGGTCCGTCATGTTTTCAGTGCTGCGGCATTATATGGAATACAAAAGGTTGTGGTCAGTGCCATCCAGGTGCTCTACAAAGACTCCAATAGTGCCGTTATGGTAGATGGCAGTATCTCAGAGCCTTTCCAAGTAACAACTGGAGTGCTTCAGGGCGATGTGTTGGCACCATTCCTGTTCATTATCCTGGTAGACTACCTTCTGATGAAATCAACTTCTGGAATTGACGCTGGAATTGTTACCTACCCACGTCGGTCAAGCAGGTATCCTGCCAAGATGCTGAATGACCTGGATTTTGCTGATGATATTGCCCTGCTGGAATCTTCCATAGCCCGGGCCCAGTCACAGCTTACTAGGACTGCAACTGCAGCAGCAGATCTAGGCCTTGTCATCAGCGCACCTAAGACAGAATATATGACTGGAAACTTTAACGCCCAACCAGCACTTGAAGTCTATGGTAGTACCATCAACCATGTCACAGACTTCAAGTATTTGGGTGCCAAGATGTGCTCTAGTGTTGGAGACCTAAAAAGAAGAAAAGCACTAGCCTGGGCAGGTTTCTGGAAACTGGAACGCCTTTGGAGAAGCCCGTCCCTGCCAATCGAAACAAAAATCAAGCTGTTTCAGACAACGTGTGTTACTGTCTTTCTGTACGGGTGCGAGTCATGGGTAATTACCAAGGACATGGAAAACAAGATCAATGCATTTGCAACATCTTGCTACAGAGTCATGTTAAACATCAAGCGTGTGGATCGGATTCCAAATGAAACCATCTACAACCTGACCAACACCACTCCACTGGTTGCCAGAGTCAAGATTCATCAACTCAAATTTCTCGGCCATATACTGCGTCTTGAAGATGGCGAGCCTGTGAAAGAATATGCGCTTTATATTCCACCACATGGGAAGAGGAAACCGGGACGGCCGCGCGCACTGAACTTTCAGTATGTCCAGCACCTCCTGGGAGATACTGAAGGGATGCTGCAGCCAAACAAAATTGTTTCGCTTGCCCAAGATCGCATTAGTTGGAGAAAGCTTGTAGTCGCCTGCTCCGCAGCTGACTGATGATGATGTATCAGAGCTGTCACACGTTTTTCAGAGAAATTTGCCATGAAAAAATGTTGGTAAAAATATGTTTTGAAAACATTTGCTGTAAGAATTGTGTGATTAATACTTACAAAGTAGTGTAATAATAAACATATGTAAAAAGTATCACTAACAGTTTGAGAGTGCTCGATACCCAGATGGGTAGAGCTGTAATACAAATTGATATGGTTTACACACCGAGTGCCACAACACTGTGTTTCATGCCCTGCAATCTTCAGGTGACTGAGTAGTGTAAATATTTCATGTGTAAAAGAATGTACTTTCATTTCAGGAGAAATCACGACTAGAATCTGAGTTACAAGATATTGATCAGAAGTGGCTGGCATTGTCTATGGAATATCAGAGAAAACAAGAACAGTTTACTATAGAAAGACAGGAGTTAGAAGAAATGCTGAAAGCTAATGAAGCTGTAAGTACTACCATAATCACTGAGGTATAAGACACCCTCCCCTGCCCCTCCCTCCCCTACTGCCTAACCCCTCACAGTGATCAGAAGTGATGGAATATCAGGGTAATCTGGCACAGTTTACTATAGAAAGACAGGAGTTGGGTTCCTACTAATATTTTCCACCCTGGTGCAGCTTCAAGTTGCTACCGTTCGCTCAAAGCACTAGTGTACATATAAATGCACAAGCAAAACAGTTAACATTAGATCCGATGTCTAGTTGATGAGCTACGGAGACAAATATTACCTAGGTCAATAATCTCAATAGGATCAAATGGCAACCTATGGTATTTGACATTTGTTATCCTCTATCTTGGTAACTATACATTGTAGATAGTGCAAACTATGTTTCTGAATTCCTTTTGGTAGACAAATAATTTGCTGCAACATTCACAGAAATCGGAGTAACTTTAAGTTATAACCCGTATGTAAACTGATAATTGATCTTTGACCTGTTGCGGCGCATAACTTCTGAACCAAAGGTCTTATTGAGAAAAAAAAAATTACATATTTGTGATACTTGGACCTAGACGAATAATTTGATATACTTTGAAGTCATTGAACACTTTCAATTTTTGACCCCTGTATAACCCTATGGGGTTATTTGTTTCAACATGCTCAAGGGTGCCGGGTGGTACCTGACAGATTCTGAACCAGTAGGTCTCGGAGATAGAGAAAACATTTTTTTTTTTTCATTTTTTTTTTTTATTAACGGCATCTTTATAGAGGGTAGCCCAGATCAGTGAACAAAGCACTGCTTTCCACTGGGGCCCTCTTTACATATTAAAATACAAAGTTATAAAAAATATACAAATATTGAAAAATAAAATTTCCTTAATCTTAAATTACAAAGCATAAAATTACAAAGTATAAATTGCACTTTTGTAAATTGCATGCATATCAATAAAATAAAGTCTGCACAAAAAAGCAACGCAGCTGCCACAAATACGTCTGTAGTTCCAGAACCAAATAGTTGCTCCCACAATATCCCAACATAAAAAGGAAGGACGATCCACCCACACACACTCCGATGCCCAATCTATCCAACTTGGTTCAACATCAACAACACAGCAGCGCCTCGATAGAAAAATCCCCATACTCAAAAATCCCCATACACCAAAAAACATTGTGCAGACATGACATCCAGACGCTACTTTTGAGTCGAGCCAAATATTCCTATTTCAGCACCAGACTATATAGATAAGTCAAACTATGTTCTCTCTACTCCAATTAGACTTATGCCAAGTCTTAATATTAGTTTATTTATTTGGTTTGTCTTGCAGCTTATAGATGAGTTATCCAAAGAAGTGAGAGAGTTACGGCATTATCAAGCAGAGCAGGAGCATAGTGTTAGACTTATGCCAAGTCTTAATGTTAGTTTATTTATTTGGTTTGCCTTGCAGCTTATAGATGAGTTATCCAAAGAAGTGAGAGAGTTACGGCCACAGAATTAGAGAAGGAGAACATGGACTCCCTATACCGCCACATACAATCGCGCCGTCAGCTATGGGGAGAAAATTGGGGGTATTCGGGTCCTTGCCGAAAGTGCGCGGAGACGAATGAAAACAATTCTGCGTCTCATCTGTAGCGTCTTGGTACTCGCGTGCAGGTCGCATCAAGTGCGTCTCTCAAATGCGCCCATTATCTATGTCGCGCCTGTATGACAACGAATGCCTCGAGCGCATTCCGAGGGAAACCGAATACCCCCAATTTTTGCTCCATGCCTGTATCAAGATGGCGGTCAAGTCCTGGTTCTCTGGTTTTAATTCTGTGCTTACGGCATTATCAAGCAGAGCAGGAGCATAGTGTTAGACTTATGCCAAGTCTTAATAGTAGTATATTTATTTGGTTTGCCTTGCAGCTCATAGATGAATTATCCAAAGAAGTGAGAGAGTTACGACATTATCAAGCAGAGCAGGAGCATAGTGTTAGACTTATGCCAAGTCTTAATATTAGTTTATTTATTTGGTTTGCCTTGCAGCTTATAGATGAGTTATCCAAAGAAGTGAGAGAGTTGCGGCATTACCAAGCGGAGCAGGAGCATAGTGTTAGACTCATGCGAAGTCCTAGTATTAGTGATCTACCCAGCAGATTTGATGAGGTCAAAAAGGAGGTGCATAAATTGAAAAGGGTAAGTTGCTGTGTGTCTGTTTTTTAGGTAGTCCAAAGGAAAAAGTCCTAATCGCATCACAATTTGTGTGGGGGTGTGTGTGTGTGTTGGGGGGGGGGGGAGGGTGTTATGTGCAAGGCTTTTGGATAAAATTTGGTCTCATATGAACAATTTTTAGTGCAACTAAACTTGGGCCATAGCTGCACTATGGGAACCCTCATCTGTTGGTGTGTTCAAGGTCATATACCGAGGTGAAAGGTCATTTGAGGTCAACTTGCAAATGGGCTGAAAATACAAAATTTTGTATCACATGAACAGTTCAAATCCAATTGTATATCAAAATTGGGTCATACCTACACTATGGGAACCCTCATTCATCTATTGGTGGTGTTCAAGGTCATATACCGAGGTCAAAGGTCATTTGAGGTCAACTTGTAAGTAGGCTGAAAATAACCCAGCAAAAGTATCCCACTATATAGTACTATAAATCAACCACCAATATAGTGTGATGCACCCTTGATCGTAAGATCAATGCGCCCATCACTAATGTTTTCATTCCACCAATAATATTATTGACAGTGACACATGTTTGTTGTACCGAGTGATTACTAAAGAACCCACAAACTCAACAATATGTTTTTGGTAGGAAAATGCTCACTTAAAAGAATCCAATGAAGAGATGAGTGCACAGATGCTTAACAACAGTGTACAAATACACCCAATATCTCCCAGATACACCCAATTTCTCCCAAATACACCCAGATGGCTGACAAAATACACCAGATGGCTGACAAAATACACCCAAATGTCTCCCAAATACACCCACATGTCTCACAAATACACCCAATGTCTCACAAATACACCCAAATGTCTCCCAAATACACCCAATGTCTCGCAAATACAATGTCTCACAAATACACCCAAATGTCTCGCAAATACACCCAATGTCTCACAAATACACCCAAATGTATTTCAAATATACCCAAATTTTTCACAAATACACCCAAATGTCACACAGATACACCCAATGTCTCACAAATACACCCAAATGTCTCACAAATACCATGAATACACCCAATGTATCACAAATACACCCAATTTCTTTTGATAATTTTTTCATCCAGGAAAATGCTCACTTAAAAGAATCCAATGAGGAAATGAGTGCACAGATGCTTAACAACAGTGTACAAATAGGAAGGAGTCTACTACACAGGGGCACACAGGATTCAAAATCAGAATCATTTGCTGCTGAATTAGAAACATCTTCCAAAGATGATGTAAGTATTTTGCTGAGTTCAAAATTAATCCCATGAGAACTACCTGCTGATTGGCCAAAAAGAAGTTTTCATTATCAATTGGACCAATCAGCAACATTGTTAGAATAATTTCACCACACAAAAAATTGGGGTGAATTATTTGCAAAGCTCCATTCTGATTGGTGATTAAAATGAAGATATCATGTAATTGACCAATCAAAGGCAATTTTAGATCAGCAGGTATAGTGCTCAGGGGGTTAATACATTTTGTTACAGTGAACCCGCATACCGCGGAAACATGGCATGTTGCCTCAGGGGATCGACGCTAAGTCAGGTACCGCGTGAGCAAACTCACAAATAAGCGCAAACAGCGAGCGCGTACAAAAAGAAACTTCGCGCATAAGATTTATTAAGCGATGTCGCCAGGTCTGTACGCTGTACCGGCGTCAGCTGAATTCGAGTACGCTTAGAGGGCACAGGCATGAAAATTCCAATCTGTGTATTAATAATCTAAGCAGTGAACCTCTTGACAGCCATTGTGGATGAAAAGAGGCTATTCCATTCAGGCCCGTATATAGCCAGACTTTTTCGTGGATGTGCGGACATTCCAAATACAGACCTTTTCATTAGAAATCTTCATTCTGGCCAAAAATAGACTTTTATCTCCTCTGTAATTGATTTTTGGATTGTATTTTTTAACAAATTTCACAGAAAGTTCATGATTTGGGGTATATTTATCAAAATGTTTGGCTCAATTTTGCTATTTTTTACAAAGCAGACCTTTTGCAGGTTTATAGGCATGCATCACTCCCACTGCACCCATTGGTTATGGGCCTTATTCCAGTTCACCCCCACTGCACCCACTGGTTATGGGCCTGATTCCAGTTGGTATGATAATGCTCCAGTTATCCAGTTACTATAGGTTTCTCGGGGGGTTGATGTGGGTAGGGATTGTGCCTCAGAGAATCTAAAAGTGGACCCATATTTTCACCAATTTTTCAAGATTATTTTAACACATTTGTATACCTACGGCCTAGTTTTTTGGTTGAAGTTCACACGATTTTGCAGTTTTGAAAAATGAATCCATTTTAATACAAAATTTGATATAGAAAGAGGGCATTATGTTGTGCATTGTAGGCATGGCCCTTTACCTATGTTGTCTCTCTCCACCTAGGTGTATAAATGGGTACTAGAATACAGTGCTGGGAAAGGTAAAACAGACATGTTATGCAGGAGGGGTGAGACCTCCGAAGCAAGTTAAAGGTAAAACAGACATGTTATGCAGGAGGGGTGAGACGAAGCAAGTTAAAGGTAAAACAGACATGTTATGCAGGAGGGGTGAGACCTCCGAAGCAAGTTAAAGGTAAAACAGACATGTTATGCAGGAGGGGTGAGACCTCCGAAGCAAGTTAAAGGTTCTGGCCCAAATACCTAGGAAAATGAAAAGGGCACTTGACCTGTGAGCATTTCTCTAACATGACCTTTACCTATATGTATAAAAATGGGTTCATCTCTCAAATCCATGCACTTAAGTATGTGAATGCCATTTTTTACAGGTTTTTTTAATTATCAAAAAAAAAATATGCAGACTTAAAAGGGCATTTCGTGATCCACAGCCTCATCCCCCCACTTTTCTCAAAAAAAGTTGAGATTTTTGTACCACTGGAAACCTCTGGCTACATTATGTTTATGTGCCAAAAATTTCTTGCAGATTAATTCGTTTAGCAAAAATATTGTCACATTTTGAATTTCGTTCTGGTATACCAGAACGAAATTACAACACATTGTCTAGGGACCAGTGAAATACACATAATCATGCATAACTCTCAAACGCAGAATCAACTGAAATTTTGGGAATAAGCTTTTTTTGTGGATACCTACTGCAAAATGTCATAAAAAGAGGATGCTTGGATCACGAAATCCTCCTTTAAAACACAATGAGGTTTTTTAAAAAGTCCCGTGTTGCACTTACCTTGTTTACATTTAAGAAATTTTTTTTTTTAAATCCACCATAGCACATCTTTTTTGCAAAATGTTTGAGAGACTAACCTTTCTTTTTTGGCCTTTAGAAGCAAAGGTTAGTGTAATGGTCTTCTCACTTGCTTCTCATCACTGTGGCCAAGGTTCAATTTCCCGCTTTGCCCCATGTGAATTTGGTTGTCGATCCATGCACATCCTCAATAGGTTTTCCTGGTTGATCCAGTGTCCCCTGCTTCTAAAATCGGACCTCTTCCCGTATCAGTCCCATAACCCTGTCCTGTCATATTCGGTTGACATAGTCGCCTCTGAGCACTATTGGGCTTTTTCTGGCTTCGGCCGAATATAATATAAAATGTTCTTCATCTTTTCTACAGATAATGCAAGCATTGAAAGAAGAAGAGCGGATGAATCATGACTTACGAGAATACATTGGTCAAATTTTAACACGTGTACTAGAAAGTAACCCAGGACTATTAGAAATCAAACCTCGTCAGAGGCACGGGAGCACAGCCTCTGCCGCAAGCACTAGTAGCAGCTGTACATGACAGCAAGGAATTAAGTAGAATGTGACAGAGTCTAACTGTGTGAATCTGGTCTCTGCCACGACTAGTACTAGTAGCAGCTTTATACATGGCAGTATAAAGCTGTGTTAATCTAGCCTCTGCTACAAGCACCAGTGACACCTGAAGTTAGCAGCTAGAAATGAACCAGAATGTGACAGAGTCTAGCTGTGTGAATCTAACCTCTGCTGCAGGCATTAGCGATGTCTGTAGTTAGCAACTACAAATGAACCAGAATGTGACAGAGTCTAGCTGTGTTAATCTAGCCTCTGCTACAAGCACCAGTGACACCTGAAGTTAGCAGCTAGAAATGAACCAGAATGGGACAAGAGTCTAGCTGTGTGAATCTAACCTCTGCTACAGACACTAGTGACATCTGTAGTTAGCAACTATAAATGAACCAGAATGTGACAGAGTCTAGCTGTGTGAATCTAACCTCTGCTGCAAGCACTAGTATATAATGGAATGTGTGTTTGTGAATGTATTTTGTAATTATCATTGTGCCTTGATTGTGACAATTGTATATCACCCTTAAAGGGTTATTTTGTTATTCACTGTTTGTTGCCTTATGTGAAATTAGGCTCCTTATGTGAAATATGAAATTCACACTCACAGGGGAGTATGAACTACCCGGGTGAACTACACACGGAATTAGCACATTAACCAACTCTATTTGAAACTCACATTACCTCTGTGGAAGATTCAGGTTGAATCTTTCTCAAGAGGGTGTATGGAATTCATATGGAGCTGCCTAATGCATTCATTCCATTTAAACTTCATACTCCCTCTGTGGAAGATAAAAGTAAAATCTTCCATAGGGGGAGTGTGAACTTTATATGGATTAGCCCATAGACCTGATGATTGGAACAATTGAAGGGAATCCCAGGATATTGTACAATTTGTATGCTGCATGCAGATGCACAAATACCCATTTTTACCAACAATGGGCTAGTCCAAAGTCCAAGATGAAATCTTTATGTAAACTGTCCTTATATCTAAACTGACAGTTTTCTCAACCTGATGAGATATAAAACTGGTCAAATGTAAAATAAATAGTAAGAAAATAATGTGCTATGTACTCTGTATATCATAGTTTCAAAAACTTTACCTTGGATTTTTTTTAAAGTAGGGTATCAATTTAAAGCTAGCATTATAGCACAGATATTGGTTGCCTTTTAACTCCAAAAAAGTTTGAAAATGGCATTTATTGCCTTTTACATCTGACCTCTTTGTGTATTTAAGATATCATTACGTTTTGTTACCTGGAGAGATTTGATCATGTCTCACCTCCTTTTTCAACCAAATCGATGGTAATAATTCTTGTAGTGAGGGATCAACATTTAACCACATTGCCTCAGGCAAAACTCACATCCTGGGAACTAAATATCACACAAGGTCATTTTTATGTAACTCATTGACCCATGTGTGCCATATACTGCCTCCAGCTATAATGACAGCTTGGTGACCTGGTCAACTCATTGACAGATCCCAGCCTCAGGAAGGGATTCAATTTTTGATCAATTCTCTTCATGTAGTGAAACGTAATGTGATGCGTTCATCGATCAGTTCCTGCACTGCAATATCATGTGTCTAACTATCAGAAATATGCCAAGAAAATTATTTTCATATTGTGACAATCATGTTAAATCAGTTATCAGCCTATTAGTTGTGGTCATTCTGCACAAAATTATTACAATGATTGGGAATTGGGATATATGACATTTTTATATGACATTTTTGGGATATATGACATTTTTGATCTGATAATAGAAATAGTGCCACCCTTGAGACTTATGCAAGCATCAGATTAAAGCTTGAACCTACCCTTCTCAAGCCTTCGACACAACATCAGTGTCTATTCGACACCAAAGTGTGGGCTGTCGAGTTACATCATGTGTCTCATTTTGCTTGCTGCTGGGAACAGATATCATACAGTCATAAAGGGGTGCCTACTTTAAAACCTCATCAAGTCAATATGGTTCAGGAATGTCCCCTCATTGTTAATGCCCAATACATACTTGAATACTTCATAAAATACAATGCTTTGGTTTCATAAAATCAAACAAAGAATAGAGCTGTACAATAACAATTGTACAGACATAATTGCAAGCTTATTATACTCTTAATTAGTAACAAATAATGAATAGGATTATTGATTACTTTAACACAAGTGTTTAACTGGCAATGAGAAACATGTAGGGCCCTACCGGCCAGGCTTTGGTGTCGAATCTACACTGTAGCGTCAAAGGCTTGAGGAGGATAGGTTCAAGTTTCAAACTGATGCTTGCATAACAACCTGCCAAAATGTGTATGATGTACATAGAATATATGTAAACACTGTGAAATAAAGACTGAAAATCACACTGATATAAAACTGGAAATTTCACGAACAAAAGAAAAGAAGCACTGCAATAACATTCTAGGTGTGCTAGTGTTGATCTTTATCTTTACTTCCATTTCTCTCTTCATATGGGCCATGCCATAACAGTGTGAATAGCCCATTTGTTTACAGTGTGATTTTCCAGATATCAGTGTGATTTTCCAGATATCAGTGTGATTTTCCAGATATCAGTGTGATTTTCCAGATATCAGTGTGATTTTCCAGATATCAGTGTGATTTTCCAGATATCAGTGTGATTTTCCAGATATCAGTGTGATTTTCCAGATATTAGTGTGATTTTCCAGATATCAGTGTGATTTTCCAGATATCAGTGTGATTTTCCAGATATCAGTGGGATTTTCCAGATATCAGTGTGATTTTCAATATTGTAGTTTCAAAGTAAATGTTTTTTGTTAAATGTGCAATTCAATATGTTTAGGATGTGATGTGCCATATTTGTAATGACCTACATGTATACCAGGCATGTGAACACTAATTACTGTAAAACAACTTAATTTTGCGAGGTATTTAATTTCACGAATTCCGATATGGCCCAACACGGAAGTAGTAAAATATCGCAAACTATCATCAAAATAGACAGTCAAAATGACAAAATATATAAAAAATCAAGGTTTAATCTGAAATACTAGATATTCCTTGTACATTAGAGGCCACGAAAAGGGAAATTTATCCAGTGTTTAGAGCGATGTAAACGGATAGAAATATGAAAGTTAGTGCAGAATTCTGTGGAGTTCAAAATTTGGCATACTTTTAGGTATAAGCTTATAACGAAATTGTAAATTCGCGGAATTAAATACTCGCGAAAATGTTGATCATCTCCAATTCGCGAAATAAAGCACCCGCGAAATTAAAGTGTTTAACAAATTTATGTTTTATAGAACAGATGGTGTTCAGATGTTATTGTTTTTAAATATTTCTTGCCAGTTACCATGGTTACCCAGGATAATATTGAGGGTGTAGTTCAACACTGTCTCATCTCTATTATAGCCATTTTGAAGAAATTGTGTTTAATGCTTTTCGTACCTATATATATCCTTCAACATGAAAATTCAATATCCAGAGCTATCTCAAGAACCACTGAACCAAATCAGGGATTGTTTGTACTCATTTTAATGCATTTTTCATGCTGATTCCAATTATGGTCATAAAAATGTACAATTCAGTCAACACCTGCAGCCATGGAGAGGGTTAGAGATTAGAGCTATGTTTCATTGGCCTGTGGCTTGATTTGGGTTGGAAATGGACATGTCCTTACTGTCACTGGAAAACCCATTGTCTGAAAATTTGGTACCAACATTTAATTTTCGCTAAAAATATAGATGAGACAATAAATGGCTGTACTGAGCCCTCGATATTTGGAATGTTGGTATTTTAAGAGTACTACCATTATATTATTTTCAAACTTTTGGGGAGTGAAAGGTGAAGCTGAAAGTACAAACTTAGTAAAATATTTCAGGCCATGTAGCAGTGGTACGATTTGGAGAAAATGCAGAAATTAGATTTCAGCAGACTAAAAGCTTAACCCCCTGAGCACTACCTGCCGATCTAACAATGACTCTGATTGGTCAATTACATGATATCTTCACTTTAATCACCAATCAGAATGGAGCTTTGCAAATAATTCACCCCAATTTTTGTGTGTGGTGAAATTATTCTAACAATGTTGCTGATTGGTTCAATTGATATTGAAAACTTCTTTTTGGCCAATCGACAGGTAGTTCTCATGGGCTAAATAAAATGATTAGAAAATCAGATAATTGTGTATGAACAAAAATGGAAATATATTGTGGATATTATTCCAAATATCAATTAATCTAAATTGTGAATTGCCATCTTGCGGCTATTCCAGTTGAAATCCCCACTCCCCATGTGGAAGATTTAGCCATCTACAGAGGGAGTATAGGTTTCAAATAAAAAAGACAATTGTGTATTAAACTTCCATTTGAAATACTGCAGTTGTTGAAGATATAGGTAAAGCCATATCCCGGGGGAGTATGGGTTTTAAAATAATTAGCCTTGTCAATTCCATTTGAAAATCATTCTCCCTCTGTGGAAGACTGTTTTTCACTCATCCAGTGATATGGCAGATTTTGTATGGAATAGTCCCATTATTCATCCAGTAATTATTTTTGAAATCAAAACAATCAGTGGAGATTCGCAATTCAATTTGCTATGTAATTCTGTGCACATCATCTGCAACCATCAGGTGCATGATGAAGTTGGATGATTTCAGATGCAATTTAGCAAAGTGGTTTGATTTTAAAAGTTAACATGAATGTGTGTGCTACATACAAGGTCTATGTTATTAAGCAGGGACAAGTGATTTGGCGCGAAAAAAAGTGCCAATTATGTGGAGATTGCACGGAACATTTTTCCGTACAAATCATGTATCCCTGCCCATAGGAAAAAAATAGCCAATTGCGCGGAGATTGCGTGGAAAAAAAGTTCCGCGCAAATCACTTGTCCCTGGTTATAAGCCAAGAATGTACTAGTAATGTCATGTTCAACTCTTACAATGTTATATACTTCTTGTAAATCATATTGTAACAATATTTTGTTGATTTTAAGTGCCCAAATTTGACACGTTGCCTTTGTATTTTATTGATGTGTGTGTATCTCGTCAGCTAGAGGATGTTTAAAAGTACTACCCATAATCCATTGCAAAGGATTATCCGCAAGGTTTCATGTGCCACTGTAGCTTGCAAATTGCATTGAAAAGATGTCTTATTTTAAAATTTCTAATTCATTTGGGTGGATTTTTAGTACATTTGGGTGTATTTCTAATACATTTGGGCATATTTTTAATACATTTGTGTGTATTTCTAATACATTTGAGTAATATATTTCTAATATATTTGGGTGTATTTCTAATACATTTGGGTAATATATTTCTAATATATTTGGGTGTATTTCTAATACATTTGGGTGTATTTCTAATACACCTGGGTGTATTTCTAATATACTTGGGTGTATTTCTAACGCATTTGGGTGTATTTATAGTGTGTGGAAGTGCTTCAATCATTCTCTGCTCTTTGGCTGCCTTAAGTGTTATCATTTGCCAATGATATACTGCGGATGACCTAGACCTGTTTGCTCACAATATTGGCTATATAGCGCACCCAATGGGTGTAAATTGGGAAGTGCTTCAATCATAGCTGCCTTGAGTTTAATTATCATTTGCCAGTGATATACTGCAGATGACCTTAACCTGTTTGGTCACAATATTGAGCTGGCTACATAGCGTACCCAATGGGTGTAAATTGGGAAGTGCTTCAATCATCCTCTGCTCATTAGCTGCCTTTTAGTGTAATTATCATTTGCCAGATATGAAATATTACGTTCATTCCCATGTTATACTGCGCCAATAAAGTATCCTTACACTTGGAAATATAATCACAATTTCCAAACTGAACAATATTGGGGCAAATTTGTTTTTTTAATAGAATGCACTATCTAATCCTGCACATTATGACACCACAATGAATCCATTGTGACCTCAAGAAGTAAAGTTACAAGCAATTGAATAGACGAAGGTCCAGGTCCAGTTTTAAAAGTGACAAACTGGCCTATTCAAAACTCCACAGACTAGACATCTGGTTTGAGAGTGGTGAATGGCTAATTTATGCATTTGGCTTTAATTTAAAACAAAAGGAACAAAAGAAAACTGAAACAAAAGAACTGACAAAAAAATAAAGTTATGAAAAATACAGAAAAGCAAAAACTGAAATAAAAACTTCTTTAAATAACGCTTCATTGAAGAAACAGTTTGTCACTTTTAAAACTGGACTTTCGTCTATTCAATTGAAACTTTACTTCTTGATGTCACATGCGATTCAATGTGGTGTCATAATGTGCAGGATTAAATAATGCATCTATTAAAAAAAGAAATCTGCCCCAATATTGTTCATTTTTGACATTTTGATTATTTTTCCAAGTGTAAGGATACTTTATTGGCGCAGTATACATGATTTGTGTGTGCTTTGAAAGTGCCCTTAAAATAAGTTACATGCCTATACCACATACTAAATCCATCTTCGTACCCAGTGTGTATAATGTGATGTACTTGTGACAAATCCAGGATTTCTCAAGTGAGGGGCTTAAGTCGGTGTCAATATCACCAACCGATGGCTTAGGTCAAAGGTCAATTATTCCAAAATCGGCTATAGCGTGACATTTTGTATTCATTTTCACACTAAAGTGGCCTTCCTTCAAAAAACTCTCAAAAATGATTTGTCTTCAGATATCATAACCAACTTAGTGAAGATGAAGATGAAATGAGCGTAAAGTCGCAAGTTCAAGACCTTCCCATTATTGAGGTACTGTTCTTTGGTTGAAGACACCTGTATCTCCTCGTCTCAAGTTGAGTAACACGCATGTGTATACGCCCAGTGGGATTAAGTTTGCGCACACAATTTGAATCTGCCACTACGAAATCCAACATGGTGTTACTCTCATCTTGAGATGAGACACAGTATGGTATATCCATTGTGAATGCTGTACTCTCTATTCAGTCCCCATAGTATATACCACTGCCAATATAGGTGTCTTCAAGCAAAGAACATCAGCTTAAAGCCATATTATAACATATGCTGAGGAGGACGCCCTCACAGATTTTTTTAATTCATTTTTTTTTCACGATTATATTGTACTTTATTTTCCAATATATCCTGCAAAAATCAAGACTCTAGGTGCTGTAGTTTAAAGCCATGATTTCTCCGTGATATGGAAAAACGGAAAAATTCACGGAATTCGGGGTTTGCTCACGGAAATTTGAAAGTGCCACAAAGTAGTGAAAATGTATGCACTTTTCAGTGCTATATAATGTAAAACGGAAAATCACGGAATCATCCAATTTGTAACACGGAATTTAAATTTTGTAACACGGAAAAATCATGGCTTTACTGTACGTAGTTTTATCAAAATCCGAGATTTTGAATAAAATGCGGAACCGGCGTTTTATTATTACGATGGAATTATTAGTCGAACGCATACACGATGTTCATTACACTTTTTTTTTTTATACTGCGTCCACCACCGTGATCTACACAACAAAGGGTCGCACCATAACATGACCGAAGGAGTGGTACGTATTGGCGACATATGCGCTGGTAGTAAATTCCAATTTTGTTTGCTTTGCAGTAGTTGTTCGGCTCAAAAATAAAAGGGGATATATCTGACAGTAAGAACTAACATTTTATGGCAAAGAAATGCTAATCTATTTTGTATGAAAATGTTATAATATGGCTTTAACAGTTGGAACGTCTTGAAACTCCCAACTTGTGACTTTACGCTCATTTCTTGAGAGCAGGTCATATATGTTTAACCCCCTGAGCACTACCTGCCAATCTAACATTGCCTCTGATTGGTCAATTACATGATATCTTCACTTTAATCACCAATCAGAATGGAGCTTTGCAAATAATTTACCCCAATTTTTTTGTTTGGTGAAATTATTCTAACAATGTTGCTGATTGGTCCAATTGATAATGAAAACTTCTTTTTGGCCAATCGGCAGGTAGTTCTCATGGGGTTAAAACCTGTGAGGAAGAAATTCTGTTCTGAAAAGTGATCTGGTGGATATTGCCATCAAACCTGTTGATCATGTGTTTTTTCTGCATGTAGAAATTAAACTTTTTAATATGCTTGCCATTAATTGTACATATTTAGTATTTATAAATGTAAAAAGAAATTTATATAAGATATTTTGAAATTATTGCATCTTTTTGATCATGTGATATAAGCCTTTATGTAAATCCACAGAAGATATCGTACACTTCCCATAATGCATTTCTTCAATTTCAATAATCTGTACTGATTTGCTTTCCAGTTCAACATGGGTAGATACCGTAAACGTTCGCCTAATGGCGCACCTGGGCTCCTTTGCCTTGGGGTAAATTTTATGTGCAAATAGACAGCTCCCTCCTCTGAGATCCCAATAAGAATTAAGGTTCCGTGCCCTATTTGCTGGTGGGAATTTTACGGGATGGCACTATTAGGTTAATGTATCTAAAATTCCACTTATGTCAATGGATCCAATAGCGCCATTAGGCGAACGTTTACGGTAGTTATGAAAAGTACCAATGAACAGAGCACATCCACATCTTGCAAATTATGATTATTTCATGACTGTAGACCCATGTTTAGCCAGGCTCTCAAACAAATGGAACACATACAAAGTAATAGGAGTGTCATTTGATGAAATGGGGCGATATATCATATTGCAAAGGATTCTGGGAAGGGTAAGATATCTTCTCCAATGTAATTCCTTGAGTGCATTTCAGGTCAATGTAGTACTACTACTAGGACAAAGAATTCAATATTGGGCTAATTTCAAACCCAACCTCTCCCTGTGGAAGGTTTTGGAAATATCTTAAACCATAGATCATCAAAACATGTTTCGATGATCTGTGGTGAATGATTCAGGTTGAGTCTTTCCCAGAGTTTGTATGAAATTCAAATGGAGCTGCCTAATGCATTTGAAATTCATATTCCCCGTGTGGAAGATACTTCCAAAATTTTCCACCGGGGGAGTGTGGACTTTATATGGATTAGCCCCATTGGATCATGCACTGAAACCAAATTCGGGCATGTTGAAAAAACCAATGATATTTGGTATGTAAATATACCACTACCAAGGACTTTGTTTGTGTGTGTGGGAGGGGGTTGGGGTGGAGGGGTATTTTGCACAGAATACACTGTAATTTCATCAGAATTTCATGCAATTTTGTCAGGATCAGGAAGAGGTTCCATCCTCATGACCTTTGACCTAGTATATTGTGATTTGAGTATGGTCTTTGTCATTTGTGGAGAGAGTGACAAACAATACATTCCAGTAGGCAAGAGACCACAAAACCAACCACAATTCAGCTATTCCGTTTAAAATCCACACTACCCCTGTGGAAGATTTTAGAAAAGTCTTCTACAGTGGGAGTATGAATTTCAAATGGAACAACACCATTAGCAGCTCCATTTGAAAATCACCCTCCCCCTGCAAAAGATGCAGGATGAATCTTTCTCAGAGGGTGTATGAAATTCAAATGGAGCTGCCTGTTATGTGCTCATTGCATTTGAAATTTATACTCCCCTGTGGCAGATATTTCCAAAATCTTCCACAGGGGTAGTGTGGATTTTAAATGGAATAGCCCATAGAGGATGCTAGTTCTAAAAGCGTGTTAAGTCACAAAATCATGAAAAGAGAGCTGTTGTCAGTTTCTGCTACAAGGGACATATCTGCACCCTCTGTGCAAGTTTCATAGTGATAAATATATGGTAGAGCATTGAAACTGCATGGACAAAACCACAACCTTGCATTGACACTACATGGACATAAGGGGCTATCATTTTCTTTGGGGTCCAAAATTTACAAAAAGTCGACGTCAATTAAATTGCGACCCCCCTATTTCACCAACAAAGATTTTATGACCCCCAACCACCGATACACCTTACACCTAAACAGGCTAAAAATGTATTGAAATTAGTCTTTTTGAATAAAATAACACACTATCCGTGGTCATCTTGTGACTCCCTACATTTTGGTCATCAAAAATTTTATGACCCCCCCCCCTTTTTTATTATTTATGACCACCCCCCTTCTGAAGAAAATGATTTTGAAATGGACTCAATGTGACTGACTTAACCCCCTTTTAGAACTAGCATCCTCAATTCACCAACGTCGTTGGTCATAAAAGCCCACAGGAGTGCATAATCTTTGATTTATCAATACGGAATAAAGCTAGATACAGCATCATCCATATGGCACAATTCATATCTCATTAAATAGCATTCTCTAACGTTTATGAACTTGCTTACATGTATGGTGTTATGACATCACACTACAGTCCAACCTCTTTTATCCGGCCATGATGGGACCAAGCATTGTCCGGAAAAGTGAAATGGCTTAGGTCAAAGGTCAATTATTCCAAAATCGGCTATAGCGTGACATTTTGTATTCATTTTCACACTAAAGTGGCCTTCCTTCAAAAAACTCTCAAAAATGATTTGTCTTCAGATATCATAACCAACTTAGTGAAGATGAAGATGAAATGAGCGTAAAGTCGCAAGTTCAAGACCTTCCCATTATTGAGGTACTGTTCTTTGGTTGAAGACACCTGTATCTCCTCGTCTCAAGTTGAGTAACACGCATGTGTATACGCCCAGTGGGATTAAGTTTGCGCACACAATTTGAATCTGCCACTACGAAATCCAACATGGTGTTACTCTCATCTTGAGATGAGACACAGTATGGTATATCCATTGTGAATGCTGTACTCTCTATTCAGTCCCCATAGTATATACCACTGCCAATATAGGTGTCTTCAAGCAAAGAACATCAGCTTAAAGCCATATTATAACATTTGCTGAGGAGGACGCCCTCACTGATTTTTTTAATTCATTTTTTTTTTCACGATTATATTGTACTTTATTTTCCAATATATCCTGCAAAAATCAAGACTCTAGGTGCTGTAGTTTAAAGCCATGATTTCTCCGTGATATGGAAAAACGGAAAAATTCACGGAATTCGGGGTTTGCTCACGGAAATTTGAAAGTGCCACAAAGTAGTGAAAATCTGTGTAAAATGTCTAACTTTTGTGTTGATTTGCAAAAAAACAACAAAGAAAAGTGATTATTTAGCAGTAATCAACCATTAAACAATCCATTCTAGCATTTATTCTAGGCCTACGATGCAAGATTCTGTCCGATACAGCTATCGGAAGTACACACAAGACAATTGATGATGCTTAATTTTAATGGGGATGTTGAGGGGAGACTGCAGTAAAAAGGTACATATAATTATATAAGACAAATTACACTTTTAAAAACATGATTGTATGGGAATGTATGCACTTTTCAGTGCTATATAATGTAAAACGGAAAATCACGGAATCATCCAATTTGTAACACGGAATTTAAATTTTGTAACACGGAAAAATCATGGCTTTACTGTAGTTTTATCAAAATCCGAGATTTTGAATAAAATGCCGGAACCGGCGTTTTATTATTACGATGGAATTATTAGTCGAACGCATACACGATGTTCATAATACACAGTACGTACACGGCGTGCGGGACGGTGATCTACACAACAAAGGGTCGCACCATAACATGACCGAAGGAGTGGTACGTATTGGCGACATATGCGCTGGTAGTAAATTCCAATTTTGTTTGCTTTGCAGTAGTTGTTCGCTCAAAAATAAAAGGGATATATCTGACAGTAAGAACTAACATTTTATGGCAAAGAAATGCTAATCTATTTTGTATGAAAATGTTATAATATGGCTTTAACAGTTGGAACGCCTTGAAACTCCCAACTTGTGACTTTACGCCATTTCTTGAGAGCAGGTCATATATGTTTAACCCCTGAGCACTACCTGCCAATCTAACATTGCCTCTGATTGGTCAATTACATGATATCTTCACTTTAATCACCAATCAGAATGGAGCTTTGCAAATAATTTACCCCAATTTTTTTGTTTGGTGAAATTATTCTAACAATGTTGCTGATTGGTCCAATTGATAATGAAAACTTCTTTTTGGCCAATCGGCAGGTAGTTCTCATGGGGTTAAAACCTGTGAGGAAGATATTCTGTTCTGAAAAGTGATCTGGTGGATATTGCCATCAAACCTGTTGATCATGTGTTTTTTCTGCATGTAGAAATTAAACTTTTTAATATGCTTGCCATTAATTGTACATATTTAGTATTTATAAATGTAAAAAGAAATTTATATAAGATATTTTGAAATTATTGCATCTTTTTGATCATGTGATATAAGCCTTTATGTAAATCCACAGAAGATATCGTATACTTCCCATAATGCATTTCTTCAATTTCAATAATCTGTACTGATTTGCTTTCCAGTTCAACATGGGTAGATACCGTAAACGTTCGCCTAATGGCGCACCTGGGCTCCTTTGCCTTGGGGTAAATTTTATGTGCAAATAGACAGCTCCCTCCTCTGAGATCCCAATAAGAATTAAGGTTCCGTGCCCTATTTGCTGGTGGGAATTTTACGGGATGGCACTATTAGGTTAATGTATCTAAAATTCCACTTATGTCAATGGATCCAATAGCGCCATTAGGCGAACGTTTACGGTAGTTATGAAAAGTACCAATGAACAGAGCACATCCACATCTTGCAAATTATGATTATTTCATGACTGTAGACCCATGTTTAGCCAGGCTCTCAAACAAATGGAACACATACAAAGTAATAGGAGTGTCATTTGATGAAATGGGGCGATATATCATATTGCAAAGGATTCTGGGAAGGGTAAGATATCTTCTCCAATGTAATTCCTTGAGTGCATTTCAGGTCAATGTAGTACTACTACTAGGACAAAGAATTCAATATTGGGCTAATTTCAAACCCAACCTCTCCCTGTGGAAGGTTTTGGAAATATCTTAACCATAGATCATCAAAACATGTTTCGATGATCTGTGGTGAATGATTCAGGTTGAGTCTTTCCCAGAGTTTGTATGAAATTCAAATGGAGCTGCCTAATGCATTTGAAATTCATATTCCCCCTGTGGAAGATACTTCCAAAATTTTCCACCGGGGGAGTGTGGACTTTATATGGATTAGCCCCATTGGATCATGCACTGAAACCAAATTCGGGCATGTTGAAAAAACCAATGATATTTGGTATGTAAATATACCACTACCAAGGACTTTGTTTGTGTGTGTGCGAGGGGGTTGGGGTGGAGGGGTATTTTGCACAGAATACACTGTAATTTCATCAGAATTTCATGCAATTTTGTCAGGATCAGGAAGAGGTTCCATCCTCATGACCTTTGACCTAGTATATTGTGATTTGAGTATGGTCTTTGTCATTTGTGGAGAGAGTGACAAACAATACATTCCAGTAGGCAAGAGACCACAAAACCAACCACAATTCAGCTATTCCGTTTAAAATCCACACTACCCCTGTGGAAGATTTTAGAAAAGTCTTCTACAGTGGGAGTATGAATTTCAAATGGAACAACACCATTAGCAGCTCCATTTGAAAATCACCCTCCCCCTGCAAAAGATGCAGGATGAATCTTTCTCAGAGGGTGTATGAAATTCAAATGGAGCTGCCTGTTATGTGCTCATTGCATTTGAAATTTATACTCCCCTGTGGCAGATATTTCCAAAATCTTCCACAGGGGTAGTGTGGATTTTAAATGGAATAGCCCATAGAGGATGCTAGTTCTAAAAGCGTGTTAAGTCACAAAATCATGAAAAGAGAGCTGTTGTCAGTTTCTGCTACAAGGGACATATCTGCACCCTCTGTGCAAGTTTCATAGTGATAAATATATGGTAGAGCATTGAAACTGCATGGACAAAACCACAACCTTGCATTGACACTACATGGACATAAGGGGCTATCATTTTCTTTGGGGTCCAAAATTTACAAAAAGTCGACGTCAATTAAATTGCGACCCCCTATTTCACCAACAAAGATTTTATGACCCCCAACCACCGATACACCTTACACCCTAAACAGGCTAAAATTGTATTGAAATTAGTCTTTTTGAATAAAATAACACACTATCCGTGGTCATCTTGTGACTCCCTACATTTTGGTCATCAAAAATTTTATGACCCCCCCCCCTTTTTTTATTATTTATGACCACCCCTTCTGAAGAAAATGATTTTGAAATGGACTCAATGTGACTGACTTAACCCCCTTTTAGAACTAGCATCCTCAATTCACCAACGTCGTTGGTCATAAAAGCCCACAGGAGTGCATAATCTTTGATTTATCAATACGGAATAAAGCTAGATACAGCATCATCCATATGGCACAATTCATATCTCATTAAATAGCATCTCTAACGCTTATGAACTTGCTTACATGTATGGTGTTATGACATCACACTACAGTCCAACCTCTTTTATCCGGCCATGATGGGACCAAGCATTGTCCGGAAAAGTGAAAAATCCGGATAAGTGAATTACATGTAATTCTGTATTGAAAGTTCCAAGGACTGAAATTGTGACAACAAAAGATTGGGCTAATATGGGATAATAGCACTAAAAGATGGCTTTAGAATGCTTTATGCAACATAGATATGCCATTCTAAGCATTCAGAGTATGGAATTAAGGTGTTAAATCATCAAAACCACATTTTCCTGGGAAGATTTCACAGCCGGATAACAGAGAGATCCATATAAAAGAGGTCCGGATAAGAGAGGTTGGACTGTATAATCATCTGAATGACCAATTAGAATAAGCTCAATTGTCTTCAGCCCTACCACCTTTCTTACCATGTTGCTGATTGGCTCAGTAAATCATAAAAGCCTTCTTATAACCAATCAGCAGGTAGTACTCATGGTGTTAACCTATCGCTATTCTTACTATGTTGCTGATTGGCGCAATAAATCATAATATCCTTCTTATAACCAATCAGCAGGTAGTACTCATGGTGTTAACCTACCACTATTCTTACCATGTTGCTGATTGGCTCAATAAATCATAATATCCTTCTTGTCACCAATCAGCAGGTAGTACTCATGGTGTTAACCTACCACCTTTCTTACCATGTTGCTGATTGGATCAACAAATCATAATAGCCTTTTTGTAACCAATCAGCAACAAGTACTCATTTGCATGGTCACGTTTTCATTCCAGAGTGACAATCAAGGCGACATTATAAAATCTGTTGTACAAAATTGTATCATAGAAGATATTTTTATAAACAAAAATTATGATCTTTGTATCTTTGTGAAAAAAATATTGATCTTGAAAAACTGTAATATATCATTAGAAAATAACAAGTACAGTATTTGAATGTGGACATTGAAGAAGAATTTTCCAATTGACAGTCCCAATTTTGGTCATATCATACTAATAGGTGCAGAGCAGTTGGGCAAAGGTGAAGAGCAGGTATACATCTTGAAAGTAATATCTCAAACTTTAACCCCATGAGAACTACCTGCTGATTGGCCAAAAAGAGGTTTCATTATCAATTGGACCAATCAGCAACATTGTTGGAATAATTTCACCACACAAAAAAATTGGGATGAATTATTTGCAAAGCTCCATTCTGATTGGTGATTAAAGTACAGATATCATGTAATTGACCAATCAGAGGCAATGTTAGATCGGCAGGTAGTGCTCAGGGGGTTAATATTTGTCTCAATCTGGCAACGTTATGTGCTGGTTATTTAGACTGGCGCCTTGAGTCGGTCAACATTCAAGTTGACCACTGAGAAACGTATGTGTCAAAAAAGTGTTGGACTTTTCCTCAGAATCAGCACAGTAGTGTCCAAGTTATTTTTGATACATATCGACTGCTCAGTTGCTAGATAGTTGCCATGTGTAGCTGAGTACAATATACAGTGTAAATTACCAAATGTTCACAGGGCAGTAAGCCAAAGAATTAAGGTACTAGTTATGTTCACCCCTGTATATCCTAAACAAAGACAAATATGTCAACATTAAAAGAAGCAGCCACTACCTGTACTTTTTAACTATGATTCAAATAAATGTATGTCCAGTTGATCAGTTTTATGTTTAATTCAATATTTATTAAACCTGGATGAATGACAACCTTCACAAACGTATGATTTAAGACCTTATTTGTTGAAATTGGCTGTGAATTAAAGAAACGGTGATCTAAAACCTAAGGAAGAAACAAAATCAAAAGTTGCAATTTTGTGTTCTAATCAATGAAAGCATGTCGCTAGTTTAACATGCTAATCAATGGAAGCACGGCGCTAGTCCTCTTATTCAAGAACTCCTTGTGTACAAAAACAGTACAAATCACTATATAGGGCTTGCAATGGCCGGAGCAAACTCCAACTTCTAAATTGGCATCTTCCTTGGGTTTTTGAATGTTGTGTCTTTATTTCTTTAGAGATTTCAACGAATGAGGTCTTAAATTTGAGTTAAAAGATGCAGCTGTTTGCTGTTTGTTCCAATTATGACATACCTGTGTTTGTTTAGGATATGCAGGGGCTGAACATAACTGGTACCTTAATTTTTTGGCTTACTGTATTGCACTTACCTACTTCTGGCACTAAGCAGTCGCTGTGTGACTTATTCCCACTAAATGAGCGTAAAAATGCAAGTTCAGGTAAAAAGATTCCACAAAAGCACACCTCAAAACTTGCTATTTTTACCCTTATCTCGTGTAACGTCACATCTACCACCGTGACGTCACAGGTCAAGAATACAGAGCCAATTCAAGATCAGTTGGCCTGATGATGCGTCATGGATATGACGTGATACCGTAGCCATCATAAATAGTAAGTCCAGTTGAATAGAATTATAATTTAGTACAACTATATTTACCCTTGCCACAGCATAATCATTTTTAATCACTTTTTAGGAGGACACAGTCATTTTTCTCACAGTGTAAAATTCTTTCAATCCACTTATATGGTCTGCCAATATCAGGAATATTCAACATTTGGGACTACAATGAACATTTTTGTAAACAAATATGATTTTACATAACAATTTCTATGGCCCAGGCACTCAAGATGACTCAGAGTCCCCCCCCCCCAAAAAAAAAAAACACACACCAAAAATGTGATGTCTCCACTGCTCAAGTCACAGCTCTTTCTCATCTGTTTGTATAGTAACCCATGTATGTGGGTGAATTTTTAAACACAGAAATAAAATTCTTACTTTAAGAATTGAATGTAATTCATTGTTGATTCTTTTTGTTTATTGGAGTGTCAATAGTTTCAGATACATTTGATTGATTTCTAATACATTGGGTGTATTTCTAATACATTTGGGTGTATTTCTAATACATTTGGGTGTATTTCTAATACATTGGGGTGTATTTCTAATACATTTGGGTGTATTTCTAATACATTGGGGTGTATTTCTAATACATTTGGGTGTATTTCTAATACATTTGGGTGTATTTCTAATACATTTGGGTGTATTTCGAAGACATTTGGGTGTATTTCTAATACATTTGGGTGTATTTCTAATACATTTGGGTGTATTTCTAATACATTTGGGTGTATTTCTAATACATTTGGGTGTATATTTAAACATCACCAAAGGCTTAAAATAACCTAGGGACAGAATAAGCCTTTTTAAAGAATGACAGACACAATATGCCTGGGGGAGAAGGGCATATCATCAATTTTTTGGTGGGTAATACATATGCTCCCCTGGAGTCTTGGGAGCTGATGGCATGCCAGTAAAATAGGGTCTTTTGAGCTGCGAACGGTCAAAGTCATGGGTCTTTCTTGGCTTTCTAGTTGAACATGAAAATTGGATGGAAAAAAATCAGAAATATGAGGAACGAGCAATTAAGAGGTCTTTTAGTGCTGAAATTATCAAAATCAGGTCTTGCTGGGCTCTATTTACGAAAAATCCGGGGGTCTTTCGGAGCAGCGCTGGCCGAAGGCAGGGGTCTTTCGGGGGGAAGCTTACCCGTATGGTCAGTTATGTAGCCATGATTATCAATACATGTATTAGGAATACACCCAAATGATTAAGGAATACACACACATGTGTCATGAATACACTCAAATGTATTAGAAATACACCCAAATGTCTCAGAAATACACCCGAAGGTCCCAAATATTAGTAATACACCAAAATGTATTAGAAATACACCAACATGTTTTAGAAATACACCCAAATGTATTAGGAATACACCCAAATGTATATTAGGAATACACCCAAATGTATTAGGAATACACCAAATGTATTAGGAATACACCCAAATGTATTAGGAATACACCCAAATGTATTAGGAATACACCCAAATGTATTAGGAACACGCCAAGTGTATTAGGAATACCCCTGATGTATTAGGAATGCCCCCAAATTATTAGAAATACACCTAAATGTATTAGAAATACACCCAAATGTATTAGGAATACACCAAATGTATTAGGAATACACCGAAATGTATTAGGAATACACCAAATGTATTAGAAATACACCCAAATGTATTAGGAACACACCAAGTGTATTCGGAATACCCCTGATGTATTAGGAATGCCCCAAATTATTAGAAATACACCTAAATGTATTAGAAATACACCCAAATGTATTAGGAATACACCCAAATGTATTAGGAATACACCCAAATGTATTAGGAATACACCCAAATGTATTAGGAATACACCCAAATGTATTAGAAATACACCCAAATGTATTAGGAACACACCAAGTGTATTAGGAATACCCCTGATGTATTAGGAATGCCCCCAAATTATTAGAAATACACCTAAATGTATTAGAAATACACCCAAATGTATTAGAAATACACCCAAATGTATTAGGAATATGCCCAATGTATTAGGAATACACTCAAATGTATTAGGAATACACCCAAATGTATTAGGAATACACCACAATGTATAAGGAATACACCCAACTGTATTAGGAATACACCCAACTGTATTAGGAATACACCCAAATGTATTGGGAATACACCAACATTTATTTGAAATGCACCAAGACGTAGGAATACGCCCAAAAGTATTAGTGTATGGAATACACCACGCGTGCGATGTATTAGGAATCATGTATTAGGAATACACCCAAATTCCTCATAAATTCACCCAAATGTATTAGGAATACACCAAGTATATTGACTGTATGGATGTATTAGCAACACACCCAAATATATTAGGAATACACCCAAATGTATAACACATCCAAATGTATTAAGAATACACCCAAATATATTATATAGAAATCCACCCTAATGCACTAGGAATACACCTAAATGTATTTAGAATACTCCAATATGTATTAGGAATACACCTATATGTATTATATAGAAATACACCCAAATGCACTAGGAATACACCTAAATGTATCTATATAAATAAAAGGAAGGTTGCCCATCTTGTGCGCGAGTGTTCTCCGAATTGCCTAGACTTTCGGCTTTGATTTAGTGGTGTATTGATCGGGTACATATTGCCATTTTTCCATCGGACATTCGTTTTTGCAAACATTGATGGTAACTAAGGGAATAACATAAAAAACTGTCGTGTTGCTATGCAAAATCGATCGCAGTGGCATTGTGGGTAATAAGGACAGTGTGAACCGCGTAATAATATTTCCATTAAAAACCATACGAGAGCAACATTGCCCGTTTTCTGCCAACTGCGAGGTGGCCAAGAAATGATTCAGGCTATCTATATGCACAACAGCGCATAATTTAAAAATGATCTTACGAGCTTTTCGTCCCTACGCAGTGCTACGCGCCCCATTTTCCGCCACTGCATCGAGGTTGGCAGCCAAGAAATTAAGGCTACGACGCGTGAATCAGGTATTTGCGTCATCACTAAGGTAGGCCTATAACGTAGGAAACAGAGTGGTGATAGTGCCTGCGTGGAGATCCGGGGTGCAGACAGTCAGTGTACAATTTCATTATTTATTCTAGGCCTATGAATCGTCGAGATTGAGGAATATATACGGGAAATGCATTGCACTTTATTGAAAACGGTCAACAAATAATTTGGTTAAAACCGGTTTTTTCCGGCTTTTTATTGTCAAAACTCCGATGGTAGCGCGATCGTACCAGAACTAACTGGCAGCGCGTACATGCGTTAGTGCTATGGCATAAGGATGTGACTTCGCACGCACGGGCGATATACATAGGCCAACTTTCCGTGCCAGAGAAATAGAAAAGAAAAGAAAGTAGGACAAAAACTGAAAAGGTAGGCCTACTATGGATGGGTTGTGGGTACAGGGTTGTGGATTAGAGTAAATAAATAAATAAATAATTCATGAAAAAATTAAGCTAAAATAATGAGAACATATTAAATGCAAACGGGAAATAACACGCTAAGCAGGAAATATGAAAAATGAGAACAACTAATTATGTAGAAAAAAAGCCAAAGCTAAAAGGACAAACGTAAGAAAGGGTATTTATTGGAACAAAATAGATCTATGTAGAAGAAACTGAAACGAAAGAAAGAATGAAACGAAAAGAAAAAGGAGACAAAAAAGATAAGGGTTATGGTTACAGTAACTAAATGAAACGGGAGCAAAATAAAGAAGGAAAGAAAAAAACTAATCAGGAAACGTAAGAAAAAAAAAGCTAACATTATATTAAAATTAATCAGGAAATATAAGAAAAGAGAAGCTAAAATAATGGGAACAGAATTAACATGGAAACGGAAATCACAAGCTAACCAGCATATAAAAAAGAAGCGGAGACGTAAGAAAGGACAGATTTATAGAAAATAATGGGAATGCGGTTAGGCCTAAATAAATAAATAACATGGAAACGGAAAATCACAAACTAAATAGCATTTTTTTTAAATGGGAACAAACTAGGCCCGGAAACTATGCCCATGTCGAAGAAACTGAAAAGAAAGAAAGCTAAATGGAACTGCCAGAAGGGACAGGTTTAGAAAAATAAATTTTACCTTTTCAATGATTCTACCTTTTCAGTAATTCTTCCTGTTTTAGTGATCGCTCCCATTTACTCATCTAGCGGGGACCCGCGCGGAGCGCGGGTATCCCGCTAGTTTAGAATACTCCAATATGTATTAGGAATACACCCAAATATATTACAATCTGAGCCAGAGATAAAAAATACTATTTTGCGTCTGCTGTCAATCAAACCAAACGATTTGTTGCGATGATTGAAAATTTCATCAGTAAAAAAGTGTGCCCTATGGTCAATTTTGCACCTTCAAAATACAAACCATCTCAAAAGTTAGGTCTTTAATGAAGGTACCATATCAACAATGCCTAGAAAATTCAATTTTGGCCTTGTTAAAGTATCTTCATTTCCAGGCTTCATTTTTCGCCATTTTCCTGCAATGAAGGCACCAAAAGAATCAACCTTCCCTTTAGGCGGTACTAACCAATCACGGGCTGTAGGAGTTGATCGTCTGATGTAAACTAGTCTTTTTAATTTAGTCTCAGATTATAGGCACCCAGGGTGTGATATTTTGTGATTGGGGCGGTAAACTTTCGGGTTAAACATGCTGCTAATAGGAGGCAAAGTTTTTATAGCCTAATTTCCTTGACACTGACACACTATAATGGAAGAACATTACACATCACTTAATATTTTCTCTTTGTCTTTTAATGTTTCTTCTCTCTGTGGTATGAAAAAACACTGGCATGATTTGTGCTAAATAAACCCACATGTATTAGGAATACACCCAGATGTATTAGGAATACACCAAATGTAATAGAAATACACCTAAATGCATTAGAAATACACCAAAATGTATTAGAAATACACCCAAATGTATTAGAAATACACCCAAATGTATTAGAAATACACCCAAATGTATTAGAAATACACCCAAATGTATTAGATATACACCCAAATGTATTAGATATACACCCAAATGTATTTGGAATACACCTAAATGTATTAGAAATACACCTAAATGTATTAGAAATACACCTAAATGTATTACAAATACACCCAAATGTATTAGAAATGCATCTAAATTTATTAGAAATACACACCCAAATTATTAGAAACACATCCAAATGTATTAGAAATACACATAAATGTATTAGAATCATCAATCTTAAATACAATTGTTCAATTGACTTCAGTGATTAGAATACACCTAAATGTATTAGAAATACACCTTAAAGTATTAGAAATACACCCAAATTTATTAGAAATACACCCAAATGTATTAGGAATACACCCAAATGTATTAGGAATACACCCAAATGTATTGGGAATACACCTAAATATATTAAAAATACACCCAAATGTATTAGAAATACACCCAAACGTATTAGAAATACACCCAAATTTATTAGAAATACACCCAAATGCATTAGAAATACACCCAAATGTATTAAATATACATACACCTAAATGCATTGGGAATACACCTAAATGTATTAGAAATACACCTAAATGTATTAGAAATACATCTAAATGTATTAGAAATACACCTAAATGTATTAGAAATACACCCAAATGTATTAGAAATATAATTTTAACACCTGAATGATACTTAGTTTGAGTATGTAACTTAAAACAACTACTGAAATGTTTGTAAGTAATTTGACCTAGCGACGTTGCATCTCAATTTCTTGCCTTGCATTTCTAGCATCCTTCCTTTTCTGCCAATAATCAGATATCTCCCCATAAATTACATACAAAAATGGATTTATTGATGAATTGATAGGCAGTATGAACCCTATTATCCATACATACATTTCTGCGGGAAGCTTAATAAGGTTACACTGTGCAAGGATGCACGTTATACACAATGGTACCCAACAAAAGAAATCTGTAAACACAAGGGCAGACATTTTCCTGGCCATACGTATTTCTTCATCCCGAGTTTGTGTTCGTGCAGCCTGTTGTGATGTATTTCTTGCAGTTCGAAATATTTGTATGTAACATGCTGCTACCACCATAAAACACAATAGGTTAACCCCAATAAATATCACAATGGAAATGATAGGGGAAATTTGGCTTCCAGTAATTTCAGCAGTGTTATAAGTGACATTTAATTCATATTGTTGTCGATCTATGATAACAGATCTGGGGTAATTAAATTGGCCGCCCAAAAAGAAACGGCCCTGCACAAACTCTGTTTTAGCAATATAACCAGTTTTATTTATTTGAATACTATCATTCTTCCATGTGGTTGAGTGTCTGCGAACTATTGGGATGCCAATGCACACTTCAGAAATGCTAAATACATCACCTTCTTCACTTGCTAAGCCAATAGAAAGACCGCTAATAAATGTGGCTGCTATCCAAGCAAAGGCAACACAAATTCTAGTTATTTTTGTTGTTAGGCGATGGCTACCAAATGTGTATTTTATTGCTAGTAAACGATCAATGCTTATCAGGGTAATAAAAAACACAGATCCCTCACTAGATCATATTGACAAAAAACCTGCTAGTTTACAAGCAAATCCTTGTCGCCACTGAAAGGCATATGATGGAAATAATTCATTGTAGTACAAATCAGCAGTAACTAAAATGAGCATGTTGATGCCCATGAGGAGGTCTGACAATGACAATTGTGATATGAGTATTGTTTGAACTTTATTTGCTTGTCTTTTTTGTGATCGCAGGTAACAAGCAATTCCATTGCATATAATTGCAAAAAGTCCAATAAGCCATATTGATACCCTGATAGATACATCTGGTAACATTCTGTCACAAGTTAAATATTCTGGACGTGGTTCTTGAGAGATGCATTTAGCATTTTCAATAAAGCAACAGGGCGAATATTGGTCAACTAATATCACAGTTGAATTGCTGAAATTGTTGAATGATTGGTGAGTTATTTTGTACATGCCATTTCCCCTAAGGTCAATAGTTTCAAGTGTTAGTTGGAAAGCCTTAGAATCAATTTCTTGAATTGTATTATGAGAGAGATTTAGATATACAAGCTCGTGTAAGTGATAAAATGAATGTTTTGGTAGTTCAAAAATTTGATTATTGGAAAGAAACAGAGATTGTAAATTATCTAGCCCAAAAAAGGTTTTTGATGTGAAGTTTTGAAGTTTGTTGTCACTAAGATCTAAGACTATCAATTCTACTAGTGTTCTAAAAGAAGGTAGAGTTAAAAGAACATTTCTACTAATGTTCAAATTGATCAATACACTTAAGTTTTTAAATGCCCCAAAAGGAATTGTCGCTAAAGTGTTTTGAAATATATCTACACTTAACAAATTTACAGTTGTATGAAATAAATCTGTTGGAAAGTGGCTTAGTGTATTCCTGCTTATATCAAGCACTTTTAATGCAGTGAGAGACTGGAAAGGCATGGATGAATTTATCTTCAACCGATTAAATCTTAGGTTGAGTGATTTCAGTTTGTACATTCGTTTAAAACAGTCATCTGGCAATGTAGCCAAGTTATTGTGACTCAGGTCAAGGGTCAATAGATATTGCAATGAAGAGAATATGTCACCTGGTAGCATAGCCAAGTCATTATGACTTTAATAGGTCAAGGGCCAGTAGTCCTCCCATCATGGAGAATAATCTATTATGCAATGTGGTCAAAATATTATAGCTCAGGTCAAGGGTGATGTTGTCTGTGTCCCTTAGTGATGTGAATATTCGATCCGGTAATGTGGTCAATTTATTATTACTCAGATCAAGGGTACCATGGGATATTTCCTGTAGTGATGTGAATATTCCATCTGGTAATGTAATCAGGTCATTATTACTCAGGTCAAGGGTAACATAGTATATTCTCTGTAGTGATGTGAATATTCCATCTGGTAATGCGGTCAAGTTATTATTACTCAGATCAATGGTACCCCAGGATATTACCCGTAGTGATGTGAATATTCCATCTGGTAATGTGGTCAAGTTATTATTACTCAGATCAATGGTACCATAGGATATTACCTGTAGTGATGTGAATATTCCATCTGGTAATGTGGTCAAGTTATTATTACTCAGATCAAGGGTACCACCGTATATTGTCTGTAGTGATGTGAATATTCCATCTGGTAATGAAGTCAAGTCATTATTACTCAGATCAAGGGTACCATAGTATATTGTCTGTAGTGATGTGAATATTCCATCTGGTAATGTGGTCAAGTTATTATTACTCAGATCAATGGTACCATAGGATATTACCTGTAGTGATGTGAATATTCCATCTGGTAATGAAGTCAAGTCATTATTACTCAGATCAAGGGTACCATCAGTATATTGTCCCTAGTGATGTGAATATTCCATCTGGTAATGAGGTCAAGTTATTATTACTCAGATCAAGGGTACCATAGGATATTACCTGTAGTGATGTGAATATTCCATCTGGTAATGTGGTCAAGTTATTATTACTCAGATCAATGGTACCATAGGATATTACCTGTAGTGATGTGAATATTCCATCTGGTAATGTAATCAGGTTATTATTACTCAGATCAAGGGTACCATCGAACATTGTCTGTAGTGATGTGAATATTCTATCTGGTAATCTGGTCAAGTAATTATTACTCAGATCAATGGTACCATCTATTGTCTGTAGTGATGTGAATATTCTATCTGGTAATGCGGTCAGGTCATTATTACTCAGATCAAGGGTACCATCGTATATTGTCCCTAGTGATGTGAATATTCCATCTGGTAATGAGGTCAGGTTATTATTACTCAGATCAAGGGTACCCCAGGATATTACCTGTAGTGATGTGAATATTCCATCTGGTAATCTGGTCAAGTTATTATTACTCAGATCAAGGGTATCATAGTATATTCTCTGTAGTGATGTGAATATTCCATCTGGTAATCTGGTCAAGTTATTATTACTCAGATCAAGGGTATCATAGTATATTGTCTGTAGTGATGTGAATATTCCATCTGGTAATGTGGTCAAGTTATTATTACTCAGATCAATGGTACCATAGGATATTACCTGTAGTGATGTGAATATTCCATCTGGTAATGTAATCAGGTTATTATTACTCAGATCAAGGGTACCACCGAACATTGTCTGTAGTGATGTGAATATTCTATCTGGTAATCTGGTCAAGTAATTATTACTCAGATCAATGGTACCATCTATTGTCTGTAGTGATGTGAATATTCTATCTGGTAATGCGGTCAGGTCATTATTACTCAGATCAAGGGTACCATCGTATATTGTCCCTAGTGATGTGAATATTCCATCTGGTAATGAGGTCAGGTTATTATTACTCAGATCAAGGGTACTATCATCTATTCTCTGTAGTGATTTGAATATTCCATCTGGTAATGCGGTCAAAGTGTTATAACTCAGGTCAATGGTCTGATCTATTTTCCTTAGTGACATGAATAGTCCATGTGGTAACGTAGTGAGATTATTATGACTCAGGTCAAGATAGAAAGATTCATTTAGTAAGCTGAACACATCCCTTGGTAGGATGTTAATGTCATTGTGGCTCAAGTCAAGATAACGCAAACTAACTGATGAATGAAATAACCCAGGTGTCAATTTCCTCAAATGGTTGTAACCTAAGTTAAGTACTTTTAATTGAGACAAATTCTGAAATATGGTCATGGGAAGAACATGAATGTTGTTATGATCTAAGATTAAATATTTCAGTTTGTTGAGATCTGCAAATGCATGTGGCTCAATGTCATTTAAACTGGTATTAGCAAATGATAGACCCAAGATAGTTGGTTCATAGACTATCAAATCTGCACTGGTCTTACTAGTACTGTCTGTAATGCACAAATACCGCCATTCTCGATAACCTAATATACATGTGCAAGACAGATTGCACTCACATTCACACTTAATTATGTGAGTAGTTACTTGAAAGGAGATAAAATCTTGTGGTCTGTCATAAAAGTTATCTCTGATTCTATATTTCTTGGTTTGTTTGATTTGCTCCACAAGATTTCCATATAAAGTCCATTCACACACAGTATCGGATACACTTTCAAAACAAGATGACATATTTCCATTTTCAGCATGTATCTCTAGCAATATGTCAGTGTTCTGAAAGTGAAACCTGAATTGGCTTCCACTGATAGCCATCATGCAAGGAACATTATTTGACAGTAGCGCATATTGACCTGCACACTGCTGGGTTTCATTTCCTAATATTTCTATATAGAAATAAGAGTATACGGTGTTCAGACTTGAATGTAGCATTTTGACAGAAAGAGCTGTACTACTTTCAGTGGTAACCATTACACTGCATTTGTGTGGACCTGTATATGCTTTGAGTTGGATGTGATCAGTAGTAGAAATTACTAAAGGTTGATCAATGTCACATGCATCAGCTGCAGTTACACCCAGGGCAGTGGGAGAAGAAGGGGTGATTTGTTGAGTAGTAGGCCTATTAATCAGAGCAGTGGGAGAGGAAGGGGTAATTTGTTGAGAAGTAGGCCTAATAGTTTCACTCACAAAAGTAAGAGAGGACATCATTTGTCTTGTAGGCCTATTAGAAGCTATCAATTGTGTAGCAGTTTCCAACATGTCAGCTTTCCTTGTGGTAGTTTGAGCTGTAAGAGAGGACATCATTTGTCTTGTAGGCCTATTAGAAGCTTTCAATTGTGTAGCAGTTTCCAACATGTCAGCTTTCCTTGTGGTAGTTTGAGCTGTAAGAGAGGACATCATTTGTCTTGTAGGCCTATTAGAAGCTTTCAATTGTGTAGCAGTTTCCAACATGTCAGCCTTCCTTGTTGTAGTTTGAGCTGTAAGAGAGGACATCATTTGTCTTGTAGGCCTATTAGAAGCTATCAATTGTGTAGCAGTTTCCAACATGTCAGCTTTCCTTGTGGTAGTTTGAGCTGTAAGAGAGGACATCATTTGTCTTGTAGGCCTATTAGAAGCTTTCAATTGTGTAGCAGTTTCCAACATGTCAGCTTTCCTTGTGGTAGTTTGAGCTGTAATCTCATAATTATTTTTGGTGCTTTCAGAAATAATATCCCCATAATAAGTAGTATATGATGAAGGCAAATTTGTTGGTTTGTTTCTATTATTAATATCCCCATAATAAGTAGTATATGATGAAGGCAAATTTGTTGGTTTGTTTCTATCATTTAGTTTTGAAGAAGATACATCATGAATATCAGACTGTTGAGACTGATGTTCTGTTTGAGTGACAATCTCTGTCATAATTACAGTGTGAGTTTCCAGAGAAGTTGGGCTATCATCATCACGGGGTCCTTCACAATTGACATTTGAAAAGCAAATCACAAAAAGAAGGGCAAGGAATGCTTGTTTGTGAATTGGTTTTGATGGTTCAGTAAAAAGTTTCCTAAGCTGACTTTGCTGAGTGTCCATGATCATTGTAATCTAGGGAAAATGTACCAGTAGTAGAACAATTGTTCTTGTTGTGAGCAAATTTCAATTTTAATTATGGTACCTTGGATATTTAGTGCTTTACAGATTAGTGTAGAAATCAAATATAGAAAAACAAATGGGACAAAGTTAGTACATAAAGGTATATGACTACAAATACTTATGTTACTACTTATACACAAAAGTACATCTAAATTTACACCATATACTTAAAAAAGAAGAAACCGAATCAAAAGTAACAACAGCTGGAATGTTCAGTGTTTGGCTTTGGATTTGGTGCTCATCAGTAATCTGGAAACACAGGCTTGTTCTCTAGTGCACAGCTGTGAATGAAAACAAAGGAAACAAAGTATGATTTATCACATAATCAAACCAATTACTACAACTTACAAGTCAGTACAAAAGGACGGTTTATAGTTGGATCCTATTTGGCATTATGCAGTAATCACATTCAAACAAATATGGAACTTACATCTTTCTTGTCCTTGAATCGTTTCCAGAGATATAGTCCTATCACCAGTCAGAGTATTCTCTTTCTGTGTAGAAAATAATATAATAAACACACTAAATAAGTGAACCAAAATTCAACCAATGTATAATAGATGACTCAAGTCCAGACACTTGACTCAAGATGATCTCAAGACCACATTTTCAAGGACTCGGACTATGACCAAGTTTATTAAACACAGATTATTTAACCCTATTAGATTTCCCTCACCACGTCTCTATAACAAAAACTAGGCAATTTTTACAAGCTTTCATCAAAATGACAAAACTTAAAACTTGTCTCAAACATACTGGGACTCCATGACAGACCCAATGGAGTGAAGCTTTGATTTGTTAAGGTTTGGATCCAATAAGTATATTAATCAGTAATGTTGATTCCCCAACCCAATCAATCAATCAATCAATCAATCAATAAACAAACAAACAAACATAATAAAGAAAGAAAGAAAGAAAGAAAGAGAGAGCTAGAGCGAGAGAGAGAGAGAGAGAGAGAGAGAGAGAGAGAGAGAGAGAGAGAAAGAAAGAAAGAAAGAAAGAAAGAAAGAAAGAAAGAAAGAAAGAAAGAAAGAAAGAAAGAAAGAAAGAAAGAAAGAAAGAAAGAAAGAAAGAACGAACAAAAAAGAAGAGAAAATGAAAGAAAGAGAAAAGAAAAATGAAAGAAGAGAAAAAAGAAAGAAAGTGAAAAGAAAAAAGAAAGAAAATAAGAAAGAAAGAAAGAAAGAAAGACTGGAAAAATGAAAAGAAGAAAGCAACGAAAAGACAAAAGAAAAGAAAAAAATGAAAAAAAAAGGAATAGAAAGAAAGAAACAGAAAAGAAGAAAGCAAATAAAAGGAAACAAAAGAAAGAAGAGAAAGAAACAAAGAAAAAAGAAAGAGAAAAGCAAAGAAGAAAGAAAGCAAGGAGAAAAGAAAGATAAAATAAGAAAGAAAGGTAAAGAAAAAAGAAAATAAAAGAAACAAGAAATGAAAAGAAGCAAAGAAAAGAAAGAAAACAGAAAAAAGGAATGTCAAAGAAAAGAAAAAACAAAAAGAAGAAAGAAAGAAAGAAAGAGAAATGAAAAGAAGAAAGAAAGAAAGAAAAATAAAGTGAAAAGAGAAAAAGACAGAAAGAAAGAAAGAAAGAAAAAGAAGAAGAAAGAAAAAAGAAAGAAAGAAAGAAAGAAAGAAAGAAAAGAAAAGAAAGCAAAGAAATTAAGAGGAAAAAGAAAAAAAATGAAAAGAAAAGAAAGAAGAAAGAAAGAAAGAAAGAAAGAAAGAAAAAAATGAAAGAGAAAAAAGAAAGAAAGAGAAAAAAGAAAGAAAAATAAAGTGAAAAGAGAATGCAAATAAGTTGGATAAGATCACAATGAGTCAGAGTACATCATTGAAGCAAAATATACCAGGCAATTATTATGAGAAACAGACAAAAAACTATAGTTTGTCAAGCTTAAACAATATAAAGAAAACATAACATAACCCAATATTGACTGAGTTTGTTATAGACTCACATGCAAACCTGAAATTTGTAAATACATGGTATCATTAAAAAGCTAATATTTATTTTTCTTTGTCAAAATTAAATTACACTAAAGTGTTAATATTTCGCTAGAACAGATCACTTTGTGTAATACTTATATGGATATAATTAATTTGACATGGTTACTATGGTAACTGACACTGATATTTAATGCTTGTATGGATATAATCACAGACCTACATTATCAATTATGAACAAAAATCACAAAAATTTATAAAGTAACCAAAGACTACTCGTGATGGGGGGGGGGGGGGGGGCACTGGAAAGCGGCGAATGCGAGCCCGCAGTAGTTTTTCTTTCTATGGGCAATATTAGATATACATGTAGGTGCACGGTCTGCACAGACAATTCAAGCCATATTATAACATTTGCTGAGGAGAACGCCCTCAAAAAATGTTAAATTCAGGTTTTTGCACGATTGTAATGTACTTTAGTAAACAAAGATTCTCTGCAAAAATGAAGACTTCAGGTGCTGTAGTTTGATCAAAATCCGAGATTTTGAATAAACCGCCGGAACCGGCGTTTTATTATTACGATGGAAATATTATTCGAACGCGCATTCGATGTCAACACACCCCTACGTACACGGCGTGCGGGACACACACACACATCCCCACACACATGCCAGAGGATCGTACCATATTACAACCGCTGGAGTAACATGCATTGGCGCTAGTATTAAATTCCAATTTTCTTTGCTTTACCTCACTTGTTCGGCTCAAAATTAAAAGGGGACATATCTGACAGTAAATGCTAACATTTTATTGAAAATGAATACTAATCTATTTTTAAAGAAATGTTATAATATGGCTTTTTAAGTAACTGACTCTCCAGCGCAGAGAAACAATTAAACCATTAGCATGATATGATCAGCGGACATGACTCGCTGCATGGTCTATGCCGCAACACTGTTTTGTAAACTAATATTGTATACTATACTATACTATAGTAGGGCTGTGGGAGACACAAATTACATATCTATCCAAGCATTGTTGATGCCAGAGTCCAGGCCACAGTATTGGGGTAGGGTACGGTTCCTCCCGCAAAAAAACAATCCTTGCAAAGTAACTATTTGTATCAACACATTCCAAATTTTGTAGGCATTTGAATACTTTTCCTTCCTCCCTCACAATTGGTCACTTTGCTTCCCCCCATACTCGCTGTTATTTTGGTGTTGTCCCTTTATTGCAAGGATTATTGCAATTACACATAGGGGTAGCCGGAGAGAAGTGGGATTGAGCTCTCTAATCAGGTTCCTCCCCCGGGGTTCCTCCTCCCACATGCATTTGCACCAGGGGGGCTGATTTTGAAAAAGTGGACTTATTTTTTCAAAATTTGGACCTTTTTGGACTAGGGGGAATTTGAAAAAGTGGACATTTCCCCCAAAATTTGGACCTTTTTTGACCAAAAAGCCATAGAAACCCCCTATTTTTTCATTTGTTACGCTTGCAAATAGGACTTATGCGTCAAAAAGTGGACTTTCTTGGGCCTGATTTGCACCTACTTCTCCTTTACAAAAGCCTAACTCCTCCCCGAGGCCCCTCAGCTATACCACTGGATTAGAAACTTATTATGTACTTACCAGGAATCTTGTACTAAGCTTTTGAGTCTCACTACCGCCAAGTTGCAATGCTCCGGTGTCTAGGATGTACAGCTCCTTTCCTGTCAGAAAAAGAAGTTCTTTAATTAGCAAGTTTGTTCCCCAATTTTAATTAATTAAAACCTTACTGCATCAGGTACCCCTACTGTTGCGGGAATCAAGAAATCCAATCTAATTATCTTAAACATTATGTGCTACAAAACATAAAAGAGTTTATTGCTCATACATAGCTAAAAAGTGAAATGTTATCAAAATTATCAACACTAACACCGGTATCGGTAACAACTGGACAAGTGAAATAAATTTACCAATATCCAAGTATGTTGGTTAAATATAAAATGCTTGACTCCATGGTCATTATAAAATGAAAATGTATCATAATACTGAGTAGTTCCATAGTATGAGCAAATGGATACTAAATATCCACTGGATAGGTAGATTCTTCACTTCCCAATGTATTGCTAGTACTATATAGGACCACACCCTCAAAGCTCCTCAATCCGGGGGCGTGGATGGATTTTTACTTAGCAAAGCTGCACAACATCAAGCACACTTGGTTATTGATTGGCTAAGGCTACGCAGCTTAACAATTAACGCTTGCACATCTTACCACTGTATTGAGATGCTGATTGGATAATGGCATGACCATGCAAAGAGCATAAATTAAATATGATGTGTAAAGAGCATAAATTAAGCCAATCAGTATTTGGTCCATCTACTATAACCAAAAGAAAAGCTACAATACGCATGTGCAATGAGCACATGTGTGTGCAATGAGTAACCGCACCCTTTCTCCCTTTTACTGAGGACAAGTTGCTTCGCACTGCAAACTTTTTACCACAAGTTTATTGACATGTTATTCCCGTTGTAAAATGTTAGAATTTTATCTGACTGAAGAAAAGTTTCTGAACTATATTTTACATTTCCATCAAGCTGTACCAATTTAACTCATACATAGGCCTATAATGTGTTTCAATTAAAATCTATATTGGTATACAAAAACTGAAATCAGCTAAATAAAAAAATGACCCAGAAAACTGACAAACAGACAACAAACCAAAATAATGGTTGGAAAATAAGAGGCAATTTTCATCCATTCCCCATAAAATTGACTGTAAATGGCATTGGCAGATATTGAAAGAAAAGAATTTAAACAATTCCTGATACCCAAATCTATAAGTTTCTTTGACTTAGGTCTACTTCCTTTGATTTAATGGTGATCAAATTGTTGCCACTAACTCAAAAATATTTTTAAACAAGAACTATCTTTCAAAAAGACATTGCGTCACTTTGCAATGAAATATCACAACTTTGCAATAATAATGACCATAATATTACACTGAAAATACACCTTATTTACTCATGAGGATAACATTCACCAAATTGCATTACAAACCTTCAAAATTGGAGAAATATTATCTCCTTTTGAAACATTCTAAATATATTTCTTCATTTGCCTGTACTATAAGCATTATTTTAAACGAAAAGAGAGCGATGAAGAATCATTATTTTAAAACAGAAGAGGGTAATACCAAACCATGGACCATTCATTTGTCTATGTACAAACTTATATGCCTTCATGGAATTATGCCAGTTGTATTTATAATATTATAGGCCTCAGAAAAAAGGATAAACCTTATTTCAAAACCAATTTTTTTCATTGAAAAGACAAAATAAGAATATTACTTAGTTTAATTTATTACATTTTGAACTACTTTTAACAAGCTGAATCACATGAATGTTTTATCATAATATATTTTGCCTAAATCTGGTTGCAACAAGGTCATGATAGTGGGTTGTTCTAGCTCAGTGGCGGAATTTAACCCACTATTTATGCTACAGAACTGTTGATTTTGAGTTTACCGTTTCCCTCCCGCATCCAAAATTGAGAATTGCATAATATTTAATTATTTGATTTTTATTTGACATTTTCTCTGTTAAAAGACATTTTAATTACATTAATTTTTTACTTTGATCATCTTAACTATGACCCTGAACAAACAAATAACACCCCTGCATTACTAATTTACTATCAGTGTTAAAAATCAACCATAATTGCAATATCTGTAGTGCCAAAATCTACTGTTGATATTGGGCTGTGACCATTTGTTTCAATATGAAGTAAATAGTAAGTAATTAATAATTAAAAGTTACTCCGTGCCTTTTCTAAAATCTTAAACAGTAAATTACTGTGTAGTTATGCTACAGAACTACATATTACCTTCCATCCAATGTGGCTTTCAGTATTTAGCAGTAGTTTAACTAGTTTTACATTTTCTATTGGAAGCAACCCAGATAAAGTGACAAATTTACAATTCATTTTGTTACAAATTCAGGCTGACTACCCGCAACCGCGGGAAATATTCTACATTTCACAAAATCAAACAAGTACATCCGGTATTTACATGCTAATAACAATTGAAAATATTTCTAACCATCCTCATTACACAGACATGTGTTAAAAATTGAACAACTTCAAATAAAATGCTGCTTCTGGAAGAATTATGGCCATGGTAACTTGGTAGAAATACTCCAATGATTTCTTATAATATATCGAGCTAAACACGCATTAGATAATCTTACTTGCTTACTGATGAAGTATTTTTTTTAAATTGCAATTGTTTTTGAGATCCATCGAACTATGAGCAAACATACAAGTTAGTTTTGTTGTGAAAAATACCAAGTAAATATAACTCATTACAAATCAAAAACTTGCTAAGTTTATTCACAAATAAAATGCTGCTGGAAGAAATATAGTAACTTTGTGGAAATTATCCCAGAAATTAAATACTCCATTGATTTAAAAACAAATTATATATCGACCTTAACACACACTTACTTGGTTACTTATAAAGTACATTTCAAAATTACAATTGCTTTCGAGATCCAGCAAACTACGAGCAAACAAAGTGAAAATAACAATAAATATATAACTCAAAAACTTGCCAAGTTTATTCACAAAATGCAATCTGTTTACTTACCAAAATGGGTGCTCTAGATGACTTGATGTTCTTTGGATCCAGAATCAAGAGACAAATTCAAAACAAAAGGCTGTAGAGTTAGCGAATTTTGATGCTGAATGAGTTCCCAAATCCAAGCGATTGGAGTGATGAGTTTGAGGCGTCTAATCGGATTGAAAAGGCGAGATGCGACTGATCACGCACCTCTGGACCTCAGTATTTATGTGATACCTAATCCTCCATCGAGCTCAGCCCCCAGTAATCCAGGCACCATCTGTTCTGTGATATGTTGTTGGAATAATTGTTTTTTGAATAGATGGCAATCCGGGGGACACACACACTGGTATATAGTACTTCAAATAATCTGTGTCTATCAGGCTAGTGATTCGCTAAAAACAGAATTTCCAAGAAATTATTATTTTGCATTTTTGTAATCAAATTACAATTTTATTGACTTACCCTTCATTATTGATCTATTCCTACACATTTTAATTTATTTACATGTTCACTGGGATCACTTATTGCCTCCAAGTTACCACATTATATAATTTTTAATTATTCTAGCAAAAATCTACCAAGTTTTCAATCCAAATCTGATACTTTTCCCCATTTTTATTTCTTTAAAATCCTCTTAATAGGCCACTTATTTGAGGCCTTTTCGATTCTGCAATGTGATTGTGCTTGGTTTTTGTATTTCACATGTTATTATACTGAGAATATTCCAGTTTTCAATATAAAAGTTTTTCAAAACAAGCACACTTATTCTGATGAGAAAGTTTTATTCTAAATCACCTGCCTTCAGCCTAAGACCCTACTTTGAACAACAAAAAAAAGCCCTACCCCCAACCTATTATGAGTACCTCCCCCAGTTACAATCTAGACAGTAATATTTAGCTAATGTGATAAAAGGTATGTTCACACGGTCGTAGAATTCTTGAGGATTGTCGTATTCCAGAATTGCGATTCCTAAGTCAATCCATACGTGTGTCTACACTACTCCATTGAAGACCGGAATTCTCAAATTTTTGTGGAAGTTTTTAGATACCATGACTATTAACAACTTTGGAATTACAACCGAAAGCTCACTGTGACCTAGTCGCATGCCAAATTATAATCAGGGAAGTGATATAAACCAAGTCATAGGTACGTTAAGCTTAGCACCCGAAAATCGCAAAATGGCTTGTTCACACAGCAGGTAGAATTAATGCAGAATGTACCCGAGGACCGCTCAAGGATCATTCGGGTAAACTCGTGAAATCCAATCAATTTCTTCTGGACATATTTGGGGATAAATTTGGGGACAAACTTAGGGATTGAAATCCTCAAGACAGTTACACAGCGGATTTTGTTCGGGAACAATGTTGCTTAAGCAAAAAGCACTTCATGTGGACATGCCTAATATTAATTGGATTCGGAAGTTTGAAACAATACACTGGTAGTTTGTTACGTTTACGTGCAAAAGTCCCGGGCTAAAGTATCATCTGATTGACACCTTTGGGCATTGGATTAGCTTATTCAAAATAATATTCTATGTAACTTTAACCTTGTTTGTGTTTGGTATCAATAACTCATTGTCAAAGTTTGCAACCATACACTGGTAGTTTGTTGCGTTTACGTGCTAAAGTATCATCAGATTGCCACCTTTGGGCATTGGATTGGTTTATCAAAAATAATATTACATGTAACTTTCACCTTGTTTGTGTTTATTGATGGTATCAACTCTATAACTCATTGTCAAATTTGGAAACAATACACCCTTAATTTGTTGAGTTTAGGTGCTAAAGTTTCACCAGATTGCCACCATTCAATTAGCTTATTAAAAATAATAATATTGTAAGTAACTTTACCCTTGCTCGTGTTTCATCGGTATAAACACTATCCATCTTTGTCAAAACTTGAAACAATACACCAGAAATTTGTTGCGCTTACGTGCTAAAGTTTGTTGGGTTGCCACTATTCAATTAGCTTATTAGAAATCATAATAATACAGTGTGTATCACAAAAATGTTACAACCAAAAGAAAAAAATATAAGGACTCTTTGTTTTTACGCAACTCATATGTCAGAAGAGTTACACAACTCATAACTCAACACATTGGCATTTTAGTCTCATTTAAGCATCTACATCCAAAGATATGTTGACTGATTTTAAAGTAGAGAAAGTCATGGTTGGTCCAATTTTTCCTATACTTTGCATGGTTTGATCAATGTATGGGAAATTAGACCAGGTGAATTTTGTTATGCCCCAGCAAATTGACTGCCACTTTAAACATGTTAAAACAAAAGCTCTAATCATACAGAGAAAAATCCCGACCTGGCCGACATCACCACAGTACTACCCACCAACACTGAAAACATATTTCTGATATCTCTTTTCTTCTAGTCAAAAAGATTATTTCAAATTGTAGCATTTTTGTAAGATACACATTACATGTAACTTTACTCTTGTTTGTGATTTATGGCAGTCCTCAAAGTTAAATTGGCAATTTCAATTAGAAAGTCTTTTAAAATGAAATTGGTTAATTTTTTTACTCCCGATTTTTGAGGCATATAATGTGTACACATGTCGCAAATAACGCATAAATTGGAATTTGCTGAATTTGTTGTACTTATACATGTAGGACAACAGAGGAAGTTTGATAATCCCCCTGGAGCTCCACGTTAAATGGCCAAGAAAGCCAGTTGGCTTTATTTGAAATTATGTCAAGGTACATCATTATTTTATGGACAGAAACCTTTCTGTCAGTATTACAAATATTATTTTTGGTAAAGAATAAAAAATTAAAATTTTTGGGGAAAAATCCCAATTTTAAGTAAACTTCCCTCAGAAATCCCCCCCCCCCGCAAAGAGGCACCACATATTGGCTGTGATCAGAAAATCATGCTTTCCCATGTTTTGCTGTATGCTAAATCACATGAAACCTGAACTGAACTTGCAGTACTTATTCCATTTGAAATGAAATAAATCCACACCCCCACTGTGGAAGATAAATCACATGGAAACTTGCTATACTTATTCCATTTAAAATCCACACCCCCACTGTGGAAGATAAATCACATGGAAACTTGCTATACTTATTCCATTTAAAATCCACACCCCCACTGTGGAAGATAAATCGCATGGAAACTTGCTATACTTATTCCATTTAAAATCCACACCCCCACTGTAGAAGATAAATCACATGGAAACTTGCTATACTTATTCCATTTAAAATCCACACCCCCACTGTGGAAGATAAATCACATGGAAACTTGCTATACTTATTCCATTTAAAATCCACACCCCACTGTGGAAGATAAATCACATGGAAACTTGCTATACTTATTCCATTTAAAATCCACACCCCACTGTGGAAGACAAATCACATGGAAACTTGCTATACTTATTCCATTTAAAATCCACACCCCCACTGTGGAAGATAAATCACATGGAAACTTGCTATACTTATTCCATTTAAAATCCACACCCCCACTGTGGAAGATAAATCACATGGAAACTTGCTATACTTATTCCATTTAAAATCCACACCCCACTGTGGAAGATAAATCACATGGAAACTTGCTATACTTATTCCATTTAAAATCCACACCCCACTGTGGAAGATAAATCACATGGAAACTTGCTATACTTATTCCATTTAAAATCCACACCCCCACTGTGGAAGATAAATCACATGGAAACTTGCAATACTTATTCCATTTAAAATCCACACCCCCACTGTGGAAGATAAATCACATGGAAACTTGCTATACTTATTCCATTTAAAATCCACACCCCCACTGTGGAAGATAAATCACATGGAAACTTGCTATACTTATTCCATTTAAAATCCACACCCCACTGTGGAAGATAAATCACATGGAAACTTGCTATACTTATTCCATTTAAAATCCACACCCCCACTGTGGAAGATAAATCACATGGAAACTTGCTATACTTATTCCATTTAAAATCCACACCCCACTGTGGAAGATAAATCACATGGAAACTTGCTATACTTATTCCATTTAAAATCCACACCCCCACTGTGGAAGATAAATCACATGGAAACTTGCTATACTTATTCCATTTAAAATCCACACCCCCACTGTGGAAGATAAATCACATGGAAACTTGCAATACTTATTCCATTTAAAATCCACACCCCCACTGTGGAAGATAAATCACATGGAAACTTGCTATACTTATTCCATTTAAAATCCACACCCCACTGTGGAAGATAAATCACATGGAAACTTGCTATACTTATTCCATTTAAAATCCACACCCCACTGTGGAAGATAAATCACATGGAAACTTGCTATACTTATTCCATTTAAAATCCACACCCCCACTGTGGAAGATAAATCACATGGAAACTTGCTATACTTATTCCATTTAAAATCCACACCCCCACTGTAGAAGATAAATCACGTGGAAACTTGCTATACTTATTCCATTTAAAATCCACACCCCACTGTGGAAGATAAATCACATGGAAACTTGCTATACCTATTCCATTTAAAATCCACACCCCACTGTGGAAGACAAATCACATGGAAACTTGCTATACTTATTCCATTTAAAATCCACACCCCACTGTGGAAGATAAATCACATGGAAACTTGCTATACTTATTCCATTTAAAATCCACACCCCCACTGTGGAAGACAAATCACATGGAAACTTGCTATACTTATTCCATTTAAAATCCACACCCCACTGTGGAAGATAAATCACATGGAAACTTGCTATACTTATTCCATTTAAAATCCACACCCCACTGTGGAAGATAAATCACGTGGAAACTTGCTATACTTATTCCATTTAAAATCCACACCCCCACTGTGGAAGATAAATCACATGGAAACTTGCTATACTTATTCCATTTAAAATCCACACCCCACTGTGGAAGACAAATCACATGGAAACTTGCTATACTTATTCCATTTAAAATCCACACCCCCACTGTGGAAGATAAATCACATGGAAACTTGCTATACTTATTCCATTTAAAATCCACACCCCCACTGTGGAAGACAAATCACATGGAAACTTGCTATACTTATTCCATTTAAAATCCACACCCCCACTGTGGAAGACAAATCACATGGAAACTTGCTATACTTATTCCATTTAAAATCCACACCCCACTGTAGAAAATAATTGGAGCAAGTGGAATTAGCAGTGAAATATTCCATTGGGATGTGTGAATTTTAATTGGAATAGCAATTAAAATGCTCAAACTTTTTACAACTTTTACAAAGATCAAGTTATCCAAATTAATTACTAGTACTTGACACAGTTTGTAATTTATATTATGATTAAAATATATAACAGGAGGTATCGTTAACATAGTGTGACGTCCAATTACTGGAATTAAAAGGCGTTATTACATGGATCATATTAGCCAATTTCTAAAAATCACATGATCCACTTATTGCTTCAAAGGTGTGGCTAAACTTGTCACACATTTTGACCATTAAAGGAAATAAAGCTTTTCTGTACAAAATCATTTGATCTAACAACATTTACGAACTGATCACCAATTATATATCATGTATTATATAGGTCAATTTGATCAAAATATATCATGTTTATTTCATAAAATCATTGCAAATTGACTTGCTCTGTAAGCAACATTTGGGTGTATTCCTAACGGGTGCTGCAAGCAAAGCAACCTTGGCTACCCCTATGTTCCATGTAAGTTTACCCCAATTTTTGAATTTTTAGCTTTAAACTTGCCAATTGTCCCATGTTTCGCTTTTGCCGGACCATTTTTTTGTCAGCTTGCTATGCGTCTGATTCCTAATGCATGTGGGTGTATTTCTGTGATTTGGATATATTCCTCATTTAGTATTTCTAAAACATTTGGGTGTATTCCTGATGCAGTTGGGTGTATTCTTTATACATTTGGGCATATTCCTAATACATTTGGGTGCATTCCTAATACATTTAGGTGCATTCCTAATACATTTGGGCGTATTTCTAATACATTTAGGTGCATTCCTAATACATTTGGGTGTATTTCTAATACATTTAGGTGCATTCCTAATACATTTGGGCGTATTTCTAATACATTTAGGTGCATTCCTAATACATTTGGGCGTATTTCTAATACATTTAGGTGCATTCCTAATACATTTGGGTGTATTTCTAATACATTTAGGTGTATTTCTAATACATTTGGGTGTATTCCTAATGCATTTGGGCGTATTTCTAACACATTTAGGTGCATTCCTAATACATTTGGGCGTATTTCTAATACATTTAGGTGTATTCCTCATACATCTGGATTTTCAGTGGCAAATAGCGTCATAGGCCCCATCCCCCCTCAAATCGATTGCAAAATTTAGAAAATCCCATAGGAAAATTGCTGAAAAACTGCTTGTGCCTCCCCCCAGACCCCGTGCCCCCAATCATGGTAGGTGCCTCCCCCCCATATGATGACCCACACTAAGCCACTGATGTATTTCAAAATACATACATACATTTGGGTGTATCCCTAATACATTTGGGTCAAATTGAATTTTTTTTATCCTTTGGCAAAAATATGAAATAATACTAGTAACAACTGTCAGAAAGGTAGTCTGGATATTTTAATATGAAATAATGAGGTAAAATGAAAGAAACCACACTGTGGATTTATAAGGGGGATTTAATATCTAAAGACACGTCACTGATAATACCTTATATAATCAATATTCTACAAAGATTACATTTTCTGTACTAAATTTCAATATATCTTATATAAAACTAGTAAATTAGCTCACTTAAGGTTATACGAAGTATTGTTGGTCGAAGCAGCCCAAAAAAAGATAGATTTTCATTATCTGAATCAATATATTATTGAAAAATAACACTTTGGTGTTTTGCAAAAGTTCATTCTACAAATCATATACTTTGAAAACTTGCTTAATTTATTGTTGTTCATGAGTTATGTACATTTTACAAAAGTGTTGTTGTTTCAGCCCTCTTTACAACATAACTGAAGAACCACAGGACCTACAAAAGTATATCTGTGATATTTGAATTCTTCTACATGCTCGCTATGAATTGAGCAATGCAATTTTTTTAAAGCTCACTACCATTCGCGAGATGCTGTGAACTACATTTTTTTGCTGCTTCGACCAACAATACATTGTATACCCTAAAATTGTAGCTCACTTAAATTTAATACAAAATATCAGTCAATTACCATGATGTAACAGGAGCTAGGAGGCAATAAATTATATCTTGTTTCTGGAACTAATTGAAAAAAAAAATTATCTGTTCTTGGCTGCACAAAATACTGCAGAATTCAAAGAAGCACTTCCACAATCAATATAAACACAAAATTCTAAATATGATTGTGGAGGTCTACTTGATCCAAAAGTAAGTAAAAGTATGCTACCATTGTAGCTTATTGGGTTACAAATCAACCCAAATTCATGATATTTATAACCCAGGGAGGGAGGCACTCACTAAAAATTGGTGACGGGGATGTGTGACCACATTGACCCCCATTTTTCAATCCCCTCTCACCCAATGACCCCCTTTTTTGTTTTACTGAACTCCCTCTCACCCAATGACCCCCTTTTTGGTTTTCCTGTCACCAAAAGACCCCCTTCTTTCACAAATTTTGGGAAAATTTCTGATAATCTCTCACTGTATGACCCTGTTTTTTCATTATTTTTCTTAACATTTTTGACAAATTTGTATCAACTTTTATATTTGGCCGAATATTGTTTCAATCGGCTCACAACTTTTGATCATACCCTTTTGAAGAAATGTATCCGTTTTTCACTCTGTCCACGGATGAGGTTTGGCTACGTTAAAGAGTTGTTGGAATGGGCCATGCTGTGGTGTGTGCAGCAAAATCTCCAGATCTTACATGGTACACCACTTGGTTTTTTTCCTTTGGAGCAAACTCGCAAAGCGACGCCTATGAGTGGGGACCACCAGCTAACCTCCAAGATCTTCGCAACTTTATTGCTGCTGCACTTCGCAAGTATCGGGCGCGCAAGGATGGTATGGTACACAACACAATTGATGCGGGCTAAAACCTGTATTCGTCAAGGAGGCAACCAGGTAGAGTGTAGAGACAAGCCAAACAGCCCTTTTCAGGGCTACCTTTTAGTTTTATCCCCAAAAGAGAAACGACTTATGTTGTAAATAAAAAGAAAGCAAGAAACAGCAAAGTAAGAAAGTAAGAAACATAACAAGACATAATGGCATAAATACCAAGAAACTAATTACAAGTACACACACTTCTGATGTGGTCATCACAATTCAGCACGGTTTTGTTCACACCATGTAAACAAAACATCTCAAACATTAAATTTTACTGTTTTGATGAGAAAAAATGGGGGATGAGGCTGTCGATCGGGTCAAGGACCTTTAAGATGAAACATAAGGTACCAAATGATTGCTGGAAGGAGATCAAGCCATTTTGTATACTGCTTATATCAATAAAGCTTTACAAGTAAGAATCACTGACCCACTAGGATCAAGCCATTTTGTATACTGCTTATATCAATAAAGCTTTACAAGTAAGAATCACTGACCCACTAGGATCAAGCCATTTTGTATACTGCTTATATCAATAAAGCTTTACAAGTAAGAATCACTGACCCACTAGGATCAAGCCATTTTGCATACTGCTTATATCAATAAAGCTTTACAAGTAAGAATCACTGACCCACTAGGATCAAGCCATTTTGTATACTGCTTATATCAATAAAGCTTTACAAGTAAGAATCACTGACCCACTAGGATCAAGCCATTTTGCATACTGCTTATATCAATAAAGCTTTACAAGTAAGAATCACTGACCCACTAGGATCAAGCCATTTTGTATACTGCTTATATCAATAAAGCTTTACAAGTAAGAATCACTGACCCACTAGGATCAAGCCATTTTGTATACTGCTTATATCAATAAAGCTTTACAAGTAAGAATCACTGACCCACTAGGATCAAGCCATTTTGCATACTGCTTATATCAATAAAGCTTTACAAGTAAGAATCACTGACCCACTAGGATCAAGCCATTTTGTATACTGCTTATATCAATAAAGCTTTACAAGTAAGAATCACTGACCCACTAGGATCAAGCCATTTTGTATACTGCTTATATCAATAAAGCTTTACAAGTAAGAATCACTGACCCACTAGGATCAAGCCATTTTGTATACTACTTATACCAATAAAGCTTTACAAGTAAGAATCATTGACCCACTAGGATCAAGCCATTTTGTATACTACTTATACCAATAAAGCTTTACAAGTAAGAATCATTGACCCACTAGGATCAAGCCATTTTGTATACTGCTTATATCAATAAAGCTTTACAAGTAAGAATCACTGACCCACTAGGATCAAGCCATTTTGTATACTGCTTATATCAATAAAGCTTTACAAGTAAGAATCACTGACCCACTAGGATCAAGCCATTTTGTATACTGCTTATATCAATAAAGCTTTACAAGTAAGAATCACTGACCCACTAGGATCAAGCCATTTTGTATACTGCTAATATCAATAATGCTTTACAAGTAAGAATTACTGACCCACTAGGATCAAGCCATTTTGTATACTGCTTATATCAATAAAGCTTTACAAAAAGTAAGAATCACTGACCCACTAGGATCAAGTTGTTTTGTACTGCTTATATCAATAAAGCTTTACAAGTAAGAATCACTGACCAAGCCATTTTGTATACTGCTTATATCAATAATGCTTTACAAGTAAGAATCACTGACCCACTAGGATCAAGCCATTTTGTATACTGCTTATATCAATAAAGCTTTACAAGTAAGAATCACTGACCCACTAGGATCAAGCCATTTTGTATACTGCTTATATTGATAAAGCTATACAAGTAAGAATCACTGACCCACTAGGATCAAGCCATTTTGTATACTGCTTATATCAATAAAGCTTTACAAGTAAGAATCACTGACCCACTAGGATCAAGCCATTTTGTATACTGCTTATATCAATAAAGCTTTACAAGTAAGAATCACTGACCCACTAGGATCAAGCCATTTTGTATACTGCTAATATCAATAATGCTTTACAAGTAAGAATTACTGACCCACTAGGATCAAGCCATTTTGTATACTGCTTATATCAATAAAGCTTTACAAGAATCACTGACCCACTAGGATCAAGCCATTTTGTATACTGCTTATATCAATAAAGCTTTACAAGTAAGAATCACTGACCCACTAGGATCAAGCCATTTTGTATACTGCTTATATTGATAAAGCTATACAAGTAAGAATCACTGACCCACTAGGATCAAGCCATTTTGTATACTGCTTATATCAATAAAGCTTTACAAGTAAGAATCACTGACCCACTAGGATCAAGCCATTTTGTATACTGCTTATATTGATAAAGCTTTACAAGTAAGAATCACTGACCCACTAGGATCAAGCCATTTTGCATACTGCTTATATCAATAAAGCTTTACAAGTAAGAATCACTGACCCACTAGGATCAAGCCATTTTGTATACTGCTTATATCAATAATGCTTTACAAGTAAGAATCACTGACCCACTAGGGTCAAGTTGTTTTGTACTGCTAATATCAATTAATAAAGCTTAAGGGGGTACTACACCCCTAGCCAATTCTTTGCTTATTTTTGTGTTTTTCTCAAAAATTATAGCGCATTGGTGACAAGTAAGATATGTATATAAAAGGGGCAAGGACTACAGCTACTGCACTGAAAATTTAGCAACTCAAGACAAGTAGTTATTGATTTATTGATCAAATATTGGTTTTCCCTAATTTTTGACTGTAACTCCACAACTGTTGTCTGTGCTGGAAATAAAATTTACAGTGTAGCAGTTGTAGTCCTTGCCCCTATAATATACATATCTTTATGCTCTATAATTTTTGAGAAAAATGCAAAACAGGCACAAAATTGGGCAGGGGTGTAGTACCCCCTTAAAGAATCATTGACCCACTACTTGGCATGTTGGTACTTGAATATAATAATCTTCATGCTCTGATTTCCAAATAACCCAATGAAAACCATAAATAGACAATTTCTATCAAATTTTAATTTGGTTATTTTTTTACTGATGGTGAAAATATGATATGCCTATTAGTAATAACTAAAGTGAGGTTTCCAATCAATTTTAAGCCGACATAATTAGGTAAAATGAAAGGGGAAAATACTTGCTACTACGACCATTAAATGCTCTGCCTGCTAGCCATAGGCTTCAACATAAAAAGTTTTGAGATATTCTCTCAAAACACCAAGAGCTATTCTAAGAGCCACTGAACCTATACTAGGCTTGTTTGTAATCATTTCAATGCATTTAAATTCTGACATTTTTTAATTGAAAAAAAAAATCAAATTTGTGGTCTGCAGTGGGCAGCAGTGTGGAGAGAATTGACTGTGTTCTGGGATTTAATATCGTATTACGATAATAAATTAACATTTCTGTTTTCCTACACACGCAACCAACTTAGTTGATTCCACTTAGGTGATCATTTTAAAGGTGGACAATTATTGCAAACATTACAATATTATTATACCAAATAAATAACAAAATTAACTTAAACGACAACATCTTATGGCTTTAAAGCGTACAAATGTCAACATTTGAACAAATATTTTTTAATGACTATATAAAACAATGTGATGTGATCAAGCTAAATGAGTGTTTTTAAAGGTTGATTTTGAGATATGATACAGCCAAGAAAAGTTCAATTGTGATGGAGTTTTCATCAAAATAAAGATCTAAAAAGGGCAAATATGTTATATACTGAATTTTGATTTTGCTTGATCGCATCACATATTTCCCTGGGAGGGTAAAATAAGGGCTGCAGCTATTTTGTTATTCCCTGGAAGGATAAAATTGGGGCTGCAAGTATTTTGTTATTCCATGGGAGGGAAAATTGGGGCTGCAATTATTTTGTTATTCCATGGGAGGGTAAAATTGGGGTTGCAACTATTTTGTTATTCCATGGGAGGGTAAAATTGGGGCTGCAAGTATTTTGTTATTCCACGGGAGGGTAAAATTGGGGCTGCAATTACTTGTTATTCCATGGGAGGGTAAAATTGGGGTTGCAAATATTTTGTTATTCCATGGGAGGGTAAAATTGGGGTTGCAAGTATTTTGTTATTCCATGGGAGGGTAAAATTGGGGCTGCAAATATTTTGTTATTCCATGGGAGGGTAAAATTGGGGCTGCAATTATTTTGTTATTCCATGGGAGGGTAAAATTGGGGTTGCAAGTATTTTGTTATTCACTGGGAGGGTAAAATTGGGGCTGCAAGTATTTTGCTATTCCATGGGAGGGTAAAATTGGGGCTGCAAGTATTTTGTTATTCCATGGGAGGGTAAAATTGGGGCTGCAACTATTTTGTTATTCCATGGGAGGGTAAAATTGGGGCTGCAGCTATTTTGTTATTCACTGGGAGGGTAAAATTGGGGTTGCAGCTATTTTGTTATTCCCTGGGAGGGTAAAATTGGGGCTGCAAGTATTTCTTATTATACCTTGGGAGGGTAAAATTGGGGCTGCAATTTGTTATTCCATGGGAGGACTGCAATTATTTTGTTATTCCATGGGAGGGTAAAATTGGGGTTGAAATTATTTTGTTATTTCATGGGAGGGTAAAATTGGGGCTGCAAGTATTTTGTTATTCTCTGGGAGGGTAAAATTGGGGCTGCAAGTATTTTGCTATTCCATGGGAGGGTAAATTGGGGCTGCAATTATTTTGTTATTCCCTGGAAGGATAAAATTGGGGCTGCAATTATTTTGTTATTCAATGGGAGGGTAAAATTGGGGCTGCAAGTATTTTGTTATTCCATGGGAGGGTAAAATTGGGGTTGCAGCTATTTTGTTATTCACTGGGAGGGTAAAATTGGGGTTGCAGCTATTTTGTTATTCCATGGGAGGGTAAAATTGGGGTTGCAGCTATTTTGTTATTCACTGGGAGGGTAAAATTGGGGTTGCAGCTATTTTGTTATTCCATGGGAGGGTAAAATTGGGGTTGCAGCTATTTTGTTATTCACTGGGAGGGTAAAATTGGGGTTGCAGCTATTTTGTTATTCCATGGGAGGGTAAAATTGGGGCTGCAAGTATTTTGTTATTCCATGGGAGGGTAAAATTGGGGCTGCAACTATTTTGTTATTCCATGGGAGGGTAAAATTGGGGCTGCAGCTATTTTGTTATTCACTGGGAGGGTAAAATTGGGGTTGCAGCTATTTTGTTATTCCCTGGGAGGGTAAAATTGGGGCTGCAAGTATTTCTTATTATACCTTGGGAGGGTAAAATTGGGGCTGCAATTTGTTATTCCATGGGAGGACTGCAATTATTTTGTTATTCCATGGGAGGGTAAAATTGGGGTTGAAATTATTTTGTTATTTCATGGGAGGGTAAAATTGGGGCTGCAAGTATTTTGTTATTCTCTGGGAGGGTAAAATTGGGGCTGCAAGTATTTTGCTATTCCATGGGAGGGTAAATTGGGGCTGCAATTATTTTGTTATTCCCTGGAAGGATAAAATTGGGGCTGCAATTATTTTGTTATTCAATGGGAGGGTAAAATTGGGGCTGCAAGTATTTTGTTATTCCATGGGAGGGTAAAATTGGGGTTGCAGCTATTTTGTTATTCACTGGGAGGGTAAAATTGGGGTTGCAGCTATTTTGTTATTCCATGGGAGGGTAAAATTGGGGTTGCAGCTATTTTGTTATTCACTGGGAGGGTAAAATTGGGGTTGCAGCTATTTTGTTATTCCATGGGAGGGTAAAATTGGGGTTGCAGCTATTTTGTTATTCACTGGGAGGGTAAAATTGGGGTTGCAGCTATTTTGTTATTCCATGGGAGGGTAAAATTGGGGTTGCAGCTATTTTGTTATTCACTGGGAGGGTAAAATTGGGGTTGCAACTATTTTGTTATTCACTGGGAGGGTAAAATTGGGGCTGCAGCAATTATTTTGTTATTCCCTGGGAGGGTAAAATTGGGGTTGCAACTATTTTGTTATTCACTGGGAGGGTAAAATTGGGGCTGCAATTATTTTGTTATTCCATGGGAGGGTAAAATTGGGGCTGCAAGTATTTTGTTATTCACTGGGAGGGTAAAATTGGGGCTGCAATTATTTTGTTATTCCATGGGAGGGTAAAATTGGGGTTGCAAGTATTTTGTTATTCCCTGGGAGGGTAAAATTGGGGTTGCAGCTATTTTGTTATTCCATGGGAGGGTAAAATTGGGGTTGCAGCTATTTTGTTATTCACTGGGAGGGTAAAATTGGGGTTGCAGCTATTTTGTTATTCCATGGGAGGGTAAAATTGGGGTTGCAACTATTTTGTTATTCACTGGGAGGGTAAAATTGGGGCTGCAATTATTTTGTTATTCCCTGGGAGGGTAAAATTGGGGCTGCAATTATTTTGTTATTCCATGGGAGGGTAAAATTGGGGCTGCAAGTATTTTGTTATTCCCTGGGAGGGTAAAATTGGGGTTGCAGCTATTTTGTTATTCCATGGGAGGGTAAAATTGGGGCTGCAATTATTTTGTTATTCCATGGGAGGGTAAAATTGGGGCTGCAACTATTTTGTTATTCCATGGGAGGGTAAAATTGGGGCTGCAATTATTTAGTTATTCCCTGGGAGGGTAAAATTGGGGCTGCAATTATTTTGTTATTCCATGGGAGGGTAAAATTGGGGCTGCAATTATTTTGTTATTCACTGGGAGGGTAAAATTGGGGTTGCAAGTATTTTGTTATTCCATGGGAGGGTAAAATTGGGGCTGCAATTATTTTGTTATTCACTGGGAGGGTAAAATTGGGGCTGCAATTATTTTGTTATTCCATGGGAGGGTAAAATTGGGGCTGCAAGTATTTTGTTATTCCCTGGGAGGGTAAAATTGGGGCTGCAATTATTTTGTTATTCCATGGGAGGGTAAAATTGGGGTTGCAACTATTTTGTTATTCCCTGGGAGGGTAAAATTGGGGCTGCAAGTATTTTGTTATTCACTGGGAGGGTAAAATTGGGGCTGCAATTATTTTGTTATTCCATGGGAGGGTAAAATTGGGGCTGCAGTTATTTTGTTATTCCATGGGAGGGTAAAATTGGGGCTGCAGTTATTTTGTTATTCCATGGGAGGGTAAAATTGGGGTTGCAAGTATTATCACCATCTTTCATCACCATCCAATTTTAAAATAAAAAAGGAACCATTTCTTGATTTGAAAATATTTTGTTATTCCCTGGGAGGGTAAAATTGGGGTTGAAAGTATTTTGTTATTCCCTGGGAGGGTAAAATTGGGGTTGCAATTACTTGTTATTCCATGGGAGGGTAAAATTGGGGTTGAAAATATTTTGTTATTCCCTGGGAGGGTAAAATTGGGGTTGAAAGTATTTTGTTATTCCCTGGGAGGGTAAAATTGGGGTTGCAATTACTTGTTATTCCATGGGAGGGTAAAATTGGGGTTGAAAATATTTTGTTATTCCATGGGAGGGTAAAATTGGGGTTGCAACTATTTTGTTATTCCCTGGGAGGGTAAAATTGGGGCTGCAAGTATTTTGTTATTCCATGGGAGGGTAAAATTGGGGCTGCAATTATTTTGTTATTCCATGGGAGGGTAAAATTGGGGCTGCAGTTATTTTGTTATTCCATGGGAGGGTAAAATTGGGGCTGCAGTTATTTTGTTATTCCATGGGAGGGTAAAATTGGGGTTGCAACTATTTTGTTATTCCCTGGGAGGGTAAAATTGGGGCTGCAGCTATTTTGTTATTCCATGGGAGGGTAAAATTGGGGCTGCAGTTATTTTGTTATTCAATGGGAGGGTAAAATTGGGGCTGCAAGTATTTTGTTATTCCATGGGAGGGTAAAATTGGGGCTGCAATTATTTTGTTATTCCATGGGAGGGTAAAATTGGGGCTGCAGTTATTTTGTTATTCCATGGGAGGGTAAAATTGGGGCTGCAGTTATTTTGTTATTCAATGGGAGGGTAAAATTGGGGCTGCAAGTATTTTGTTATTCCATGGGAGGGTAAAATTGGGGCTGCAATTATTTTGTTATTCCATGGGAGGGTAAAATTGGGGCTGCAGTTATTTTGTTATTCCATGGGAGGGTAAAATTGGGGCTGCAGTTATTTTGTTATTCCATGGGAGGGTAAAATTGGGGCTGCAGTTATTTTGTTATTCCATGGGAGGGTAAAATTGGGGCTGCAATTATTTTGTTATTCCATGGGAGGGTAAAATTGGGGCTGCAGTTATTTTGTTATTCCATGGGAGGGTAAAATTGGGGCTGCAGTTATTTTGTTATTCCATGGGAGGGTAAAATTGGGGCTTCAAGTATTTTGTTATTCCATGGGAGGGTAAAATTGGGGTTGCAAGTATTATCACCATCTTTCATCACCATCCAATTTTAAAATAAAAAAGTAACCATTTCTTGATTTTGTTTGTAAGTTAATATCTGACTGAAATATTTGCGACTTGTTTTCAAGTTTACCATCAACCCAGACCATAATCTTACATTTCTTGATTTAAAAAAAATCTTAAATCTCTAACTGAAATAATTGAGACTTGTTATCAAGTTTACCATTTACATCATTTCTTGACATATGAAATGGGCCGCTCGTCTTGAGTCGCTGGGGTTTCGGTGTGCATGGCTTTTGTTGCCGGTGTGTGGTTGTTCTTTGGGAGGAGTGCGGAACTGGTCACAGGATTTGTCAGGGGGTGTAGTACCACCTTGATGTGTATAATATGTAAAGTGCAATCCAAATATTTCTTTATTCTTGTAGTCTTAGGCTCATCAAGGACCACAGTGGAAATAAGTGTGCTTTTATGTATTCTTTTCTGTGTTTTTTATGCTTGGTTTTAATCCTAAATAAAATGAAACCATTGTCACAGCCTGTACTCATTACCTATAATATTTCATTGAAAGCACACATTCTGCCTTCCACCCAATTACATCCAATCCTATGTATTGGATACATCAACTCTATTCAGAGCATTTCACCACACTATCCAGCTTCTTAGTATTAATTTAGAATTATTGATTTCCTCGAACGCTCAATAAATTACGCCTTCGGTCTTATTTGCAAATCTGAAATAGCCCAACCTTAGAGGCGCTTTTTAAACACGCTATATTCCGAGACACGCTAAACACCAAGAACTGCTCAAACTCACCTGGGGCTAATCTGAAATAGAATCATTAAACATAATGATAATAAATACTCAGGGAGCGATCAACTTGCATTTTAGTAGGGGTGTGCAGCACATATCGTCCAACTTTAGGAAATGAGAACTGATTTCTCTGCAAAGATGGGGGCTTATGTTACAATATGGCGTTAACCACCGCACATACCAATACCACCTTTACATGTCAGTGCCCCCCCTTCCACTTGGAGACATACGGAGAAGTGTGGCAGAATGTATACAATAACAATTTACTATCTGATTTTAGATCAGCTCTATAAAAGGCTACAGGGACTTACCAGTCAGTCTCCTTCGACACACCACTCTGTGATCCATGTTCCTTCCCAGCAAGCCTACATGTACATCCAATACTCCTTGAACTACCGTGAATGAAGCTCAAAGACTGCTTCATCCATGGTCTACTACATTGGGTTATTCCAGTTGAAATCTATACACCCCCTATGAAAGGCATGGCCTTAATCTCTCATACAGGGGGTGTAGATTTCAAATGAAGTCAACCATTCAGGTTACCCCCAAATTTAAATTCACACTCCCTGTGTGGAAGATTAAGATTGTCTTACACAGGGGTGTATGGATTTCAACTGGAATAGCACATTATACAGCTAATCTCTGTATAGGTTCAAAGGTTTCCAAATTTTATTCGAAAGGAAAAACGGCACATCTTCATTGCTTGCTATGAAAACAGTCAGTGAACATACGCTTGCTCACAACCCTCTATGACCTTGTTACACTGCATTCATATTCAAATACTTTTAAAGTAACCCGGTAAAAAGGCCTGTTCATTCATTTCTTCCTATTTCTTTCTCTCTTTCTGTCATCCTTTTTTCATCTGTTTTCTTTCGCTTTATCCTGCTCCTTTTCACTAGTTCATGTAACTTGGTTGTTGTATTAGGAATACATGCAAATGTATTACAGGGATTTGAAAAAAAGCCTGGGATGTACGTACGAGTGCCTGCGCGAGGCATTCTGCCGGGGTCCAGGGGGCACAGTGTCCAGGGGTGGGGTTGCAAAGGGGCAGTGCCCCCTGAAGAAAATTTTTAGCAGAATGTGTTTCAATAACAATGTAAAAAAAGACAGCAAGTTTTTAACTTGCAGCCTAATAGAACTGGCACCTCCAGTTCCTCACGCCAAGGAGGGCGCGCACATGGTCGTAAAGCAACTTCCGAAGCAGCGCGAGGAGGATATAACTGGGTGATTTGTAATGTAAGGGAGGCTCAGCCATGGTCCCCTCCACACTGAACAAGTGCTAGCACACACCCCTACATCCAGCCAGCCATACACACACAGAAGGAATATACCATCGCCAGATCCCCCTTCTGCTTTTGTAAAGCCAGAAGGATCATTAGCACTTTTCCATGAGCACACATTCTCTAAATCTGTTTCTGAAATTTGCCACCCAGAGCTAAACCCAAGAACCTGCTAATGGCCTAATGCTACCTGAATTTACTGCACATACCCACCTTTCCACAAACAAGACCCAGTAGGTGTAGGTGTTGTGTGTACTGTTAAACACTTAATCCTCTTCACACGAGTGTTGACTGCGACAACAAGTTCCAAATTCTTTTTTTAAACTTTCAAAAACTTTCAGTTAAGAATCCAAACCAGTTTTCTGAAATTTGCCACCCAGCGCTAAAACCCAAGAACCTGGTAATGCTATACCATTTTTCACCCTGATGTGGCAATGACGTCAGTGTGCACTTCATTGGGTGCAGCTTCAAATGGCTAGCGTTTGCTAAAAGCGCTGACATATACAAAACACTAAACTTAAGGGGTACTACACCCCTCGATAAATTTGTGTCTATTTTTTTGCATTTTCTCAAAAACTAATAACACAGTGGTAACAAAAGTTATGTATAATATAGGGGCAAGGAATCTAATTACTACACTGGAATTTCAGTGACCCAAGACAAGTGGTTTGTTATTTATGATAAGAAATAAGGTACAGCTAGGATGTACCTCGTTTCCTATCATATATACTGAACCGCTTGTCTTGAGTCACTGAAATTTCAGTGTAGTTACTGGATTTCTTGCCCCAATAATATACATAACTTTTGTTACCATGCAGTGTATTATTATTTTTTGAGAAAAATGCAAAAATAGTCGCAAATTTACCACAGGGGTGTAATACCCCCTTAAAGACACCAAAGAGATGCATGGGCGTAACAGCTGCCTCGACACGTCAACGTCACTGTCACATCAGGGCGAAAACTGGTATACCTTAATTTACTGCACATCCCCACACACACTTTCCACAAAAAACTCCTACATGTAATGTACTCCCTATTCCTGAAAAAAAACCAGAATAATTTGTTTGCATTAAAAAAAAATATTATCCCATTTTGCCAAATGAAACAGCTAAATACAAATCCTTAAGGGATCTGGAATGAGCATTTCGACAGTATTTTTTGTGGGACATGAGAACACGTCAGACATATCGAATTGCATTCTGAATACGAAGAATGTCCTTCTGATATCAAATAATTTTGATTTTTTGAAATTTGCAATGTAATACACAATTTGATGGCAAATTATTAAAAATTTATATTTTTGATATTTAACAGTATTGGAAGTAAACTTTATAAATCTGATAATATGTACTTAAAGTGTATGTAGGTGGGATGAAAAGCCGACGATCAATTGAAAATTTTGACCTTTTCAGATTGAAGATATGGATTTTTTCCCCAAAACACCAAAAAAAATTAGGTCTTTTGGGAAAAAAAAATCCATATCTTCAATACGAAAGGTCAAAATTTTCAATTGATCATCAGCTTTTCCTCCCAGCTACATACACTTGAAGAATATATCATTAGATTTATAAAATTTATTTTGAGGACTGTTCAAAAATCAAAAATGTGAAAAATATCAAATTTTAATAATTTGTCATAAAATTCCAGATCCCTTAATAGCCAATTTGGCCCATTTCCCTTAAATAGTAAAACTATTAAAATTGTACTTTTATTGCCAATTAAACAACTAACTTAAATTAAGATTTAGCTATGTTTCATTTGGCAAAACAGTGTAATATTTTTGACCAAAATAATTAGTTGTTTTTAGAATGGGGAGAAGGCATTGTGTGTACTGTCAAACACTTTAAAGTCATCCTTTCCACATGAGTGCGACTGCGGACGACAAGTTCCAAATTTTCTTTAAAAATTAAAAAAAATTCAGATATGTACATTGTCATGACCATATTTGGAATCGGCATGAAAAATGCAGTAAATTAGTACAAACAAGCCCTATTGGTTCAGTGTTCTTGATATAGCTCATGATATTTTTGAGAAAATATCTCAAAAATGTTGAGGTCTATATGGGTAGCATGCAAAGCATACATGAAATCAACGACTACAGAGTGTTTCAAAACAAAATAGCTGTTTTTATTGTGCAACTGCTAATAGTGTCAACAGCAGACAGGCAGCTTTACATCACAAAAATCTTATTATCAAGTCGTCGTCTGCTTCTCATCCTACCGTACCGCAAAAGGCTGCCTTTTGCAATTTTTTTTATTATTGTCATCCAATTGTGATGAGATAATGTAAAATTGTAAAATTAACTATATATGTATTAATTTTGAGGCATTATTGCAATATTACAGTCCATTCATGAAAGAAAGAAGCATGCCGAAATATAAAATATCAATAAGAAATAAACAATAACAATAAAAATCCCTCCATCAGTTCCAAGCACAGGAATAAAAAAAAAAAAAAAAAAAAAAAAAATAACAATAAAAATCAAACAAGGCAGCCTTTTAAGATATGACAGTATGTAATGCAGACGATTTATTATTCCAGGCGGTGGATGACATGATCGAGCCGGCAAGTCGTGAAACCGCCCGGCCGGATGGCTTTTTCCATATGCTCGTTATTTTTGTTTTTTTTATTATTGAACCCCAACGGTTTTAGCTTGTATTTATATTATTTATCAACATAGGCCTATTTGTTTGTGATATTTCAAGCGTTTTAAAATTTCAAAATAATCCCATTCAATTACACGGTTGACGATGAAAATTTACTGAATTTAGGGAATGCACGTCATACACCACCTGGATTATTCAACACATACTGTAAAACTCATTATTTAACTAGCATTCTCATCTTTGACGGGGGGGGGGGGATGTAGGCATGTACCCAGGGGTGAAACAACACAATAAAAGAGCTGAAAAAGCTCAAAATAGCTGGCAAAAAGTTACAATGTGTAAAGATTCTATACTTTTGTACAGAGCATGCGTATAAAACATGCTGAAAATGAAAACCAAAAAAGCAGAAATCAGCTGAACTCTCAAACCCCTGGATATGCCTCTGAGAGGATGAAAATGGACCCATATTTGTATACGATCAACAAACATTTGACCCATTTTTATACCTCGGGCCCGGTTTTTTTTTGTGGCTAAATGCAACATTTTGGCTCCAATTAGGTGAAATCAGGGTATTTTTTCCATTGTTATACCAAGACCCAAAAATGAAGCTCATATTTGAGGCACATAACATCCCTGTAAGGTCATGTCTTCCATAGGAGGTGTATGAATTTCAAATGCAATAGCCCAATATGGGGCATAACCAAGAGGAATGAGCCTAATATTGATTTTGAAAGATAGAGTAATCGTCTGAAAATTCCAAAAGGTAGGAATATATCTTTGTGTTTGGATCATAAGTTTAACTTTATACTCTGTAAATGTGAAGAAATGTCAAAATAAAGTGTTTTACAGTACATGGATGCTGATATCACCACGCAAACAAACAAACATATTATCTCTTAAACCCCATGAGCACTACTCTAAGAACTGTTTTGATTGGTTACTAAGATGGGTATATCATGTAATGAGCCAATCAGAGATATGGTAAGTAAATTCAGTAGGGCTAAATGGGATTCAGCTTAAAATTGCTGAGAAATAAAAGCTTCATTTTGATTGGTTATATCATATAATAGTCCAATCAGAGGCTCTGTAACAAAGGCAGTAGTGCCCATGGGGTGTAATTTTTATCAAATGCCTGAGGACAAAAATAAACACAACTTCATTTTAATTTCTTGTCTCTGTACAAATGCATCATTGCTATTTTAAATTCTTTACAATTCAAGTTTTAAATAAATAATATGAAAAAATTTGTAAACATTACAAATAGTTGTCAGTGTTTTTTAATTTCATTAAATTTTTTGCAGAATAAATTTCAACATGGCTATCACAGCTGTTGGGCAAGCCTATATATATATTGATTACTTGCTGCATTGGGCTATTCCAGTTGAAATCCATACACCCCCTATGGAAGACATGGTCCTCATCTTCCACACAGGGAGTGTGAATTTCAAATTGGAAGGGCAACTCTATTTGAAATCTACACCCCCTGTGTGGGATATTAAGGTCATATTTTCTATAGGGGGTGTATGTATTTCAACTGGAATGGCCTTATTTTCACAAGACCTATTTGTGAGATGGCCATTACCTTCGCTATTAAATGCTTACTTCTACATATGCTAGATAAATCAAGTGCAAATTAGTCACAGTAGATTTTGGGTTACATGTCAAATAGTCCAAAGATTTGTTAGTCCGAAAACCCCTAAAAAGTATTATAAAACCTAATCCTTACTCTAACCCTAAACTTCATCCTAACCCTAACCTATAGCCTAAGCCCTAATCATATCCCTAAACCTAACCCTGACTCTAATCCTAACTCTGACCTCAACCCTGTCCCTAATACTATCACTAACCCTAACCCTAATTATTACCTAAAATGCCCTAACCCCTAACTTAAACCATTTTTGAACTAACGGCCCTTCGGACTACTGAAATATTCCCCGATTTAGAATTGATTTGAATGACATTATAGTCAATCTCAAGTTGAATTTGCAGGGGCAGATTTGGATCGTGAGCACTAAACTAATCCTGTGGGGCGTATACACAAACGTAGAAGGGCGACTTGTCCATACCCTGGTGGCACAACCACATAAACGCACCGATTCGAATCTGCCACTGCGAAATCCAACATGGGGTTACTCTCAACTTGAGATGAAACACACTATAGCAATTGTTATCGCCCCTTGGTCTAGGTAATACACTCGAATGTATTAGAAATACACCCAAATGTATTAGGAATACACCCAAATGTATTAGGAATACACCCTAATGTATTAAGAATACACCCAAATGTATTAAGAATACACCCAAATGTATTAAGAATACACCCAAATGTATTAGAAGTACACCCAAATGTATTAGAAATAAACCCAAATGTATTAGAAATAAACCCAAATGTATTAGAAATACACCCAAATGTATTAAGAATGCACCCAAATGTATTAGAAATACACCCAAATGTATTAAGAATACACCCAGATGTATTAGAAATACACCCAAATGTATTAAGAATACACCCAAATGTATTAGGAATACACAACATGCCCATTAACTTGCCCATTTAAAGGAACTATAAAGTGTACAGTTTGCAGATGATAAATATTATGCATTTTAGAATTAGCATCAAATCACTACACATTACCATATACATCCTCATATTCAGACTATACCTTGGGACGGTTAAAACACTACATGCGTCACAAGCCAAAAGTTAATTATCTTTCTCAACACTTAAAAGTGTACAATGTACATACATATTGCAATGTGACATAATAATGTAAAAGTGGAAATTTTCGGGCTTCATTTATTTTCGCGCTTTTCACGTTCCAAGCTGCTACCGTGAAAATAACAACGAGCGAATATATTCCTTTTGTGTTTAGGTCAATGTAAGGAAACTTAGACTCCCGAATTTAGAAACAAGGCAAACAGTTCAAAATTGGAAAAGTGCAAAAAAATTAATCACGCGAAAATTTCAACTTTTACAGTAAATTCAATTCTATGACAATGCCTTCAAATAATCCTCATTTCCATAAGGCTGACATCCTTAGTATGTCTGGATTTGTTACTCATTTCCAAAAGGTTGACATCCCTATTGGTACTTGGCCAGCACACCCCATCAAAAAAAAATTACTCTCTTCACACGAGTGTCGACTGCATGCGACAAATTTCAGAATTGTACATTTTCATGCATGGCTATATATCAGAATGAAAAATGCATCAAAATGAGTACAAACAAGCCTAGCATTAGTTCAGTGGCTCTTAAGAAAGCTCTTGATATTTTGAGAAAATATCTCAAAACTTGGAAATTTTTATGTTGATGAAGCCTATGGCTAGCACACAGAGCATGAAAATACCAGCCCCTTCCTCAGACTTGTGAAGTAAAGAAACACAGTGTGTACCCTGTAAAGTAAAGAATCACAGTGTGAGCCTTGTGGATATGTTGAGGATAAAATTGAGGATATTGTCATCTATTTGACTTTATAATAATTATTTAATATACTATTTATGCATTTGAAAAAGCTGCATATGCATTTATATCAAAATCTACAGAATTCATCAAAAGAAAAGAAACGGAAAAACAAAATAACAGTCTTCTTACAGTACTGTGGCTAGAGATTTACAAAAATGTATTAAAAGGCTTGGACAAGAAAATAGCCAAGAAACAAACTGGGTGATTCAGTTGAAATCCATACACCCCCTATGGAAGACATGACCTTAATCTCCCACACAGGGGTATAGATTTCAAATTTAGTCATCGATTCAGGTAACCTCATTTGGAATTCACACTCCATGTATGGACTATTAAAGGCATAGGGTGTATGGATTTCAACTGGAATAGTCCATTGGCATAACCCAATCTACCCTCATTTTTGGGAAGGAAAAATATTTAGGGACGTGAAAAGTACTTAAATTTTCCATTTTGGGTGCTTTTTGTAAAAATACACTCAAAATTACACAATTTTGGTGCTTTTTGGAAAAAAATGTGTAATAATACACCCAAAATTACAAAATTTTGGTGCTTTTTGGAAAAGAAATGTGTAAAAATGCAACCAAAATCCCTAAATTTGGGTGCTTTTTTGAAAAGAAAATGTGTAAAAATGCAACCAAAATCCCTAAATTTGGGTGCCTTTTTGAAAAGAAAATGTGTAATAATGCAACCAAAATCACACAATTTTAGTGCTTTTTGGAAAAAAATGTGTAACAATGCACCCAAAATCACAAAATTTTGGTACTTTTGGAAAAAAATGTGTAAAAATGCACCCAAAATTATATAATTTTGATGCTTTTTGGAAAAAATGTGTAAAAATACACCCAAAATTACACAATTTTGATGCTTTTTGGAAAAGAAATGTGTAAAAATGCAACCAAAATCACACAATTTGGGTGCTTTTTGGAAAAGAAAATGTGCAACATGAACCCTCAATCTCCCAACCTACCCTACTTTTTCCACCTGTTATGTTACGCCAATATGACAAGAATATTTTTCTTTAGGCTTATTTGCTTACTATTGGAGAGTTTGCTTTCCATAATTCAGGAAACTTGTACAACATTAATATATCAAACACCAACTCATCAACTGATACTTGCAATGCTTCAATGTATAATGGACTATTCCAGTTGAAATCCATACACCCCCTATGGCAGATACAGCATTAGTCTGCACACATTTGCACTCCCTGTCTACAGGATTAACATCACATCTTCCACAGGGGTGTATGGATTTCAACTGGAATAGCCCAATACCCAGCACACTGAGTTTCAGGTTACTGCAATACATCAATTTGATATGGGCTATTCCAGTTGAAATCCATACTCCCCCAGTAGAAGACACAACTTTAATCTTCCACACAGGGAGTGTGAATTTCAAATGGGGTTACCTGAATGGGTGAATCCATTTGAAATCTACACCCTCTATGTGGGAGATTTATGTCATGTCTTCCATAGGGGTGTATGGATTTCAGCTGAATAGCCCTTGGCGAGACTATAGTTACAAGGGACCAGCAAAATCCATGCAGTGTATTTTCAATCTGTGAAATATAATCTTTTTTTTTCAACTTGGTAATTATTCTCTGAGTGTCAACTGCAGACAAGAATTTTCAATTTTGAAAAATCTTTTTTTTTTAATTTAAAAATTTCAGAATTTTAATATTTCATGACCATATTCGGAATTAGCACAAAAAATGCATCAAAACGAGTGCAGATAAGCCTAGTATTGGTTCAGTGGTTCTTAAGATAGCTATTGATATTTTGAGAAAATATCTGAAAACTTTGGGACTTTTTATGTTGAAGCCTATGGGTAGCATTAATTAGTATAAATTATCACAAGTAAGCAGTTATATTTTTGACAAATTGAGCAGTTTATACTTTTTATTACATTACTGCCAATTTTTCATTTGATGTAAAATATTTGATACAACATTATTTAATCTATTCCAATTCAATTTTCCATCATATTCAACTTTTAACAAATGTTTGATGATGTTAAATTGATAATATGTTGCCACCAGAAATTTGACATCAAATATAATTGATTTTCCGTCAACAAACATTAGTTAAAAATAAAAAGATAAAAATAAATTGAAAGAGATTGAATAACAAATTTTCTAAATTGAATAATTCGAGTATGGTCCTGAAAACACCAGTACCATTGGATTATGCAAGTTGAAATCCATACCCCCAGTCATGACCTTAACCTTCCACACAGGGAGTGTGAATTTCAAACGGGGTTACCTGAATGGATGACTCCATTTGAAATCTACACCCCCTGTGTGGGAGGTAATGTCTTCCATAGGGGGTGTATGGATTTCAGCTGGAATAGCCCATTACAATCTGCAACTGGTGCTACCATTGGGCTATTCCATTTAAAATCCACCCTCCCCCTGTGGAAGATTTTGGAAATATCTTCCACAGGGGGAGTATGAATTTCAAATGGAATGAACACATATGCAGCTTCATTTTGAAAATTCGCCCTCCCTCTTAGGAAGATTCAGATTGAATCTTTCTCAGAGGGTGTTTGAAATTTGAATGAAGCTGCCTGATGCATTCATTCCATTTGAAATTCATACTCCCCATGTAGAAGATATTTCCAAAATCTTCCACAGGGGGTAGTGTGGATTTTACATGGAATAGCCTATTTGAAGAAGGGGGACTGTCATTTTATTTGGAAGAGGGTCACAAATGTCATATACCAAGTTAATTTTTTATGACACCCTATGCTGGGTTGAAAATTGTATGACCCCAACTCCACACACACAGCCCAAAAGCCCATATTATTCAAAACATCAAAAAATGTGTTATATTTTGTTCCGCTAGTTTATTTGGGCTAAATGAGCGTAAAGCTGGTGAACATTTTCAATGTAACTGCAATAATTGTAGCCAATAAGTAATCGGCACATAATATTAGGAAATTCTATGAACGCTGCATCCACCTTAAGCTACAATATGTCATTACACATAACATGGCAGCCATTGCAATCCAATTTTGAAGACGATTTCATACGTATGCAGAATTCCTTTGATTACACAATACATTCCATACAGGTGCAAAGTTCCTTGACATCGATGTTCAAAAACACACACAAACACATAACATAGTGGACTGGGGTCACTGTAGATGAGTGTAGAAAGGAGAGGAGAGATCAACGCACCAATTGTTTCAGCACTACATGACTATGGAAGACCCCAAACACAATAATATAGGTGGGCTGTTCAATTTGTATAACACACTCCCCACTGTGGAACATTTTGGAATTCCAACCAAAATCAAGTATTCCAAATCCAACCATTTTCATCTGTTAAAAGTGGAACTGGTGTGGAATATTTTGGAATTCCAAACATATTTAAAGCCGAATTCAACTGAATTTGATAAATTTTAACCATTTCAGCTGAAATTTCACATAAAGCAAGCCAAAATTGACGCCAAAATTGACTGTAAGGTTCAACTGGCATTGAGATGGCAGTGAAATCTTCCACAGGGGGTGTGTGGATTTCAAACAGAACAGCCCATAGGCACAGGAAGAAATAATCTCAAGTCTTTCACAATTTTAGCAGCATCTCATTAATAACTTGCGAAAACACACAGGAGGAGAGCGCCCTCAGTACGTCTGTTCATCATCACAATTTTCCGTCCAATGGCCAAATACTGAAAATGATAAAAACAATGCAAAAATTGAATAAGTATAGTATGTCCCGTGTAAGGTTCAACATGACCCCTATATTAACATTTCTTTTTTTATACCCCATCTAAAGTCATGTTCCAACTTTCTCTGAATGATCTATAACACTTGCAAGTATGTTCTACAATAATTTGGCAACATAACTGTTCCCCCATTTGTGCAGATCCATGCATTTCCGTCTTGAGACATTGGCTTGCCTGATTTTTGGAGTGTTTTTAAACTGCCTTTATCTAGCATTTTACATTTCATGCTGTTTATATTATTATATCAAGTGCAAAATACATTTTCTTTTTCTTTTTTTATGTAGTTGCAGGAATCTATTTTGAAACTTGGCTTGGTTTAAGTATAGGGGTGGGGTGTGTGGGGGTGTGGGGTGTGTGTGTGTTCAGGGGAGTGTGGAAGTGAATGCTGTGTATCTTGTGTGATTGGTGTGTGCGAGAGGGGGTGGGGGTGTGTGTGTGTGGGGGGGGTTGTTGTGGGTGTATATATGTGGGATGTGTGGTGGGGGTGTGTGGATATGAGTGTGAATGGGATGTGCATGGGGTGCTTGGGTGTGTGTTGGGGTTTGTTTGCATGTATGGACCTATGTACTGGTCAATGCTCATTTAATATTTTGCGTAATTTTCTTGTATTGTTCGTTTGATTATTATGTTGTTGGATTTGTATGTCAAATTGTTGCAATTCGTTTTTTTCATACTGTAGTGTGATGACAATTTATAAATAAACCTTTTATGAAATGAAATGAAATGCAATTTGGTTGCATTGTGTAAGTAATGCATTGTGCTGACAACGTCAGTGCTACGCATGCAAACCATCATAGTACGGCCGTGTGTCCTGAACTCGCCACCCTTAGCGTTACATGACAAATATTATGAATTATTACACCAACTGGGTTTCTAATTAGATTATCTCGACAATCATCAACCCTAAACTAGCAAAAGTATACATTTTTGGAAAGCTAAAGGTATGAACAATTCCAATATATACATTTCAATTCGTTATACAGGGTGACCTGCAAGTTATACAGGGTGGAAAAAAAAAGATTTTGATAAAAAATGGGTCACTCAATGCATTGCTTATTACCAACTTACAGTAATAAACTGGAAGTAAACAACATTCATTTGGTTAGAGGAAATGGAGAGCCAACTGACTTGGAAGAAACCAAAATCACAGCTGTTTGGTAATCTTGGAATATAGGGTGTCCCAAAGTATGTTAGATTTTTTTACAATTCAACATATTTTGAACCTAAACATTTTCCCCCTAACACATACAGAAAAAAATATGTCCGTATTTAGATTCCTCGTCAAATTTCCCTTCAGAAAATCTATACTTTGACTATGATAGGATAAGTAATTAAAATTTTACAGTAACTTTCAGATTTTGAAGACATCTGCATTACTTACTACAGTGTTTAATATGACAACGGGTAGTTTTGTATGGAAAAGTTTGTATTTTCTACACTAAACCAATCATAAATGATTCAAAACAATTAGTAGAATTGTTTAGCTGTAAGGCTGTGAGTCGTTTAGATGCTAAATAGAGTCCAAATCCAATTTACAGCCTTTACAGAAGCAGATTATGCACTAAAATACCAATCCCATAGAGTTTGTGTGTACCACATCCCCCACCACCAGATCCCCCACCACCGCCACCCTGCCCATTCTGAATTCTATGAAGCACAGTGTCAGTATTAAAAAGGTTCAAGTATTTCTTTTTACAGGGTTGAAAGTGCATTTTATTTGGCAATAAAATGAGACCACAAGCATGACAATAACTTCTTGCTTGACAGAGATATCATCATTTGTTTTGAGTCGACTTTGGCAAAATGTAACGTCGCCACCTTTTTTTAGTGGCGAGCTCAAGACACACGACCATACTCAAGCTTGAAGACTCAACTTGTCATTCGATATCAGCAGGGGTGTGAGTGACCTCTATTGAAAAAAGAGGAACTTTGTTCAAAAAAGAGGAAAAGCACTGAAATATTCTCAAAATGGGTTGAAAATGAAAGAAAAAGCTAAAATTTTGCCTCAAAGAAATTTCCAAAAAAGAGGAATTCAGCTTAAAAGAGGAGATTTCATACCTCTGTATCAGGTTTTTGCTGATAAATGGCGGAGGTACACAATTTTGGTCCCATGGATGACAAACCAATAAGGCATGCATGGGACAATTAATTACATTCAGTACTTTTTATGGTCTGTATGCATAAAAGAGTTAGACCGGGGTTTAAGTTAGACCTGGTCTAAGTGGAATTAAGTCCCAAGAGAAAGTACATTTTCCTTTACATTTGCTGAAGTTATTTTGTATTATTTTTGAACATTGCATTAAAATCTTTAGAATTTGCTAGCTACTCTAGGAAGGTAATAAGAGTAAAGGACCATTCCTGATGGAACTTATAATTCCACTTAGACCAGGCCTAACTTTAGACTTGGTCTAACTCTTTTGTGCATACAGACCTTTGGGTCTAATCTCTTTGGGCTATTCCAGATAAAACCCATACACCCGCTAAGAAAGGCATGACCTTAATGACAGGGGGTGTAGATTGCAAATGGAATCACCCATTCAGGTAACCCCATTTGAAATTCACACTCCCTGTGTGAAGATTAAGGTCATGTTTTCCACAGGGTGTATGGATCTCACCTGGAATAGCTCAAACAAATCTTGACACATACCTTCACAGATATCACAATACGGCCTCTCATCATTTCTCTCGCCATGGTACTGGCTAGCTGGAGGACTGTCGGAACTGGACTGTAGAGGACAGTCTTCTGTGTCATGGAGGTCAAACACGTCGCATATGTCGCAGAACAGCCTGGGAGGAGGACCCATGTTACTTGCATCTAGTCTGAAAAGTTTTAGAAATACACCCAAATGTATCAGATATACACCCAAATGTATTAAAAATACACCCTGATGTATAAAAATATACCCAAATGTATTAGGAATACACCCAAATGTATTTGAAATACACCCTGATGTATTAAAATACACCCAAATGTATCAGAAATACACCGAAATATATCAGGAACACATCCACACCCTGATGTATAGAAAAATAACAAAATGTTTCAGAAATACACCCAAATGTATTTGAAATACACTCAGATGTATAGAAAAACACCCAAATGTATCAGGAATACACCCTGAATACACCCAAATGTATCAGGAATATACCCAAATGATTTGAAATATACCCTGATGTATAGAAAAACATCCAAATGTATCAGGAATACACCCAAATGTATTTGAAATACACCCTGATGTATAGAAAAACACCCTAATGTATCAGGAATACACCCAAATGTATTTGAAATACACCAAATGTATCAGAAATACACCCAAATGTATTTGAAATACACCCTGATGTATAAAAATACACCCAAATACACCCAAATGTATTAGGAATACACCCAAATACTTACTCATCTAATTCAAATCCCATGTCATCATGATGGCTATCCCCATTCATACCACCGGCTTCCATTATTTCTAGCCGACTTCGTAACTCATCGTTTTTTCTCTGAAGATCGACAATAACTGAATTTAAGAAGGTCACCTACAAAACAAATCAAAAGAAACGGTTAACCTCTCTGGCATTACTACTTTTCTAACAGAATCCTGGATTGGTTAATTACATAATATAATCATCTGAGTAAGCAATCAAATTAAGGCTTTTATTCCTATGGGTACTACTGCCTTGACACATCTATTAAATGCAATGACAATTCTTGCATATTCTTGAGGGTCAATCGTTCTATCATAAGCATAGAAGGGGCTACTCCAGTTAAAATCCATATACACCCCTATGGAAGACATGACCTTAATCTCCTACATAGGACATGTAGATTTCAAATGGACATCCATTCAGGCAACTCCATTTGAAATTCACACTCCCTGTTTGGAAGATTAAGGTCATGTCTTAATGTCAGGGAGTGTAAGGATTTCCATTGGAATAGCAAGACTGTGTTTCAGAAAGTGTGCTGTAGAAGGCATATGTGGGTGTAGCTATTTTGTCTGTTGCTGGACTTGGTGAAGTTGGTGAAGCGTCTGTACTTATTATTAGTCTATGTTTGTGACAAGCATTAGGTTTAGAATGATACACTTATACAGACCAACCACCAACAGGCAAAGTCCAGCATCATCTGTTAAAGAGGGCCAATCATTCCACGAAGCTTGCGCATGAAAATGCTACCCCCATTCTGCGCCTGTTACTGCATATTTTTTCAAAGCACAGTTTTGACATATTTTGTGCAAACATACACAACGTAGAGCTATAATGAAAACCTTTAATACAGCTCCATGATAGGCACAAATGGCGTGCATGTGATTTCTTAGACATGTGTGATAGAACAATCAGCTCTCATGAATATGCAAGAATTCTCAGCATACAAAGCAGAGGACTTTGACTGTTGGTGAATGGTCTGTACATTATTTGTGTATGTTTAGGATTGACCTTTTCAGTAAATCCCATAATTCTTTGCGGTTAGACCTGTCATGTCATCACATCGATGTGCACATTGTTACTGTGTACTTCACAGCTTTGAAATAAAAGTAACAATGTTCGCTGAACGATGTGCGAATCGGCGTCACATCAAATGCTGACATCTCAGGTCTAACCACATGGAATGATGGGATTTACCAAAAAGGTCAATTACAATGGCAGCCATTTTGTTTTGCTTACCTGTCCTTCCGCCATTTCTTTCTCTTCTTGCATTTTAGCTACGATTGAGTTACCTGCAAAACAATTATGATTTGGCTTGAGATTATGAACGTTTATTGGAGGCCATTTAAATTCAAATCGCAGAAATAGAAAAGGGAAAACAGGACTCGCTGCCATCTTCATTCAGGCATTTTTTTTTCCATCATTTTTTTCCTGCTTAGTTCGTTCTACATGAATGTATGAAAGAGGGTGGGGGGGTTTGTATGTATGTAATTGTATTTTATTAGACAAATTAAGAAACTTAGGCTAAGGTTAAGGGGGTGCTTGTTCAGGCCTTTTTGGCCTTCTGAGCATCTCCTCATTCAAATGTGTTGTTTTGCTGTTATTTGTATTGTTGTATTTTGAATGAAATAAAGACTGATTGATTGATTGATTGATATTTGAATTAACGCATTGGGGAATAATTGGGAGTATTGGTGTCTTTTGCCCAGTTATGTGCCTGGAATTTTGTTTTTTTTTTGGGGTGGGGAAAGTGAATTTGGGGGGATCAACAAAATTTGAGCGAATTGCTGCAAAAAGTGGACATTTTCATAATTTTGGGTTTTTACTGGGGGAACAAGGGGGCATGAGTTCTGACTGGGTGGGCATTTGTCTCCCATGGTGCTGCCACTGGTCTTGCCCAGAGTATATTCAGAGCTAACCGCTGCTTGGGCATGACACTTTCGCAGACCACCGGCACAATTTGAAATGCTTTGTGGCATGACGCACTGATTGTGTCAACTGAGCGACATAAATGCTTATTTTCAAATGGAGTCACACATTCAGGTAACCACATTTGAAATCTACACTCCTTGTGTGGAAGATTAAGGTCATGTCTTCCATAATAAGGTGTATGAATATCAACTGGAATAGCCCATTCTCAAACTAAAATCAAAGATTTCATTGGAATTTAGAATGAAATTTCACATCCATTTTGTACCTCGAAATCGTTGCACCCTGCTCATTTCAATCATTTGTCACCACCGATATTATTATTCTGATCATCACAAATACACCCAAATCTATCAGGACTACATCCAAATCTATCAGGACTACACCCAAATCTATCAGGACTACATCCAAATCTATCAGGAATACACCCAAATCTATCAGGAACACACGCAAATGTGTCAGGAATACACTCAAAGCTATCAGAAATACACCCAAATGTGACAGGAATACACCCAAATGTGTCAGGAATACACCCAACTGTGTCATGAATACACCCAAATGTATCAGGAATACACCAAAATGTACCAGAAATACACCCAAATCTATCAGACATGCACCCAAATGCACCAGGAATATACCCAAATCTATCAATAATACACCTAAACATGTCAGGAATACACCCAAATACTCACCGTCCATATCATCATCGTCACCACCGATATTATTATTCTGATTCCAATTCATCATGAATACACTCAAATCTATCAGGAATACACCCAAATGTACCAGGAATACACCCAAATCTATCAGAAATACATCCAAATCGATCAGGAATACACCCAAATCTATCAGGAATACGGCCAAATCTATCAAGAATACTCCCAAATGCATCAGGAATATACACCCAATGTATCAGGAATACACCCAAATGTACCAGGAATACACCCAAATGTATCAGGAATACACCCAAATGTACAAGGAATACACCCAAATCTACCAGGAATATACCCAAATACTCACCATCCATATCATCATCGTCATTAGCGATATTATTATTCTGATTCCTATCATCATGAATACACCCAAATCTATCAAGAATACACCCAAATCTATCAAGAATACACCTAAATACACCCAAATACTCACCGTCCATATCATCATCGTCACCACCTATATTATTATTCTGATTCCTATCATCAGGCTCCATTTGTTGTAAGACATCTTGTAATTCTTCTATCTGTTGTTTTAGCATGCTATTCTCACTTTCATATTTATCTGATGAGGATTTCCGACTGCTGGCAAGAGATAGTTCACCCTGTAGACTGGCAATCTATTAATACAAAAAATTTTTAAATTTTGTTGTTGTAAAAAACATGTGTCGATAGTGACAAAATGCATCTCAATAAACAGAGCACATCCAGATCTTGCAAAATATGTTTATTTCTTGACTACCGTCCCATGTTTGGCTAGTCTATTCTTAACATGAAAACAAAGGGAGAATACAAAGTAATGGGAGTGTCATTTGATGAAATGAGGTGATGTATCATGTTGCAAAGGATTCTGGGAAGGGTAAGATGTCTTCAATGGTTGGCAATAGTACGATCCACTTAGATGGCACATGTTGACTGCAGGAGCACATATTTTGTGTAAAAAGAATTCTGCTCGTTAATGCTCTGCATGCTAGGCATAGGCTTCAAACATAAAAAGTTTTGTGATATTTTCTCAAAATATCAAGAGCTATCTCAGTTTAAACCAATACCGGGCTTGTTTGTACTCATTTTAATGCATTTGTCATGCTGATTCCAAATATGTGTACATCTATATCAAAACGATGTACTTGTCGGCTGCTACATGTGTCTCATTTCACATGATAGCTACATTGTAGGAATAAATACCAGACTAATCTCCGAAGTGGAGGTCACTTCAAATCATCCCAAGTCATATGGTTTAGGAATACAGATAACATTTCTTATACAATTTGACTTGGGGATGATTTGAAGTGACCTACACTTGATATAAGACTGGTATTTATTCCTAGTTATTATGTGAAATGTGGCACATGTAGCAGCCGACAAGTGCATCGTTTTGATATGGATGTACACATATGGTCATGAAAATTTACAATTATGAAATTTTTTAATTAATAAAAAATAGAAACTTGTCTGCAGACGAAACCCACGTGGAAAGGGATAATTTACCTGTGTTTTACATTGTTCTATCTCTCTATCTTTTTGTGCAGTGAGTGAATTGGTCATATCCAAGGTGTTTTGTAGTGAATCCCTCTCTGCCTCGAACCCCATCTTTTCACTTTCTAGTCTGCATGGAGAAAAACAATCAAACAAAGAGCTTTCATGATGAGAGGTTACTCTGGTTGTGATGGCTTATCTACATGTACACTGATGAGGGTACTGTGACTATATACAGCTGTGTCCTCTGAATGCTGCTATTTGAGGCTAAATTTCTGATATTTCAATTGTATATCTAACATCAGAAGATACCTTACACTTCCCACAATGCATTCCTTCCTCTACTCAGTGCAACATGGGTAGATAGGGATAAGAAATTCCGTATATGCAAGATCTGGATAAGCTCTGTTAATAAGTCTGTTTGTCCCTATCTGCCCATGTTGCACTGAACAGCAAATCAGTACAGGGAAGAAATGCATTGTGGGAAATTAAAGGTATCATCTCTGATCTAACATTGTACACGATAAAAACTATTGCAGGTAAACCTTGGGTACTGGGTTTCAATTGACGTCAACTGTCAATCAAACTCAGAAATGTTTTGTTTACATCTCTGTTGTGATGATCAATTTCTGAATGCAACACTGTCACAGCGTCACTGTCGTAGGGAGTTTGATTTACAGCGACGTCAGATGCAAACTAGTCATTTAATTCTGTCTTAAATTATATCTCCTTTTCCTCCCTCCCGTAGGCAACAAAATAAAACTACCCTGTCCTGCGGGCCTGAAAGACCCAGATTTTGTATTTCAGGGATTTTTTTATGTAACTGTACACAATTAATTAAAAACAGACGTTTTTTGGAAGAAATGCATTGATTTTGACTGAAATTTTTTGGAAAAAAAAATCAAAATATTTTTTAAAATGTTTGCAAAAAATTTTCAGGGTTTTCAAGCTTAATTTCTCTTTTATTTCCAATTAGAACTAATTTAAGGATTAGGATTTAGCTATGTTTCATGTGGCAAAACAGGATAATATTTTCATAATTCCAAAAAATTAGTGCTGTATTTTACTGGAATAGGAGAAGGGCTATAATATGTGTGGTAGTTACTATTGATGGTATCTTACCTGTTTCTTACTTCTTCCAATTCTTTTACAAGGTTGGCTTTTTCACTTTCATTCTGAAACAGAAAACAAAAAATATTTTAAAAAACTGATCTCAGGGCATTCCATAGCACAAGGGGAGCCAAAAAACTGTCCTTGGATGTGAGGTGGGAGTGCAATCCATGTGCAGGCTGTGCAGATGGAATGAAGAACCGTTCATGACTAACAAGGTCAGATCTTGGAATTTGAAATGCAAGGTCATGTGATCTAATGGATTTCTAATTCTGTGAGAAGAGACAATTTATTGGGCCATTCCATTTAAAATCCACACTACCCCTGTGCAAGATTTAGCTAAAGTCTTCCACAGAGGGGTATGCATTTCCAATAGGATAGACAATTGGTAACTTGCATTTGAAATGGAAATATATAGGTAAATCCATAATACAGGGGAGTATGGGTTTTAAAATGATTACCCCTAACCAATTACATTTGAAAAACATATCCCTCTGTGGAAGATATTTCCAAAATCTTCCACAGGGGAGTGTGGATTTCAACTGGAATAGACCAATTGTATGTGATCTTCAGTCTTACTTGTTTTATATGTCAGAAGAAGCATTTGTGACACAATCTGGTCTATGGGGACCAAAGGCGGCAAATTTGAAATTGAGATAATGGCAAAAAATATTGATTAAAAAAAACTCCTTCTAACATCATGGATTGATAAAGAATGGTGTACACACAGCTGGGTGCAGCACCTACACAAACTACGCTTTGCGTATTGCGGGACTAATGCGCGCTTTTGTGAATTTACGCGGGCGTAACCTGTGCAGTAACTGTTATTGACAGCGCGTTATTAATTGCGCAATATTGAACTGTTATTAACTGTGCGATAACTGTTATCGCGCAGTTATTGACTCGCGCAGTAACAAAACCCGAATAATTCTTGCCTATTACGAGCTGATCATAGTAAAAAACCAAGTATGCTAGACATTTGGCTCAGTATATGATAGCCTAATGTAAATGGTAGTAACCCATCACAGTATGTTCAATCAGGACCCAGAGAAGTTGGTAGCGAAAACTGGTGTTATACGGTCATATTTTTGGCGAGGGTAATGAAACAATTAAAGCCACCATATACTGTATTTGTTTACGTTTTGAGATATCTTTCTTTGGTAGACCGTACCCTCCAACACACACACTCTATAAACTATTTGTGACACAATGAAATGAGCGTTAAGACGGAAGTTGGTAGCTTTAAGATGTACTGGCTGCTGCAATGATGTTCTTTGATTCACACACACCTGTTCCAGCCAATATATGAAGAGCTTAGTTTCAAAACCCCTTACATCCACTTGCAATTTTGAGAACACATCAAAAAATCATCAAAAAAATCACTGATATATGGGGGTTTGCAACAAAAGCAGTTTTTGGCGGGATGCTTGGGTAGGATGAGCATCCTAACAAAAACTGCTTTTGTTGAAAACCCCTTATATCAGTGATTTTTTTGATGATTTTATGATGTGTTCTCAAAATTGCTCAAGTGGATACAAGGGGTGTTGAAACTAAGCTCTTCATATGTCCTTTGCGGGATGCTTGGGTAGGATGAGCATCCTAACAAAAACTGCTTTTGTTGAAAACCCCTTATATCAGTGATTTTTTGATGATTTTATGATGTGTTCTCAAAATTGCTCAAGTGGATACAAGGGGTGTTGAAACTAAGCTCTTCATATGTCCTTTGTAAATGAGGGCACAATGGGCAATTCACAAAGGACATACTTCTGGCTTGTTGTCCAGGTGCGCAGCAAACAAAGAACATCAACTCAGCAGCCAGGATGTCTCGAAACTACCAACTTACGGCGATGTTACGCTCATGTCGCGGTAACAGGTCACATTTGGCAAAATGAATAACCAAATTTTCAGGTCCAAGATGTGGCAAAAATCTGTCCAACCACCCTCATTACATTTATCCACCCATGTATAGATATGTGCAATGGGCCATTCCAGTTGAAATCAATACACCCCCTATGGAAGACATGACCTTTATCTCTCACACAGGGGGTGAAGTTTTCAAAAGGGTCACCATTTAGGTAACTTCATGTGAAATGCACACGCCCTGTGTGGATGATTAAGGTCATGACTTGCACAGAGGGTGTATGGATTTCAACTGGAATAGCCCTTAGTCCCTAGCATTATCTTACCTGTTGCTTTGTTGTAGATTGCTCTGATTTTAAGCGTTTTATTTCCTCCTGTAGTCTGCTAGCTTCTGCTTGACTTTTTGTGATGTTATCTTGACTAGATGCTGCTTGTGATGAGGCCTCAGATCTGTCACAAAGAAGCAACAAAATAAGCTTAAATCAACACATGATGTATTACACCCAGTAGGACTGGGTCTTACATGTAGCTAGAAATTGAGGTTTGTTCCTTGAATGTATAATTTGACTTTTAATATATTGACTACAGTCGTTAGAGAGAATGGCAGTCCCTTGCTCAGATTGATGCAAGCACCCGGTTAATAAGTAACGCAAAGACACGCAAAGCTCTGTCGCGTATAAGCGAAGGCACACAATGCTGGCCTGATTGTTAAACGCAGCACAATCGAACGATTGGCCCTTATGAATATGCAAAAATTCACAGCATATGATAAAATGCACTGGGACTTTGACTGTTGATAAACAGTCAGTAGTAGTCTGTGAGAAATACACCCAAATGAGTTAGGAATACACCCAAATGTATTAGGAATACACCCAAATGTATTAGGAATACACTCAAATGTATTAGAAATACACCCAAATGTATTAGAAATACACCCAAATGTATTAGGAATACACCCAAATGTATTAGGAATACACCCAAATGTATTAGGAATACACCCAAATGTATTAGGAATACACCCAAATGTATTAGGAATACACCCAAATGTATTGGGAATACACCCAAATGTATTGGGAATACACCCAAATGTATTGGGAATACACCCAAATGTATTGGGAATACAGCCAAATGTATTGGGAATACACCCAAATGTATTGGGAATACACCCAGATGTATTGGGAATACACCCAAATGTATTAGGAATACACCCAAATGTATTAGGAATACACCCAAATGTATTAGGAATACACCCAAATGTATTAGGAATACACCCAAATGTATTAGGAATACACCCAAATGTATTAGGAATACACCAATGTATTAGGAATACACCCGAATGTATTAGGAATACACCCGAATGTATTAGGAATACACCCAATGTATTAGGAATACACCCAAATGTATTAGGAATACACCCAAATGTATTAGAAATACACCCAAATGTATTAGGAATACACCCAAATGTATTAGGAATACACCCAAATGTATTAGGAATACACCCAAATGTATTAGGAATACACCCAAATGTATTAGGAATACACCCAAATGTATTAGGAATACACCCAAATGTATTAGGAATACACCCAAATGTATTAGGAATACACCCGAATGTATTAGGAATACACCCGAATGTATTAGGAATACACCCGAATGTATTAGGAATACACCCAAATATATTAGGAATACACCCGAATGTATTAGGAATACACCCAAATGTCTGTGATATCCACTTACAGTCTTGATTTGAGTGTTTCTATAGACTGTAGTCTCTTGTCAGATTCTTGTCTTAGCCCATCTAGTTGTTTCTTCAAACCGTCTGCTTCTGACCTAGTGTCTTCTAGTTGCTGTTTATCCGTCGTCTGCTCAGCTTTTAGACCCTGTAATTCTTGCTTTAATTTACCCGTAATTTCCTGAGCTTTTTTTGGCTTCGTCTTTGCTGGCATCAACAGAACATCTGGCTTCAGCTCTGGGGAACAAAATGAAACAATATGAAAAATAATCAGTCGTTTGCGCCACTTTTAGACCCTGTAATTCTTGTTTTAAAAGGCTTCCATTATTGGGCTGGGTACAAAATCTTTCTGTGCAAATGGAGGTTTACACCTGAGTAAATCAACCCTAACATACACCCAAATGTATTAGGAATACACCCAAATGTATTAGGAATACACCCAAATGTATTAGGAATACACCCAAATGTATAAGGAATACACCCAAATGTATTAGGAATACACCCAAATGTATTAGGAATACACCTAAATGTATTAGAAATACACCCAAATGTATTAGGAATACACCCAATTTCTCAGATCTTTGGATTGATCGTCGATGCTCTTTCGATGCTTGTTATTAATGAAATACCAACTAATTTAGTCAGAATTACTGGTAAATTTGTATTGGTCAATGTCATTGTAGACTGATATATAATCACAATTAACAGTAGTCAATGAATTGATTATATAAATGATAAGGATCGATCAAGCATCGATGGTCGATCAAAAGATCAAGCTAATTTGGTTTTATTGCAGGGCATCTGCAACACAAGGTATCAAATGTGTATGACCTATTTGGTGGGTCAAAGGTCACTGATCCCTTCAACAAGTAAACAGTCAAACATGGAAGAAAATTACCAAACAAACAGACAAGAAAACAAACCAACTACTCACAGGTATATACTTGTGTTATACAGCACCCATATACAGCACCCATACTCTCTTGTCCCTGCTCTGAGGCTTGTTTGTATCCCCCAAATCTGTTGCTTATATAATCAGTGTTGCAACGCCATGCCTTAGGCACACAATTGGGCTACTTGGCGATCACTTGCCACTACTCAAAAAACCATGCCGCTACTTGCCTAAAATTGGGCTATTTTTGCAAGTGTTAGGCCGCGACAGTAATTTAACAAATCTTCCTTTTAATTTAGCCAAATTATAAAGGTTTAAGTCTCTAGCGCCCAAATTGCAATTAACAATGGGTTTTGAGACCATTTATTGATCGGTCAGTAACTTCCCATTAAGTACCGGAAGTGTTTTTATGTTCTTAATTCGGCTAAAACCACTCAAATATTTGTTATTGGGTGCTTTTTTGGAATTATAAAAATTTATCTCTTTGCACAGTCATTCACTGTGGCCTGGCGAGCCAATTCGCAGCGCCTTGGTTAGTCATTCACATGGCCTGGTGAGCCAATTCGCCGCCCCTTGGCACTGAATAGTTTTGGTAACACTGTATATAACAGAAACAAACAAAATATTAAACTCTTCTCACAGTTGTGCTTGCAGAGCACCCATACTCTCCTGTCCCTGTTCCGAGGCTTGTTTGTAAGCCTCTAGCTGTTGTCTATAACTCTCTGCTTGTTTCTGTATCTCATCATACTGCTCCTTCTGGGTTTCCTGCTCTGATCTAGAAGCCTCCAGTTCTCCCTGCAGTTTGGTTTTCTCCGATTGTGCCTGACTGGTTTTATTTTTGCTGGCTACCAGCTCACTTTTAACTTCAGCTCTATAAGAAACAAATTAAATTTTACTTGGAATTGACACTTTTAGGATTACATGATCTGATTGACGTGGTCTGATCCACTCAGACCGAAGTCAGACATTTTGAAAATTGGCAACCGGCCAAAATTGTTCAAAAGTGGCTGAAATGAACAAAAAATGGGTCATTTTGCCAAAAGTTTGTTGCAAAGTTAAGCACTTTTTATTTATGCTATTTATAGCTCTTGAATATTGAGAAAATATCTCAAAACTTATACTTTCTGTTTCTGTTTACGTAACTTCCCTTAGGAAACTCAGTATTACAGACAAAGCTGCACCTACACTAAGCTGGTTAGACCAGTTGTTCTTCTGCTGTTGTTCTTGGAACTTGCTTTCTATGAAGAAGCCTCTGGCCAGCATTAAGGCCTAAATATATTTGATTGGTGTAACATTAAAACAAAGGTTAGGTAGCTAGGTTAGGTAGGTATTTTGTTTTGCTTTTTTGCTTTTTAAGCTGTAAATTGTGTTTGATAAAGGCCTTGGAACTTGTTTTTTTTTTCTTCAATTTAATTAATTTCTTTTAAAACTTTTTTGTTTGAAAAAAAAAAAGAAAAAAAAAGTCAGGGTCGGGCATATTTTTAGGGTCGGTCGGGTTACACCAATCAAACATTTTTTAGGCCTAATTGATCATAGGAATACACCCAAATGTATTAGGAATACACCCAAATGTATTAGGAATACACCCAAATGTATTAGGAATACACCCAAATGTATTAGGAATACACCCAAATGTATTAGGAATACACCCAAATGTATTAGGAATACACCCAAATGTATTAGGAATACACCCAAATGTATTAGGAATACACCCAAAAGACCCCAACTTACAGCTGTGCTTGTAATACTCCCATAGCCTCCTCTCCTTGATCGGTAGAATCCTTATAGGCCTCTAATTGCTGCTTTGTAGTCGCCAATTGTGTCTGCACATTACATAGTTGTTCCTCTAATGTTTTCTGCTGTTGTTCTTGCGACGTTGTCTGGTCTTTTAGTCTCGTCTTGTCTTGTACAAGGACGTCTTTTTCTTGGGTGATTTGCTGTAGTGATTGCGTTAGGTTCTCTATTTGACTTTGTAGCTGTTTTGAGAAAAAAATTAGATCAAATTTTAAAGTGGCTGAATAGAAATTCAATTGTGTAAATTCCATGCATGTATTTTGACTTTTATTTTGACATTTTTTTTTTTTTTTTTTCAAACTGACATATGAAAATTTTGAGAGACAAAAAAATCATGACTTGGCGGGGATTGAACCCCGGTCCCTGGATTACCTGTCCCGAGTTTTGGCACTATTTGAGTTTACAGTTGGTACTCGGACAATCTCAACTAAAGCCCCTGATAACTATCTCACTGTGTCTAAGCGGCCAATTATCACAATTTATCATTTATTTCCGATCCTCACATATATTAATTGTGTCTTACACTATCTTACGCCCTGCTAGGGTGAAGCATATAGGCCTCCTCCTTCATTATTTAACTTTTATTTTGTACCAGATTGCTTTGTGAGTCCTCATGTACAGGACATTTTGTGACAAAAAACTTCCATCTCATACACTAGTGTATTAATAACATCAGACATTGTAGAACAAAACAATATTGTTCAAGCCTTTTTTATTTATTTGATGGGGTTTAAAACTCTTATCGTACTGATAAAGGGGCTTGTCAATGTTGCATACATCCATACCCTACCGGGGGTACTGAAGCATGGTTTGGGTAGGGGTGTGCCGCTGAAAATTTGAAAGGGAACCATCAATAAACCAAATTTTACAAGAAATTTGGACCCATCGCTATACCAAAATTCAAAATATTCTGCCAAATTTAACACAAATTGTCTTAATTTTCACAAATTTTCCTTCAAATTTTGGGGAAATTGAAAAATGTTGGCTATATAGTGTGGCAAAATTGGGTTATTTTCTGAAAAAATTGAGAAAATGTTGAAAAAAAGGACTCATCCATATATCAAAATTTGCCTAGAAAAAGGGATCATTGATATACCAAAAAGCTAAAAATGCTACCCATGTTTGTAGCACATCCCCATATGGCCATTTGTACTGAGTACATTTGAATGAACACACCTGCCAACAGCGTGACAATTGTCTGCATACGCTATGTGATGCATGCCCACTTGTGCGTAACACGGAAGTGAATCCAACCATGCCGACTCACTCAATGCTGGTATATTTAACATTTAGTGACATATGAAACAATGTCTTTCCTAGAATGGCTTCGTCCACTAGACTCCATACACGCCCTATGGAAAACATGACCTTAATCTTCCACACAGGGATTATGTATTTCAAATTGAGTTACCTGAATGGGTAACTAATCACCTGTGTAGGAGATTAAGGTCATGTCTTCCATAGGGGGTGTAAGGATTTCAACTGGAATAGCTTAATACCTGTTTAGAGTGTTCCTCATGTTGAGATTTCAAGGTTGCCAGTTCTTCTTGCACTGATATTTGTTCTTTATCTATTTCTAGTTTACGTAATTTGGTGTCCTCCAATTCTTGCTGCACTTGGGATCTGTTAAAAACAAAAAATACAAATTTATAAGGGGGATTAATGACATTACAGCCTCACAGAGAAGATATCTTACACTTCCCACAATGCATTTCTTCAATTTCACATTGGGCTAGTCCAGTTGAAATCCATAAACCTCATGGAAGACATTACCACAATCTTCCACACAGGGGGTGTAATTTTCAAATATTTGAAGTTACACTCCCTCTGACAGATTAAGGTCATGTCTTCCACAGGGGGTGTATGGATTCCCAGTGTTGTCACTTAACATTCAAAGGCGTAACGCATGATCGTTCCCTAAGTCAAAAATACCCCCCTATTTTGCGCGGTTTCAAGAACATTTTCGTCATATTTTACCCCTATTTTACACGAAAACGGGTACAAATTAGCCTTAAAAAATACCCCTATTTTTTGCATTTCAAGTACACTTTTACAAAAGTACCCCTTTTTTAACATTTCAAGAACACACACAAAAATACTTGTTCTGATTCATTGTCTTTTCTGAGGAGAACTCTGTTGTCCTTTTAAAATATAGATGAGGAAAATAACAGAAAAATATATATACAAATAGGGTAGCTGCAGGTAATATGGGACAGCAGGTAATATGGGACACCTGTTTTCATTTTAACAAAAAGTAGCTTAGAGAAGGTAAACACTTTAAGTTGATTTGTTAAGTGTTTAGAGACATCAATTGTGCTTCTAGAAATGCAGTTTTGGAGTCTGTGTATCAAACTCTTGGAAATCAATGCCAAAAAGAGTGAAATTGCCCAAAAAATTATGTCGTTTTTTTGGCCTGATATAAAATCAATGACGTCACATTTTATGATTGTGTATGCAAAACTCTGGTACTGAGGGGGCATTTGTCATTTTTATGATCTTTAGGTGATGGGTTAAGCTTATCAGCAGGTAAAATTCCACTGACAAGTGGCACTTTCCTTTATAAATGATTATTTTCTCTGATTTTCAACTGAATGGGTGCAGGTAATATGGGACACATAGGAAATTGTGTGCATTGTCAATGCGAAAAGCAAAACTATTTAGAAAATTGAATTTTCTTGTAGAAATTTGCATTTAACATTCAAAATCATGTAACAAAAATGTTTTTAGAACAAAAGAGTGATTTTCTGAACTTTTTGATTTTCACCATAGAGATAACACAGTGTCCCATATTACCTGCACATGCAGGTAATATAGGACATTGACAATGACGTCATTTTGACGTCATAGCGTCCAAACAAACATAAAAACAAGGTAACATTGCCTGTTTTATTAATCTTAAAGGACAGGTTGTTCATCATAACAATCTCTTGTGGGCATATCTTCTTTAGTTTTTATGCAAATAAGCTAAACGTCCTTAATGGTCCCATATTCCCTGCAGGTACCCTACATCCAATAGGATGCATCATGTGTTTTTTATGATACAGTTATCAACAATGTAATCTTTCCTCCCGTTTTTTTTTTTGCAAAATAAAGCTTGAATGTGACCAATACATAAACTGACTGACACAAATTACGAACTCTGGCATTTGCCACGAATTCCCTCACTCAAACCACTATATCAGCCCCATCTTTAGATATTTTCAAGAAAAACCTCTAGCTTGCCGGTCACCAAATAGTTAGCGATCTGCGGTTTTTGCCCTGCTGACTACAACTTCAGAAGGTTCAGAAGGAACAATTCCTTTATGATCAGGTGCCATTTCAAGAGTTTGTGGCTCGGTTTTGGGTACCCAGTTTGTCAAGGCTCCGGAGGCTGGGCGCGTCATTAATAAAGCCAATGAAAAAAAGTCTCACGGAATTAGCGGCCAAACTGGGTAAGTCCCCAGTGACGTAATCGGTGTAAACAAACCATGAAACAAATAAAACCGAGTCGAGCGTGTTGCTGAATATTTAGGCCGGAATATTAGGAAGGCAAAAAAGTTTCACAAAAGTGAAATCCGGGAGTAAATTGAGCGAGAAATGGTAAATTTCTTGGGATATCAACATTATCATGATGATGATTCACAAAAATATACCCTATTTTTAATTTCGAGTACATCGTCACAAAAACCCTATTTTTTAAACATCGCGAACATTTTATGTTCGCGAACATAGTTTAAAAATAACCCCTTGTTTCGCGAAATTGGGAACGATCATGCGTACACATAGTCAATGTTAAGTGACAACACCGGGTATGGATTTCAACTGGAATATACCATTTTTGGAAAGTTCATGAAAATTTGATCTAGACCTTTTCAATAATTTGCTTAATGAACTTTGTGGGTTTTAAGGTGGTCGTAAATGCAAAATGAAGTTGCTCTGAACTTGCCTTGAACATTTTCATCTTGATAACGATGATGATAAGACTTGGTCAGGTGAGGACAAACAAAACAATTTATTGGCGCTTATTGAGAAATCATCGTTGGGCAGTTAAAACCTATATATATGTATTTGTGGCCTTTGAATATGTTTAAAATGAAAATGCCAAGAAGTTACATAGGAGTTTTTGCATTAAACATGTTCAGGGGCCAATGACACAAAGCTTACAATTGTGCTTGTAACTCGTTGATTCCCAGTTCTTTCTCCTTTGCCATCTCCTCCATGCTAGTCACTTGTTCTTGCTGCTTTTCAATTTCTTTCTTCATATTCTCTGCAAGGTTCTCTTTGGTTTCAATCTTCATCTGAATCTCCTGGATCTGTGCGATTGCTTCGGTTCTCTCCCTGAGAGCATTGTCTCGCTCCTGCGTCACTTTCTCAAGGTTTGATTTGATCTCCTCTGATGACTTCACTGCCTGCAATGTTGGAAATTATATGTTGATATTGGTTAATGCTATGCATGCTAGTGATAGGCTTCAACATAAAAAGTCTCAATATTTTCCCAAAATATCAAGATCTCAAGAACCACTGAACCAATACCATGCTTGTGTGTACTCATTTTGATGCATTTTTCATGCCGATTCCAAATATTGTCATGAAAGTTTACGATTCTGAAATTTCTGAAAAACAAAATTGAAACTTGTCGTCTGCAGTCGACACCCATGTGGGGAGGATCAATATTTTGTGATTTTTCAGATATAAAGATGATTATGAGTTGTCAATCTGGAATGGGGTAAATATAGACAGTTTTTCACAACACACAGTACAGCAAAAATGCCGCACTGTGGTACTATAATCAAATTAAGTATTTCTTGGCCAAACTGGAACACTGTGAACGCCAGTGGCTCAGCGATAAACACACACAAATATAGCGAATATATGAGTGAATTCAGGCCTACAAGGGGGTGGTCATTAAAAACATCGCTAATGCCTGGTTTTGCGTCTTGGCTTGGGTCTGAATTACGCGAGAACTCTTTGACAAAAAAAGAAAGAATGATTTTTAAATGCAGTATTACATCGAATTGCTTCTAATTCAAATGATAAATAAAAAGAACTGAATGAGCAATTTTCAATCAGCTATTATTACATAAAATTAATGTTATTGCACCGGTTTCATAGATAGGGCAATTTTACGTATGTCTATATAAAAACATCATCAGTGCGGAAATTACGATGATATTTGTACAGTGCCGTAAAATATAGGTAGACATACAGAAAAAAGGCGGACATTGGCAAAGATTAATAGAATGACAAATATAATTTGATGAAGAATATTGTAAAATAATAATGAAAAAGAAATCTAAATACATTCAGGGGCTCGAACCCGTGTTCAACTGCGCCTGTGGCAGATGCCGTATCCATTGCGCCACAGAGCTGTGTAACTTCAACAGGCTTAAACTATAATATAATGCTATTCAAGATGCATGTATATAAATATACGCTCTACAGACGATATACAGTCCAAAAAATCACATTTTTACGGCATTTGTTTCATTAACTGAATATTTATCATATAGCAGGTGTTGGCTGACATTGTGCTCCACATTTAGTTCAGTTTTTGTCCGGGATAAATGACTACGGGACAAAATCGGACGGTATACACATCTTTAAAGAGTAAAGAATTTTAATATAATATTACTTTCATTTTTCTTTTTACAAACGTGTATATCGCTCGCTTTTTGTCCCAAAATCATTTTACCCGCCCAAAACTGAAATATATGTGGAGCACAATGTCAGCCAACACCTGCTATATGATAAATATTCAGTTAATGAAACAAATGCCGTAAAAGTGTGATTTATTTGACTGTTTATCGTCTGTTGGTAGGACATCAACAAGTCAGGCCCGGGTACCAGTGTTATGGTGTCACCGTCTTACTCAAATGTCTCACAAATACACCCAAATGTGTCACAAATACACCCAAATGTCTCACAAATACACCCAAATGTCTCACAAATACACTCAAATGTCTCAGAAATACACCCATGTCTCAGAAATACACCCAACTGTCTGAGAAATACACCCAAATGTCTCAGAAATACACCCACCTGTCTGAGAAATACACCCAAATGTCTCAGAAATACACCCAACTATATCAATACACCAAAATGTCTCAGAAATACACCCAACTGTCTCAGAAATACACCCAAATGTCTCAGAAATACACCCAAATTCTCACAAATACACCCAAATGTGTTATAAAATACACCTACCTCCATTCTGGCTGTGTTCTCCTTCTCCAGCTGATCAATAAGTTGTTTATGTTTGACGGATGCATCGTGTTGCTTTAAGCTTAATTCTTCCTGTGCTGATATTAGTCTCTGCCTCTCACCTCCCATCTCACTCTTCACTCTATCTAACTCCTCAACGGCTGCCTTCTCTTTATCTTCTGCTTGGCTCTTTTCAATCTGTTGAAGAGATAATAAGAGATTTTCTGTGCTAAATATGTTGGCTAACTGCACCAGCAAACGATCATTTATCATATCATCGGGTGCATTACCAGCGTGGTAGCTAGGGCATGTGGCGCCCTGGGCTAAGGATACATAACGATGCCCCCCCCCCCCGATTCTTGAAACAAATGTGCGCGGAGCACATGAAAAATGCACAAATAGGGATTGCCACTAACTAATTTTGGTTATAATGAATTATAAATTGATTTTAAAAATGATTTTGTAGTGTAATGAGCGCGAACAACATGAAAATTTTGACTTTCATCGCTTCGAGGGGGCGCAGAATCAATGCTGATTCGGTCAATTCGGTGCGCTCCTAAGGGAGCCACCCAGGGCACATGCCCCATAATAATGCATGCGCACTGATGTCAATGTGTCTAATGCACAAGCATTAGATGCATCAACATCAGCGCAAGTGCATTATTTTGTCTAATTTCTCTCCCAACAAGTAATATGTGTTCATTAACCTATATTGAAACTCCGTCTTCAATCAAAACACTGGACGGAAGCGAATTGGAGATAGTACAAGACTTCAAGTATCTAGGTGCATGGACTGCCAGTAGTGAGAAGGACTTCAACATCAGAAAGGCACTTGCTTGGAAAGCATGCAACAGCATGGACAAGATCTGGAAAAGTAATCTACCAAGAGATCTAAAGATCAAGTTGTTTACCACCACTGTAGAATCGGTACTAACATATGGCGCTGAAACATGGACAATAACAACCAAAATGAGAAAAGCTATGGATGGCTGCTATACCCGTCTCTTGCGGAAGGCACTAGATATCTCATGGCAAACTCACACCACCAACAAAGAACTATATGGGAATCTGTCACCAATCTCTGAGAGGCTCAGGATTAGAAGGTTAAAGTTTGCAGGGCACTGTGCAAGAAGCGAAGAGGAAGCAGCTTCAAGTGTTCTTATGTGGCAGCCCAAACATGGAAAGCGAACAAGAGGTGCACCCAAGAAGGATTATATCAAGATGTTGGCAGATGATACAGGTTTAACAGGCCCAGACATCAAGAATTGTATGCTTGACAAAGCAGTTTGGAGAGCCATTATGGGAGTCCGACTACAAGAGTCGACATAAGCAAGCAAGTAAGCAACCTATTTCATACACAAGAAAAAAAACCCACATGATTTTTTTTATAACAAAATTTGTCACTTTAATGTTGGAAAATACAAGTAAATGTAAATACATCAACCCGCAAGAAAAATGAACGCGTCCAACAGCACTGCGCATAGTACGCAGAGTGCGCGCCCGTGCATATATGTACGATCAATGCATGGTTTGCCTTTTTCTAACACTTGCTCTGATTGGTTCTCGCTAAGAGTGTACATCGATACTGTGCATTTGAAAGCCATTTTAGGGCGTAGTAACGATGTGCATGATACTACATGTCTAAAGGCTTATGGGATTTACCGAAAAGGTCAAAGGTCAATCTCCTTACCTCTAGCTGCCCTAATCGTTCCTTCAGGTCAGCTTCGGTCTTCTCAAGCCCTCAATCTGTTTATTGCGTTCCTCAGCAGCCGCCTCCTGATCATCAACACGTCCCTTCAAGGTGTTGAGTTCCTCTGTGTGCTGTGTGATTAGTGTATCCTTCTCCTTTGTATAACTCTCACTCACGCTAGCTATGTCTTGTGTGCTCTTGTCTAAGGCAGCTTGCTATATATAAATATTATTGTGGGGCAGATATAGAGAAAGATGGACGAAAAAAATGGCCAAAAATGCAACTCAAAAAACATGGAGTAAACGAAAAACTTGTTTTTGTTGTCTAGCAATGGTGGTGGTGGTGTAGTAGTGGTGTGGTGGTGGTGTAGGAAGCTTGTTATGTGTTTGTGTCTGAAGGATAAAATGGCAATTCCAGTTGAAATCCATACACCCCCCTAATGGAAGGCATAACCTTAATCTGCCACACAGTAAATGATTTTCAAATGGAGTTACTTGAATGGGTGACTCCATTTGAAATCTACACCCCCTGTGTAGGAGATTCAGGTTATGTCTTCCATAGAGGGTGTATGAATTTCAACCGGAATAGGCCAATTTGGGTAACAGGGTAAGCAACTAAACTATCAACTAAAAACAAAGGCTGCACATGGAAATAATATCAAACTCTAAGGAAAACATTTGCCAACTTAAAATCTAAAAACACTGAGTTGTAAAACAGCATAGAAACACTTATTTTGTTATTTACAGCTGCTGAAATAGCTATGTACAAGATGATTAAAAATCAAAAAAATATTGCGATTGATACAAAAAGTGTGTAGGCACTGAATGAAAAGTGTTAATTGTTTAACATAAATTGTGGAATGAAAACTTATTAAATGAACGAACAAACAAAAAACAAACGAAAACGGAAAGGCAAGCAGCAGGGCGTTACTGCATCACCTATGGAAAACAAGAGAACAGGGTAGACATGTCACTGAAAAGCAGAAACAAATTACTAAATATGGCAACATCACTTCAAATCATACAGGGTCTAAGTCATCTACTAATATGATTTTTTTCTAACTATAAACACCATGTATCTATCTAACTAGAAACACCAAGCAATCAGGCCAAATTATGGTTTTAAAAATCCCATTCAGTGTTTTTTGATATGTTTGTAATTGAAATTAAAAAACAAATGGCATGTAGGGGACGGGAGTGTAATAAAGCAATAAAAAAGCTGAACTGATAATGGTGACTTTAAAAGCAACAATATAAATACCTCATAAAATATAACTCAGCTGTTGAAAATACCCCTATAGCTTCTGATTTATTAACCGTATTCAAAATATTATAAAATAGAAGGATGGTTTGTTTACCTGTATTTTGATACCCCATTCACCTAAATTTGTTTAAGATTAACAACACAGCAGTGTTTTAAGGATTATTGCTCCGTGTGAACGGATTGTTAAACTGTAATTTTAAATGTGTGCTTGCTTGCTTGCGTTTGTATCCGCATTCAAACTGTGGAGTTTTCCATATTATACCCATACTCAATGTGAAGTAGGATCACAACAGCTCCACAGTTGAGATAACTTCAAAACAGTGTCTTTGACAGTGTCTTTGTGGGTGTGTGGAACTCCATGGTTGGAAACACACAGAAACTGAGCGACTCAATGAGGAAATGTGAATTTCCAATCAAGTCATCCATTCAGGTAATCCTATTTGAAACCTACACTCCCTGTGTGTCATGTCTTCAATAGGGGATGTACAGATTTCAACTGGTATAGCCCAAAACACAGTTAGGTTATTCTAATTCAGCTTTTCTTTTCTTTTTGAAGAACAAGAAAGACAATTGGGTTATTCCAGTTGAAGTCACATTCCCAATGGAAGACATGACCTTAAGGTTATACGAGGTATTGTTGGTCGAAGCAGCCAAAAAAAAATTAATTTTCATTATCTGAATCAATATATTATTGAAAAATAACACTTGGGTGTTACTACAAATCATATACTTTGAAAACTTGCTTAATTTATTGTTGTTAATGAGTTTTGTACGTTTTACAAAAGTGTTGTTGTTTCAGCCCTCTTTACAACATAACTCAAGAACCACAGGACATACAAAAAGTATATCTGTGATATTTAAATTCTTCTACACGCTCGCTATGAATTGAGCAAATCAATTTTTGCTAAAGCTCACTACCATTCGCAAGATGCTGTGAACTACATTTTTTTTTGCTGCTTCGACCAACAATACATCGTATACCCTTAATCTCGCATACAGGGTGGGAGATTAAGGTCATATCTTCCATAGGGTGTGTGGATTCAAACTAGAATAGCCCATTTCCTTCCAGTGGATTCAGGGTTGTAGCTAGCAGATTTTGACAGAAACTAGCCATTTTTATCGAAAATTTTCAAGGATAAAATTTTGAATTTAAGTGGTGGGCTCCAGCACTGAAATGAACCTTTATTGGTAGGCTATTCCAGTTGAGATCCATACACCCCCAATGGAAGATATGACCTTAACCTTCTACATAAGTTAGAAGTGAATGGGTGACTCCAATCTTGAAATCTATACCCCCTGTGTGGGAGATTATGATCATGTCTTCCATAGGGGGTGTATGGATTTCAACTGGAATAGCCAAACCTGAGGATTTAGGTACAAAACTTTTTTCTACACAAACTTCATCAAGATGATAAAACCCAAGAAACAATTAAATGTAAAAATAATCATAATTTGACCAATACACAAAAAACACATCATGCAAGCTGGCTGTAAAAATGAGCAGGGAAAAGTAAAACCATAATCTGGCCAAGTGACGTCGCTGGGTGGGAAAAACCTCATGTGCAATTGGCCCCTGAACATGCTTAAAGCAAAACCTCCTATGTAACTAGTTGGCAGTTTTGCTTTAAACATGTTCAGTGGCTAATGACACATAGGAGGTTTTTCCTGCCTAGCGACAAAATGAAATATAATAGCACCACCACCACATGAGCTAATTAAAATGAATAGCGCCACTGGATGAGCCACATAAAATGTATGAAATAAATAGACTAGTGATGGTTGGGCTATACCGCTATTCCAATTGAATGTCATACACCCTTTATGGAAGATATGACCTTCATCTTCCACACAGGGAGTGTGAATTTCAAATGAGTTTCCTGAATGGGTGGCTCAATTTGAAATCTACCATTGGGGGTATATGGATTCCAACTGGAATAGCCCATTTTGTTGAGTGTGTAAAAGTATAGAAATTGATTTCAGAATGGCATTGGATTATACAAAATTACAATACTTTTTCTAATTATGAAAAAAGAAAATTAAAAATTGCACTAGAAACTGTTTGAGGACAAGATTGACTAAATGCAGGCTAGTTTTTTTCATGAATTATAACATTGTATGCATTTTTTTTATAACATTACGGTATATGCATTTTTTGGGTAAGGTGGTTGTTTTTTCTATAAATTAAAAAATTTGCTTGGTGTTTTCTGCTATGATATAATCAATGAGGTAGAATCAAAGAGTACCAACTCCGCTATGCTTGTGTGTCATTCAGGGAGCGCAAATGGTGTACCTCTGGTATATGTTCGCTATGCACCCGGCAAGCTTTAATTCACAGTGTGTTGTTGTTTGCGTTCTGTGTGTGACATGTGCAGGATAAAATGCAGGATAAGCGTTGAGCCGTAAATGCAGAAAGTACACTGTTTGCCCTCATGATCGACACAACAAAATGGTGGATTTACCATAGCATTATGCTGGTTTCATACTTTCTGCCAGCCGCAACCATGACACTTCAAAATGCAGCGTGTACTTTTCTGCAAGCAGAGCGGCAAGAAAGCCAATGTTGCCGCTTAGCAACACCAAAAATCGTTTTTTGTTCTCATATGTCAGAGTGGCGCCGCTCCAGAGTTGACTTGAATTCAACTCCTGGCTTTGGGCACAGCTGTGGAGTGATCGATATATCGGCTTGCCGCTGATCACCGCTAGCGTTTCTGGCGCAACTGCGCAGTGAAGTATAATCGTCGTCAGATCGGCAAGTGCCAGGAAAGTATGAAACCAGCATTACATATGGAGCAATTTGAGTTGGTACTCTTTGAGTATAATGTCTTTGGATATTAATACTACATGTTTATTTGATCAGGGACTGGAAATCCTTGATTACTGTAAAACAGGTTATTTTCACAGGGTTAAATTGTCATGATTTTAAATGTTCTAAACAATTTTTTGTTTTCTTTTCTTCGCAATTTGAAACATCAAGTTTTATATCCACGGTCGCATGTTAGCCGCTAATAGCGTTAAAATTAAACCCCTTGAAAATTTCCTGTTTACAGTACATCATTGTGATCACCCCATGATGATGAATAGCAGACTACAAAGGGCGGTATTGCCAATTTTACCACGGATCGCTGCCCGCGCTAATCAAATTTTGTTAGGCACTTCACAGGTTATATTGGGACTGGCATAGTAATAGGCATTTAAACATCTCAAAAAATGTAACTAACCCCCCTTAAATATTGGCCATTATTCAAAAAGGGGCTATTGTATTACACATTTGTAAAATGTGCTGGAAGCAGAATTTATTTCTGCGCATTTTGACACCTCATTTGATACGACAGCCCAGAAAACAATAAAACACCGGTCAATTTAATGTAGTGAGGTCCAGATTTGAAAGTTGCACTTACATACAAATTTTTACAATACAAAAACACTCAGATATCATTACACAGATTTCCTTCCATTACAATGAATGCAAAATCAATAGAATTTACTGCAACTTTCAAATCTTGGTCTACATTGATTTAAATGTACGCTGTGACGTTAATATTTAGTCAATTGCTACAAATGAGGTGTCAAAATGTGCAGAAATAAATTCTGCTTCCAACACATTTTACATATTTGTAATACTATCACCCGTTTTTGAATAATGGTCATTATTTAAGGGAAGTTAGTTATTTTTTTTGAGATGTTTATGTGGAAATCACAACAAAATCAACATGTTGAGTGGTTTTGTACAAGAGAGCCCTATCTTCAATAGCTGCCATGTAGACAATTGATAATTTCTGCATTTTATTTTGTACACAATCTGAAAATGTGACACCTGGCAGCTATTGCAAATGGGGGTTTTCTTGACAGATGAATAATGATCAGTTCTTTAGACCTATGTAATGAAATAATTAGTTTCCCGTCACCCGCCCGCATCACCTTTTCAATTTGACCAAAACTTTCATTATTTTCATAAAAAAGTCAATTATCTGAAAATTGAGATGGAAATAATCAAAATTGAAACTCTCAAAATGTCTGACATCCCCTGCTGATCATAATCAGCAGTTTTTCTTAGTTGTAGGGGTAGAGGATGTGGTAAATAATGGAAATAAAGGATTACCTCTTCATGTTTCTAGTGATTACAAAAATTGCAAATTTCTTTTCATTTTAATAAAAACAAATTCAAATCTTTTCTCAATCTGTTGCAAAATGTCTGTAATGATGATCTAAGCATTAGTACCTGTTTTGAGATGGTCTTTCATCAACAATATAGGTAAAAGCCATGTAAATGAAAGTTTTGACAATTTTTTAATTTTTCCAAAATAATGAATAATGAAATCATGACCTCATATTTCACTGAAAAAAATGTGACGGGAACTAATCATTTCATTTCATTAGCCTTACCAAAACCATGTGAATATCAACAATGCATTGAACATGTTACAACACAAGGCAAAACAAAATTGTTGCGCTGTTCTTAGCAACTGAGACTAAATCCTGAAAAATCAGGGTGGCAACTCTTTTTATTTTAGGATGATTTTTTACAGAAAGTTCAAAATCTCAATGTTTTTCACTTGAAAATGAATGTTTTATTGAATGACTAGTCTTAAATTGATTATCTAAAAATCATCCAGCAGTCAAAATTGACAGAAGCACTATTTAATATTTTTGGGACTTTGAAAAAAAAAAGTTAAAAAAAAAATGAACACACCAACCAACCGACCAGCCATCCTGATTTTTCCCATTTAAGGGCAACACAACAAATTATTCTTTTGGCCCAATGCTTGAATTACACAGGTTATTCATTTCTGATGGATTTCAACTGAAATGATGAATAAACATGTATAACAGCTTTGTGCATATAGATGTGCATGTTAGTTGCCCTTTACCATAATCAGGGTGTTCCAAACATAGATACATAAGCGAATAACACAAAAATTATCATACTTTTTACCCTGTACATTTATTTTTGAGTGTCATTTAATTTGTACAAGCCTTCTCCCATAAAGAATTGCAATTTGCCACATAAGAAAAATGTGTGCAAAGCATAAATAAATTAAAAATTCAAGTTCACAGGCTTTTCAGGTTGGGTACGAGTCTGAAACTTGTTTGAATTATACTAATCTGTGACACTTGGAACACCCTGAGTACACAACTAAAGTACTACTTGTCAATATTACAAAATATGGAGGTGAACCGTCAGTGCAATAGCTGCCCTATAGACATTTGATTATTTCTATACTTCATATTGCACACAACTAAAGATATGTCACTTGGCAGCTACTAAGCACTAACCCAGTGATATCTTATAATATACCAATGACAACTATTATAGGGGTTTTCAGCTACCGTGTCACCTCAGAACGCAGTGATTTATACACCCAAATGTATAAGAATACACCCAAATGTATTTGAAATACACCCAAATGTATTAGGAATACACTCAACTGTATTAGGAATACACCCAAATGTATTAGGAATACACTCAAATGTATTAGGAATACACCCAAATATATTAGGAATACACCCAAATGTATTAGGAACACCCAAATGTATTAGGAATACACCCAAATGTATTAAAGAATACACCCAAATGTATAAGGAATACACCCAAATGTTTTCACTCAAATGTATTAGGAATACACCCAAATGCATTAGGAATGCACTCAAATGTATTAGGAATACACCCAAATATATTAGGAATACACCCAAATATATCAGGAATACACCCAAATGTATTAGGAATACACCCAAATGTATTAGGAATATGCATGAGGTGACATGGTAACCGAAACACACTATAATTGAGTTTCAAAAAGCTTCAGCATACCTGTTTGACTACTGTTTTGCTGATAGCTAGGAACAGCCCAGTGTCAAGAGATACAGAGTTTTTGTCCCTGTCTACCCAGGCTCTGTCTAGGCAAGGGATTATCTCAGGGGTTTTTGTGCCCAGGAATGTACAGACATCCAAAAATCGAAGCAAAGCTGTCCTGGTTTTACCAGACTTGTCCAGACCATGGATTAGCCTCCCTGGTCTGGACAAGTGGGATTCGGTGTTATGAGACATTCCTCTCCATCTAACATCACAACACCTGACGTCATCACAACATCATCAATCAGATGCCTGATGAAGTCCGAAGTTTTCGGACGCAACGTAGCAAGTATTAGAGTTCCAGTATTAGATTTAATTTACAAAACAATGTTTTGAGCTACTGGATGAATAATCTACACCAAGATAATCCTTAATCCATGTTTGGGAAATGTCTGGACCTGGACAATTTTTCCTGGATGTCTGTACATTCCTGGGAACAAAATCCCTGATATAATCCCTTGTCTGGGCAAAGACTGGGTAGACCGGTACAAAAACTCTGTATCTCTGGACATTGGCCGTTTCTGGAGAGTTACTTCATCCAATATCAAACCATTTTTGTTCACCCAATATCAAACCATTTTTGAAAAAATCCCCCCCCCCCTTTTTTAGTAGATGCCTAAGTAACATAGACTTATTGAAAATGGGATATTTCGGTTGCAATCCATGCACCATATGGAAGACATGACCTTAATTTCCCACACAGGGAGTGTGAATTTCAACATGAATGGGTGAGTCAATTTGAAATCAACACTCCCTTGTGTGGGATATTGAGGTCATGTCTCCTACAGGGGGTGTATGGATTTCAACTGGAATAGCCCAACATGTGCACCTCATGCAATGAACACAAAATCACATTGCATGATTCTGGTATGACCCAGGTGACACCTTTTTATGCAATAACCGGTCATGTGTGGGCAGCAAGAACAAAGGAATCTGCCGATTGAGCACGGATCTTGAATTCCAAAATGATTTGATAATGGGTACATCACATCAAATTGAAAGAATATCTTGTCACTTAAAAATTATCATCAGAAAAAACTTGTGATTCGAGATTTCCATTTTTTTAAATTGTAAACAGTATTGCCATTGCAATATATTTTAAGGAGAAAATATCAGGTTTGGTTTTATTCCTATTGATTAGAGATTTCCCTTTTTAAGGGAAAAAACAAGAATTAGAAACTCAAAAAGTTTCGATTAATTAATAAACTTGCAACTAAGATGTCAAAACTAATACTTTCAATTGGAAATTTAAATCTATATCCATATAGTCCGTCAACTCAGAAGTACAATGTAAATCTGTGTAGATCTATGCTTTGCGTTACACGCACTGCTTGTTAAAAAACGCAACACATAAAGAGCGTGGTGTGCTCAGCAAGTACGAATCGTGCAGCAGTTGGCGCGCCAAAGAAGCATTTACACACGCATTGCACTGAAATAATTATTCTCATACCTTCAGTTTCCAAGGTCTATTTACTTTGTACTTCTGAATTGACGGATTATAGTAAGCCTATACTTACCAATCTTTTAATTTCTTCTTTTCTATTTTCCATATCATTTTTATGCCTGTCGTCCCTCTCTCTTCCTTCTGTCTCGGCCTGTTGCCTATTTTGGTTTAATTCGTCTGTCAGCTTGCCAATCGTTTGGTTGCGCCCACTCAATTCTTCTTGTAATTCTTCAATTTTTCTGACAAAGACAATTAATCAATTCATTAGAAATACATCCAAATGTGTTAGGAATACACTGAAAATGTTTTCGAAATACACCCAAATGTATTGGGAGTACATCCAATGTATCAGGAATACACCCAAATGTATTAGGAATACGCCCAAATGTATTAGGAATACACCCAAATGTATTGGGAGTACACCCAATGTATTAGGAATACTCCCAAATGTATTAGGAATACACCCAAATGTATTGGGAATACGCCCAAATGTATTATGAATACACCCAAATGTATTAGGAATGCACCCAAAATGTTTTCGAAATACAACCGAAGGTATTCGCATAGCTACCAAATGTTTCAAAATACACCCAAATGTATTAGGAATACACACAGACGTATTAAGAATACACACACATGTATTGAAATTAGTGCTGTCATTGAAATGTTTTTTCTTATCAACATGTCAGCATAAAAATATGCCCATAACTCAGTCAAGAATGTCAATGAAGTTGAATAAACAATTGCATATACCACATTAAATACCACAGTAAATGCGTATTCTAATAAGCTAAAGTGAAAATGGTGATCAAAATGATGAACAACATTATCATCATCCTTCGGCTGCGGAGCAGGCAACTACGAGTTTCCTCCAGCTACATCGGTCTTGAGCCATTGCTGATAGTTGACCTTGACTCAGCATGCTGTCCATATCCCCCAAAAGACAGTACTGGATGTATTTCCAGCACAAGGTTCGTTGCTGTCCGGGTTTCCTCTTGCCATGAGTTGGGAAATACAATGCATACTCTTTTACTGGCTCATCGTCAGGCAAGCGGAGTATATGCCCTACAACAGTCACATCTTTCGAAAAATCACACTTAAAATTGTTTTTCGAGTGTTTGTGTCATAAGGAATGTCAATAAATGTTGTAATTCAAATTTTATGGCAACATCAGCAACTTTGTCTGATGTCAACAATAATTGCATGTCGATGACAGCACTAATTGAAATGCACCCAAATAGCCCAATGTCACCTACCTTTCTTTGGTTCTTAGCTGATCATTTATCATAACAAGTTGTTCGGAACTATTCCCAGAACTCTTCATTAAATTATCCATCTCAACTTCCTGTTGCCAAGGAAACAAACAAACACGATATTGTGAATGAAATGATTATATAAAAATATGCCAGTCATTACAGACAACAGAAACAAATTAGAGAACAAACCGCAGTAAGAATTTTTGTTATTATTTTATTTTTTTTATTAGTGATGGCACTACTGTTTTTTATCATTCTTAGTCAGTTTTCGTCATAAAAACTCGACTTGATTCTAAAATGAATGAAACGTTTACAATTTCACGTCTTTTAGTTGCACATACGACACGATAGACGATAGTAAGAACAAAAATTCCTACAGTTTGTTCTCATTCTGCTATGCCAATAAAATATTATTATAATATCATAAACTATTTTATTTACCGCATAAAATTCCCTACTCTAAAATGAAGAAAAATTAATTAAAAATACAAATTTGACAATATTTTTGCCAAACGACCGAAAAAGGACCAAAAAGGTTTTGCACATATCAATTACAGCAGGCAAAAGAATTAAGGTACCAGTTATGTTCACCCCCTGTATATCCTAAACCAAGGCAGGCATATCATAATGTATCTTTTAGCTCAAATTTAAGACCTCATTCATTGAAGTCGTTCAAGAAATAAAGACACAACAATCCCAAAACCCAAGAAAGATGCAAACTAAAAAGTTGCAGTTTGCTCCATTACATGCCCTATTGATTTGAACACAAAGTGTTCTCGAACAAGAGAACTAGCACCTGTTAAAACTACAATGCTGGCCATTAGTGTTGGGACGGTTTGATAGGGTAATGTAATTAAGCCCCCCCACTCCCCGATCAATGTTGAATCCGACTTTTTTGGTCACACAAGCCTTGTGGCACCCAACATTGATTGGTGGGGAAGGGGGAGGGTTGGGGTGTTAGGAAAGGGTTTAGGCTTGACACCAAAGAAACCTCCACTTTATCACGTTAATAATAACGGAAATAAGGTCATAATATAGTGTACGTTTTCCATAAGTGTCCCAACACATTTTGGCCATGGTTGTAGTGTTGTGCTTATATTGATCACAGAACAAATGCTCAACTTTTGATTTTGTTTCTTCCCTGGGTTTTTAGATCACCGTTTAATTCTCTACCAATTTCAACAAATAAGGTCTTCATTAAGCTTAAGAGTACAGGTATTAGCTGCTTGTTTTAATTTAGACATATTTGTCTTTGTTTAGGAAATACAGGGGTGAACATAACTGGTATCTTAATATTTTAGGTTTCTGGTGGTATAAAATAACATCTTTTTAGGTAAGAATGAGGCTATGGAACCTCTTTAACCCCATGAAATACAACTTACTAATTTCTTCTTATCCTCCATTAATTGGTTGCTGCGTTCATCACCAGCCTGCTGCTTTCTTTCTAAATCTGTCAATACAAAAAAAGCACAATTAAATTAATGCGACAATTAATTATAATTTTTACGCCCTTGATCTTCCACACAGTGTAGATTTCAAATGCATAGAGTCAACAATCAGGTAACCCCATGTGTGGAAGATTAAGGCCAAGTCTCAGGTTCTTTATGCTTTCTTGGTCAAAAAAGTCCCAAAATTTTGAGAAAGTTCCACTTTTGGGAAAAACAGGGGCTAGATTTCGAATAGAATCACAGAATCAATTCTCGTAATGATTTGGTTGCGAGAATCAACTTCTCTCATTGTATCATACAGTAAGTGCAGCGACTATGATGGATTTTGATTCTCACAAACCAAGGAGAAAGAAATCGAGGCCCTGGAAAAAGGTCTACATTTTCAAAATCCCCCTCCCACCCCCCTCAAAACAAATCCTGGAAAACGTCCCTGACTAGGAGGTGCCAGAAACCTAAAGGCTGCAGTAGTGTAGCATCACATTTTACTGCTAATGATCCCCAAGCCAGTGGGATATAGGTTTTATTTCACTGTACTATTCTAGTTAAAATCCTTACACCCCCTATGATAGACATGACCATAATCTCCCACACAGGGGGTGGGAATTTCAAATGGAGGATACTTGTATGTGAAATGGGCTATTCCAGTTGAAATCCATACGCCCTCTATGGAAGACATGACCATAATTCAAATGGAGTCACCCACTCGGGTAACCTCATTTGAAATTCAAAGTATGTCTTCCATAGGGGGTGTATGGATTTCAACTAGAATAGACCATATTGTGATTCATGTGAATCAATCTGAATGACACCCGGCCACGCTACATTTTTGTACCAATCTCAAATTCATGTACACATCAGGATTTGAATTATTCCGTCATGTCGACATGAAGAAAATCATTTTGACAACAGTACCAGGTCTTACCTGCAAATGAGTTCTTCAATTCTTGGATTTCTTTCATCAATGCTTCATATGCCACATCTTTTTCACCAAGTTTATTATTTAATTCTGCAAAACAGAACAGAAAGCAAAATTCATAAAACAAGAAATGAAATATAATTGTTCGATTGGCGCAGGTCAGGATTTTAAAAAAAAAGTCTTTTACCGGCGCAGGTCAGGATTTAAAAAAAAAATTCTTTTATTGGTAAAAGACAACTAATAAATGACCTGTTAAATTATTAAGATTCTGGTAAGAAAATGAAGTACTCACTCGATATATTTCAGTTCCTATCAGGAACCTTGTTCACTCTGCAATGACTGTAAGAAGTGTTTCTAGATGTCAGCAGACCCAAGTGGCTGTGATGACGTCGCCACTTTTGTTGGTTGCTGTTGTGAGATGATCTGGTCATAGATTCTGTCCAATTTGTATGCCCCCTCGTCCTTGTTCATAGTGTTTTTGCCCTGCTCCTGATCCAAATAGCTTCTTTAAGCCAACGCGTGGTTTTATCTGCCTCTTGATCGATGATTTTAGCCTCGTCCCAGCTGATTACATGGTTGCTAGCTGCGACGTGCTCAGTTATTGCCGATTTATGGATTTGGGATGTGGAGGATTTTCTTTGAGACCTGGTGAAATTGTTGGCACTTATTTTTTCAGCTTCAGTTTTGTGTTCATGCAGCCTTGTTTTGAACAAACGGCCCGTTTCTCCGATGTACGTCTTAGGGCAGCTATTGCATGGTATTTCATATATGGATTCTGCTGTTTGGAGGGGGTCCCGTTTGTCTTTGGGATGAACCAGTAAATTGCGCAAGGTGCAGTGCGGCTTCATGGCGGTTGAAAAACCATGTTTCTTGAACACTCTAGACACTCTCTCTGAAAGGCCCTCGACGTAGGGTACAACGACTGACCCCTTAGCTTTGTCTTTGTCGTCTTTCTTCTCCCTTTTCTTTGTTTTTGGATGTTGTTTTTCTTCCTTAACCTTGTCGATGGCCCAACCGGGGTATCCACATTGAGAGAGAGCGTCCTTGATCTTGCTTTCCTCTTCAACTTTGTCAGCCTCCTTTGTGACGATAGCATCCTTTCTGTCAAGGAGAGTCCTTACCACTCCCAATTTCTGGTGTAAAGGGTGGTGCGAATGGAATTGTAAGTATTGGTTTGTATGTGTAGGCTTCCTGTAGATAGACAACTTTGTGTTGCCATCTGGTTTTCTGGTAATTTGAGTGTCTAGAAAAGGAATACTGCCATCTACCTCCTCCTCATATGTAAATTTAATGCTCCCAGTTGGATCAATTTGGTTGAGATGATCAGTCAAGTTGACACATGTAGTTTCACCTTTTTTGACAATTTCGAGGACATCATCCACGTAGCGCTTCCAAAGCTTCGGCCTACAGCTGGGTGGTGCAGTAGCTATGGCCTGGACTTCCAACCATTCCATGAACAAATCGACAGCAATCGGGCTGAGGGGACTGCCCATGGCGGCGCCTTTTTTCTGCTGGTAGATGATACCTTTGGAGGTGAAATATGTAGTTGTTAAAATAAATTCAACCAATTCCATGATGTTGTCAACAGTCAATCTTGTCCTAAGGTGAAGAGTACGATCTTGAGCCAATTTCTTCCTGATTATGTCCAGGGTCAATTCTATGGGTGTATTGGTGAAAAGCGAGACTACATCATGAGATATCAGAACTTCGTCATCATCAATTGTTATGTCCCGAAGATCTTCGGCCAACTGTTTGGAATTCAACACATGGTGGCTTGTGGTTCCAACCACGGGACTAATAATGTCGGCAAGGGAACGAGACACGTTATAGCCGATGAAGCCTGTATAATCAATAATTGGGCGCAGGGGATTGTCCTTCTTGTGAATTTTTGGGCTACCGTAGATACGAGGGATTATCTCTGCCGTCGGGTACAAGAATTTTTTGTCCTCGGGTCTAATTTTCCCTTCTTTTTCTAAACGACTTAGGATACCGACAAGTTGTTTCTTGTATCGGGGCGTGGGATCCTTGTCCAACGTCATATAAGTGCTGGTGTCATTTAGCATGTTGGCCAACTTTTCCTCACTTCTTACAGTCATTGCAGAGTGAACAAGGTTCCTGATAGGAACTGAAATATATCGAGTGAGTACTTCATTTTCTTGGATCTGTTACCAGAATCTTAATAATTTAACTTGACTTTGAACGATCCTGATGAATCTCATCAATAATAATAAATGACCTGTTTCAGGTGTGATTCAAAGTGAAATATCCTGTAAGTAGTAGAAAATCCTGAAAATGGGCTGAAAATCTATAAAATTGGCCACAAAAAATCAGGAAATATCCTGAAGAATCACACCCTGGACCATGTTTTTGAATACTTGTGTTTTTGAGGACAGTGATACATGCAGAATGTCATGAAACAGTTAAAAAATGCATGTTTCTCGCTTTTTTAAAGGGTGTGATCGACTTTTTTTTTCATATTCAGTTTTCCATCATCCATTGAGTGAGGCCTACCATTAAAGCATTATGTTTCCAAATTTTGAGTTGTATTCCTCCAATGGATTTGATATGAGAAATTGAAGACCTGAGCGGAAGAAGACCGTAAGTCCACTTGGCCCCTCAACATGTATACACTAAAGTTACGTACAGTTTCTTAGGGTTTTATAATGTTTAATACATGTTCCAGGGTGAAAATATCATGAAAGGAAAGGTTGTGAAAGATTTGTTTTGGTCCCTGAACATGTATACAACATTACCAAACTATACAAAACTATACGCAACTTTAGTAAATACAGGTTGAGGGGCCAAGTACAATCCAGCTGGGAAATTTGGCTAGTTTTATGTTAAATTCCAGTTGAAAATTGTTGAAATTCATCAAATCCAGTTAAAATGTTGCACAACTTGGCTTAAAATTATAGAACTCCATAATCTTCCACAACTTTCCCACTTTTTATCGATGAAAATTATTGGACCTGAAATAATACAAATTGTTGTATTTGGTTGGAATTCCCAAAACTTCCTTAAGATGGTGATGTTGTTTTGAAGTAGAATATCTCATTTGGAAGACAATTACTATATACTCCCTATTCCAAAAATATTACAGTACTCATATTTTGGGATTAACAAAATATTATCTTGTTTTGCCAAATGAAACATAGCTAAATCCTAATCCTTTACTTAGTTCTAACTGGCAATAAAAGTCAAATTTTAATATTTGGACAATTTGAGCATTATTACATTTCTTATAACTGTAGTCACAAAATTCTAAGAATTGGCACAAGTCTAAGCATTCAAATCTTGAGTATATGCTAAGAATGAGCTCAAAATTTTAATATTTTATGTTATTTTTGATAATTGGTTATGGAATATATTAGAAAATGTGTTTTCCAAAAGTTATAATGCATAACTTGAAATTAGTCTTTGTACAAGTCTTTGGGCTTGATAGTCACAGCATACGAAAAATACCCTAAAATGCATGTTTTTGGCAATTATTTCCAAAACTTGACCAAATATTGAAATTTAACTATCATTGCCAGTTAGCCCTAAATAAAGGATTACGATTTAGATGCGTTTCATTTGGCAAAACAGGATAATATTTTTGTAATTAAAAAAATATTAGTGCTGTATTTTTCTAGAATAGGGACTTACCTTCTAGTGAACTATCAACTTTCTGTTTATTTTCTCTTTCTGACTCCAATTCTTTTTCCTAAAAATGGAAAAATATAGAATAAAAAACTTTAAAAAAATGCATATTCTTGATGGAACAGTTTAGTTGGCAAAATGCACATATAATGTCTCAGGCGCCACATCTAAGTTTATATTGCAATCGTATGTTATTTGCTCACCCCAAAATATTTTTCTAGCCCCCCAAAAAATTAAGAAAATTTTTTGCGGCGATTTTAAGTCAATTTATTGATTTTGCTCCCCTCCCTTGAAATTCACTTTGCCCCCCCCCCCTGAAAAAAAATCATAACACTGCAACTGCTAACACAACAAAATAAAGTACCATTTTAGCAAGAGATTCATCCTGTTGTTTTTTCTGTTCTGTCAATGACGACACCACATCTTGTAGCTGTGATATCGCCTTCATCTTTTTACTCATTTCCTCCGCCATCTGACTCTCATCTTGCTGACACGCCTCTAGCTCCTCAATGCGGAATTTGGAATCATCTAAATCCTTAGTTAAGTGGTCTAGTTTTTCGATGTGTGTGGCTTCTTCCGCTTCAAGCTCTGCTATTTTGAAGTCTTTTTCCTCCATTTGATTCTGTATGAATTTCAAAAAAAAAAATTAGTCATGGAAGTTCATCTGTGTTGGTAAATTGGGTTAGATGAAATCCATACACCCATTATGGAAGAAATGACTGAATGGATGAAATGTACACCCCCTGGAATTTGTAATTTTTGGTCATCAAGCTTATCTGTACCTGCATTTGTTGTTTATTTGGTTTTTTAGTTTGTCTGCTTATGTGAACATTTCATCACTTGTTTCAGTACACTTTTGCATTGTTGTTGGTGTTCTGTGGGTCTTGAAATTGGTAATTTTTTGCCATCAAACTTTGTGCAAACATTTGTTATTTTCTGTCCCCCTCTGTTTTACTTGTTTCCCCACACTCAAGTTTGCTCTTTTTATCAGTAGGGCAACAAAAGTTAGTAATATGAAAAACAGTGGCTTTTTTTGCACAAAGGAGGTAGGGTTGAATGACCGTATATAGGTTGGATTTCCAGTCTGCCTAATAATCATGAAGCGCCTGTGGCCAAATGGTTAAGGCGCAAGTCTGGTTAAGGTAAACCGGAGGTCTTGGGTTCAATTCCCAGGCGGGATCACTTTCCCATTTCATTCTTTAATAATAGCTTGACGACGAAATAAAATATCATCATAGAAAGTTAGTAATACAGGCCGCAATAGAATTAAGATACCAGTTATTTTTACCCCTGTAAAGTTGCACTTTAATGTTTAAGCCAGTGGAAAGCCCCAGTACCCCAGGTCAACATAAAAAGTGGTAACCATGTGTGTTCTTCCTTTTTTCAAAACCCCCCTTTTCACTGATTTTTCATTGATTTTACCCCCCTTTTTTTGCCAAATCACTGACAAAATCAGGGTAAAAATACCCCTTTTCAAGGTTTTCAATGAGAAGATTTCCAGACACCCCTTTTCAATGACTCCAAATATTTTAATATATTAAGTACAAAATGTGCAAGTATGAACATTACTTTGTGTCTGTTGTACTCCCAGATGATCCTGTGTTATTAACTGGGGTAATTACAATGCCTGTATACTGATTTTAATTGAAAATGAACCAAAGAGGAACAATCCTCGAAGTTTTGTGTACAGAGGTTCCTTTAAAGTATTGTGGTACCCAAGTTTTGACACAAGACCTCAGGCTGCACAACACTATGGGTTGGATACTCAGATCAGATATATCTTAAACACATACAGAAACAGATAGTAGAAATTCAAATGTACAATTTTGTGGTATCAGTCCAGGTTCCCATCCAGGTTATCCCAGTTCAGACACCTCTGGGAGATCATCGTGCATGTACAGCTTCTACATTATCTAGGAACAACAACGATACAAAATAAAACTTACATCCATCAGAATTCGAACAGAATTAAAAACCAAGGAAAAATATCACTCGGTCGGTCGTAGAATTCGCCGGGAGAATTCGCTCCAATCACTGCCAATGTTTCCCGCAATGTTTTCAATTCACCACATGGAAAAGTGTATACGGCAGCCAAAAGCGGTTACATCTGACACCATCGATGTTCGCGTCGCTCATTCAGCTCTCTTCAAAAGCGTGCGGGAGCATACGTGCAACACCCACTAGACAACTATATCGGGAAACCGCCGTGCCAATAGTAAAAAAGCTGCCTTCTGGCGCTCTCGCTGTGACGATTGAGGCGGAATCAATGAAATGCCAGAGGATGGAGGCTGAAGACTCGGGCTGAAGACATCGATCGAAGAACCTGTGAAATACCCTTTTTTTAAAAATTTCGCGGAGACAATGCTCAGAATACCCCCTTTTTTCGCTATTTCGCGGTCCGCGATTTCAGTCAACAAAATACCCATTTTCCGCGAAATTTAGAACACACATGGTTACCACTTTTTATGTTGACCTGGGGTACCGGGTGGAAAGCATGGCACTAGTTCTCTTGTTCAGAACACTTGTGTACAAATCAATAGAGCATCCAATGGAGGAAGCTACAACTTTTGAATTTACATCTTCCTTGGGGATTTTGGATCATTGTGTCTTCATTTCTTGACTGATATCAACAAACGAGATCTTCAATCCGAGCTAAAAGATGCAGCTACTGGCTGCTGGTTCCTATTATGACATATCTGTCTTTGTTATGGATATACAGGAGTGAAAATAACCGGTACCCAAATTCTTTTGAGGACTGAATTTGACCTATCCAGGGTTCCCCCACCTTAAAGCCTTTAAATTCAAGGACTTTTCAAGGACTAACATGATTTTCAAGGACTAACATGATTTTCAAGGACTAACATGATTTTCAAGGACTAACATGATTTTCAAGGACTAACATGATTTTCAAGGACTAACATGATTTTCAAGGACTAACATGATTTTCAAGGACTAACATGATTTTCAAGGACTAACATGATTTTCAAGGACTAACATGATTTTCAAGGACTAACATGATTTTCAAGGACTAACATGATTTTCAAGGACTAACATGATTTTCAAGGACTAACATGATTTTCAAGGACTTACTACAACACAAAAAGCTGCGTATTAACAAAAGTGACAGCTCCTCTCCACTCCCCAAATTTGGTCAAAATTAAACTAAAATTCCAATTTTCAAGGACTTTCAAGGACCTTGTGCAAATTTCCGGGACTTTCAAGAACTGTGGGAACCCTGCCTACCTTATGTGTGTCCAATTCATCTTGCAACCTTGTAGCTCGCTGGTTTTCTTCTACCAATCTGTTTTCTAGTATACATACTCTATCTGTCTCCTCCCGATTCTCAGCCTACAGGGTAACAACATAACAAAATGATTAGTACACAGCCATGTCACAATTTCCATGGTTTATTGAAATTGAGATGTAAGCTGGTAAAATTCAGATTATGAATATGCGAGAATTCACAGCACGGGGACTTTGACTGTTAGTAGTCTGTGATTCTAGTGAGCATAGCACATAATAGCTGCTTCATGTCATTTTCAGCAACTCATTAGCTCACAATACATATGCCACATAGTTATTTCCTGCTATCTTCTGTGTGCAATCTATACATTACAGGGAATGTGAAAGACTTAATAGCTGCCATAAGTCATTTCAAGTAAATTATATGCCTCATACAGCTATTTCAGGCAATCAATTTATGCACAATTTATGCAAGTTCCTATAATAGCTGCCTCCTGCTAACTATTTTAATGCATATTTAAATTCCTTCAATGTTAGAACAATTCCATATATTTCCAAATTCATTATTTGTATTTATTACCTAACATTTTATTTTTTCAAGCAACACAGAAATTACTTCCCTGCAATTATTTGTTGCAAAACTGAACATTGCGGAACCTGGAAGTGGTATATAGGAACTGATTTTGATTTTGATATATATGCATGCACACTATAGTACATGTGCTCTGTGGCCTATGTGGTCTGTAGCATTAATGGTACTCAGGTTACAGCTCAAATGTATTATTTAGAGGTTAATAACTGCGCATCGGTTATTTGGAGGGCATTGTGAAAAATCTAAACATTTTGCCTTTGGAACCGAGGAATATCCCGAGGCGCAGCCCCGAGGGATATTCCGAGGTCCAAAGCAAAATGTTTAGATTTTTCACAATGCCCGACATATAAACCGATGCAAAGTTATTAACCTCATTCATAACTCTTTCGTCACTTTGATCTTTTAACTTTACAAAATAACACAAAATTTTCCTCAAAAGTTTGTAAAAATAAACTATATTTACATCTTCCCTTTCCCAAAATCGAACAGGCTAAAACAAAACGACCACTAACAAAAGTGCGTATCAGAATCTGTGCAAATATGGTAGCGCGCAATCCAAATCGACAGTCAGCGCAGCAAGCAGTTCGTTGGACGCTGTCAATACGCGCACGAGAAGTCAATTGTGTGCGACATTGGAACAATTACGCATTTTGCGGTCAATTGTGAGTTATTAATGACCTCGATTTGCGTTCGCGTTTTCACAAATAATAAAATATGATTGGATCGCACGCATCGCGTTTATTAATGAGGTTATGAATCCATTTTAATCCATACACCCCTATGGAAGATATGACTATAGCAGTTGACCTCTTATAACTGAAAAATTCAGATAAATTCACATAGCTTAAAAATAAAACCAAAAGAAAAACTATAATAATATCAAGAGCTATCTCAAAAACCATTGAACCAACATCTTAATGTATTTTTCATACTGTACTGATTCCAAATATGTGACACGATCAAGCAAAATCAGTCGGAACTCAGAGATATTAAATTTTCAGTTTCTTATAGGATAGTAAAAACCATTTACAAGCTGATGGATTGTGCAGAAAACACCATTGAAATTGAACAACCAGTTCCAAATATATGAGCAATTAAAGAGTTTCCAAAACAAGAAACAAAAGGAAATAGCTTCTTTGTTTGGCTATTGATCGCATCGATCACATATATGACAATGTATAATACTGAAATATTTTGAATTTTTACAGAAAATTTGGAACTTGTGGTCTGCAGTCGATACCCACGTAGAGACGGTTTAAAAGTGCAAGATTAAACACAAAACTCTATGTAGAGTCAATGTTCCACTTTTAAAATCATCAACCTCCTATATTTACATATATTCCAGACAAAATAATTAGTTTTATACCATAAAGATTCGCCTAATGGCACACATGGGCTCCTTAGGGTAAATTTCATGTGCAAATAGAGAGCTCCCTCCTCTGAAATCCCAAGAAGAATTAAGGTTTAGTACCCTTATTTGCTGGTGGGAATTTTACGAGAGGATACTTTTAGGTTGTGCCTAAAATTCCACGTATGTCAAGTGACCCCATAGCGCCATTAGTCGAATCTTTACTGTATTTGTCTGCAATCTATAGTTTAAATAGAAAGCAAATTTATACTTCTACGCTACTCAAATTTGGTACACTCACCGGAGCGCTTTCACCGGGTCAACATACATCATTAAATCTATAGTTTGTTTTACTTACCTTTAGATCGGAGGAATCAATGGCCGCTTCTTCCAGCCTGAACTGCATATCTTCAACTTTTCTATTTGTACAGAGAATGAGAAACATTTACTGATATGTTAGCAACGATGGAATAACACATTCATCATGTTCAATGGCAGCTTATTCAGCATCGAAGTGGTTATTGGTTACGGATCACGCTACTTTGGTATGCCTTGAGTGCCATATACTTTATGTGGTGATCATTTCGATCGTGGTTCATTACTCTAGCGCGTGATCCCGTTGACATAGTAACATTACGTAACTTCGATACTGAATTAAGGGGATCAAAGTAGGCATTTTATCACCTTGCCAAGATTTATATAGGGCTCTTCCAATTGAAATCGGCTATACCCCTTTGGAAGATTTAAGATAGGCCGTCTACAGAGGGAGTGTGTATTTAAATGGAAATGTCTAGGGTTATATTATTTTGAAACCTCTACTCCCCTTGTATATGGTTTTAACAATATCTTCCACAACTAGCGTAAGTATTTCAAATGGAAGTTCCCAAATTGTCAATTCTATTTGAAACCCATACTCCCTCTGTGGAATATTTTAGCTCAATCTTCCACAGGGGGAGTGTGCATTTCAACTGGAATAGCCTAATGTGGCATAGATATAGGAACTAATAGATATATTTAGATGCCCCTGGTGATGAGACCTTGTTAGAAACATGACAGAATTTTAAAGTTAATTGGATAGGAAAGAGATATGTGGAGACAGAGAGAGATACTTGGCTGAGGGAGGCACTCAAGTTTGGTTTGGCTGGGGGGGGGGGGTGCTGCCTGGAATTTGAAAGTGGACCCATCCATATACCAATTTTCCAAGAATTTGGACCAATCGCTATATACACCTAAAATTGAAGTTTTCACAACTTTCCCAAACCTTTTGTCAAATTTCAAAAATTTTGGCTACAGTTAGGAAAAATTGTTTTATTTTTTTGGGAAAATGATATATCCATATACCAAAATTGGTCTAGAAAAAGGGTCCAGAATACCAAATGGCAGAATATGTGACCCAGAGAGAGAGAGAGAGAGGAGGGAAGGTCACAGAATGGAAGAGAAGGGGAGGTAGAGAGAAGGAGAGGAGAGACCACAAGAGAGAGAAATGCAGAGAGAGAGGGAGGATTTTGGGAGAGAAGATAAATAAGAAAAAGAGTTTGAGATAGAAGAAAAAATCTGACAGAGAAGTGGAATCTTGACAGATAGGAGAAAGGAGGGAGACATGGGAAAATGGGAGCAAGAATGTGTGGAGATAAATATGAAACAGGCTGTGCAATAATTATCTGTTCCCCAGGTGGGCAAATTTTAGGATGCCAAAAATTGCTTACACCTCCTATTAGCCTGCCAAAAAATCCTCACACCTGGGAAGAGAGAGAAGGTTGTACGATCAACTCATGAAACTCAGAGAGCCGATCCTGGCGGCGAAGGTCTATCGTGAAATGTCTAGGGCATGCGCTTCTTAGCTGCAAGTCCCTGTATTGTTGTTTAATGGTTTATGGAATGATGTGGGCCGTATTGGTAAGGGACAACCTGTAAAGTGTGGATCAATGTCTAGGCATTGTGGCGTAGTGCACTATAAATCACTGTAGGCCTACTTTACTATAAATCACTGTACTTTACTATAAATCACTGTACTTTTTTCCAAGAAAGAGATTGAGGCAGAGAGATAAATGAAGGCAAGGAGAGCCCGGGGGGCCACTGGTCATTGACAAGGGGGTATCATGCGTGGCCAAGGAGTTTCAAAAAGCACCCTAAACAAGTATGTGCAACGACTGAAAATACACCCCTAAATAAGTATAACAAGTGTAATATCCTACCCTAAATAAGTATTGGCGTTTTTTTACCCCTTAGCAAGTAAAACATATATTTTCGACACCCTAAGCAAGTAATAGGCCTACTACTTGAAGCTCCATTTTCATTGATTTCTTTAATAGTAACTCAGAATGGCTCTGCTACCAGGGCAGAATATGAGCTATTTTAAAATTACAAAATAAACGTTACATTATTTTAAGCTGATTTATAGTATCAGAGAGCCTAAGAGGGAATTAGGCTAAATGAAAAGAAAAGAAAATTTACAAAACTCTAACTAAGAAAAAACAACACGAAGAAAAGAAAATAGAGAAAAGAAGTCAAGAAATGTGAAATTATATCATTTTTGTAGGCCCTATTAAAGTTTAGACAATTTATTCTCCATCCTCCAAATATTATTATAGACCTACAAATCATGTTTCAAAGTGAGACAAAAATCATAAAATAGTGGTCAGATTTTTTTTATGACCTAGGCCTTATTGCGAAAAGATGAAAAGTGCATTAATAATTTATTTTAAAAGCTTAAAATGACAATTCACGGTTGTTTGATGTGATCATTTATTAGTTTTTTAAACAAAACATCATGTACAACCTATTTTTAGGCTTAAACAGCTTAAAGCGGTCAATACTAATGTATATAGATGCTTTGGAGTCATTTTAAACCTTAATTTCCCCTTATTTACGACATTATTCACTTTCATAGCATTTTTTAAAGCTTTTTCGGATATAAAATGTATCTATTTATGACAAGATTGGTGGCGCTATTTAGATACTGGAAATTACTCTTTCAGGCATTTAATAAAAACAATTCCTTTTATTTTTTGATGAAAAATGTTTACAAAATTTCTTTGTTGCTTGTTTCACCTATTCCACCTGTTTAAATGGCAGTATTGATTACCTACCCCTTGCCAATTAAGAAATATGATTTCTGATAAATAGCGCCATCTATAGTTTGCATTTTCTTAATAATGAAGCCAATTCTATATACATCAAACAACCGTGAATTAAGGCCTACTTCTGGAAGGAATCGGATGAATAATAGTGGTATTGTTTCATAAGTTGAATAAAGTATTAGGATGAAAATAAGTCGGTAAATAGCGACTGAGATGCATGGCGCTCAATCAGTTCAGCCAAGACTTGCAGGATTCGTGTATGACTGCAGAATTTGATACCAATCCAAAAACGTATTTTAATTCTGCACCATATCCATCTTCCCTTTTAATATTCATTTGATGTTTTCACAATTTATTCAAAAGTTTAAAATTTGTTTTTTAAATAAAATCAAGATCACTTATTGTGACAAAATTCTGACAAAAATATGATGCTTTTGACGATAATAACATGCATGTTTTTATTTATTTATTTTGTGGATAGGTCACAGGTCAAATCAATCAATCCTCTACCGTAGATATTTGTGGTTAAATAATTGTATACAACATGAAAATTAGCTTGAAAATCTTTATTTTTTATCCATAATACAAGATAGAAAATTCAAATAATAGTAAAAATATTTTAAAATGAAATGAGAAACTTTGGACTTTATAAAGGAGAATTGAAACTCTTAAAATCAGAGTATACACGTGCTGTGCATGTACAATGTACTGCATGTGTACATCACCATTGAATGTTGTAGGGTTGTGCATGTAGCATTGAATGGGTTAATGGAAAAATATTAACAGGCCAGCTGGGCGGTCGGAAGTCGGCAATCTTTATGGACTAAACAGAGAACTACACAGTCAAGTCTAGGGATAAACATGAAGGACATGAAACTTATGAAGGACTGGTGTCTGGGCGGACCCTAAATACGTAAATCTGTTGTGAAAAAGACCCTTTTTCTCTAATTTCCATGTTTTTGACACCCTATTCACGATACGTACGTACAGTGCCTGATCGTGAAAAAAGACCCTTTTTACATGATTTTTTGGCCACGCATGATACCTCCTTGTCAATGACCAGTGGCCCCCCCAGGAAGGAGAGAGATGTGAATAAAGGAAGGCTAGGGAAAATGTAGGGAGTGAAGTAAACAAGAGTTTATTATGAATTCTACACCATGTTACCTTCTTTCTTCTTCTAGTTGTTGTAGTAGTTCCACCTTTTCCCTGTCGGCTGATTCTACCAATGCTTTAAGAGAGTCCAAGTTTTCATCACTCTCACGGACATACTGCAGTATTGCAAACATAAACAAACACCAATGAATATGTATTCAAAAATACAATATATAATCACCTTCTTCGTCAAAAATATAATCACCTACTACGTCAAAAAGTTCAAGAAAATGCACCTAACAAACTACTAACTGGTTGCAAAACTTACCTTATTTGCAAATTAATTTGATATTTTGTAAAGCTACGCTTTATTCCGGAGAATGCACCGTTCTCAGAACAGAGGGTGTATGGCAGGAGTGGCATACCAAATTACTTACCCCTTGGGCACTATCTTTTGTACAGGGTCTCTGATTGGCTCATTACATGATATAACATGATATACCCCTCTGAGTAACCAATCAAAATAGTGCTTCTATATTTTTGTATAAACCCTACTGCAGTTCTTACAATGTCTCTGATTGGCTTATTACATAATATAACTCTCTGAGTAACCAATCAAAATATTGCTTAGAAGCCGATGCAAGGGCAGATGGTGCTCAAGTTGCACCATAAAATTTAACGAATCAATAAGACATTCAAATTGAAATGTTTCTTGGATATTTGTGATCATATTCTTCATAAATTATTCCAATAAACATCTTTAAATTTTACCTTCAATGTAGCTAGCAACCAAAGTGTGCAAAATTAAAAACTAAAATAACAAACAAACATACAAAGAAACCAACAAACAAAAACATTTTAAAGAGTTGATTACTGATGCCATGCATGCGCACTTATGGGAGTTTGGTCATCTTTAGTGGAAACTTCAGTACGGGAATGTACCATGATTCCAAAAGTTAAGAAAACTGATTTGGAAAAAGCGGTACCTTTTCCAAGAAATGCCAAAAACAGAGAAATATTTCCTTCAATTTCAGGCCCATTTTCAAAATCCCAGCTGCACATTTTACCCAAATTCAAAGCAATATCCCACCCCCTGACAATGAGTATAGTCAGAAAATGGTTGTGCATAAGGCATAGATCCTGCAACCATAGAGGGTGTGAACACCACTTACAATGTGCTCCACATACTCTTCAAAAAGTCAAACCAATATTGTTGAAATCGGTTTGAAATGAGCATTCATGGGATCAGAGGTGAAAGGTCAGATTTAAAATAATATTAGTTCGAGTTGTGACAAATTCTCTTTTAAATGAAACATTTATTGGATGAATTTTGCAACTTGTTAAGTCGGTAATACTCCTAGTTTTAATGACTCTGACCTTTCAACTTTGACCTTGTATCATATCACACCAATCCATATATACCTCAAAATGTTAGTAAAAGGTGTTATACCTGATCATGCTGTGTCTTCAGTTTAGCTAACTCATGCTCAGCCTGCAGGTACGTATGTACGTGAGGTCAAAGGTCATCAGTGGTGAGACAAAAATAAACCATAATGCAATGGGAGATAAGTAATGAGGAGTTAGTAGTTAGAAAACATAACAATAAATGGGCTGTTTCAGTTGAAATCCATACACCGCCTATGGATGCATTGATCTTCATCTACAGAGGGGGTGTATATTTCAAATGGAGTCACCCATTCAGGTATCCCCATTTGAAATCTACACCCCCTGTGTGGGATATTAATGTCATGTCTTCCATAGGGGTGTATATTTCAAATGGAGTCACCCATTCAGGTATCCCAATTTGAAATCTACACCCCCTGTGTGGGATATTAATGTCATGTCTTCCATAGGGGTGTATGGATTTCAAATGGAGTCACCATTCAGGTATCCCAATTTGAAATCTACACCCCCTGTGTGGGATATTAATGTCATGTCTTCCATAGGGGGTGTATGGATTTCAACTGAAATAGCTTAATGCGGGTGCTTATAAAGTTATAGTAAATTGCTGCAAACTTTTGACGAGGGCATACTTCTGACGAGGGCATACAAAGCGGAACTAACAACGAGTACATGTACCTGTAGCTTTAATAAGTATGGATTATAATATTAAAAGTATAAAAATTAATGTGATTGTAAATTTATATAAATGTAATTGTTCATGATCGTTGGGAACTGGTGGTTCTTTGTGTATGTTTTTTCTCCCTCCACCAGTTCCAAGCACAGGGAAAAAAAACCAACGAGTACAACCCATACATTTCAGTGACACAACAAATTGTGTGAGCATTCAATCCAATCAAGTGCACTTGACACAGAGAATATGCTATGTACGTTGTGACGTATGTTCTCAACAAAGGTTTACAGCAGTTTACCAGAATGTGATTAGTATCCTGTTTATAAGTGGCAAAACTTAAAATATGATTTTCAAATTCAACTTTCAAGATGGCATAAGGTTTCAATGGTACACAGGTGGATTGAAAAGGTAGTCATTCATCAATCAGGACTATGATCTGAAGAAGGCACTCATAACTGACGAAAGCTCACCAACTTTTCAATCCGACAGTGCACCAGATAAAAAAAACCTTGTTGCTTTTCAAATTCAGTATCAAAATAAATTTGAAGAGGTTCTATTGGGCTTTTTCAGATCCATACATCCCCTATGTAAGACATGACCTTAATCTTCCACACAGGGAGTGTAGATTTCAAATGGGGTGACCTGAACATTGGCTCCATTTGAAATCTACACCCCCGTATAAAGATTAAGGTCATGTCTTTCATAGGGGGTGTATGGAATTCAACAGAATAGCCCACTGCTATTTTATATTTTAATAAGTATCTGGGCCAAATATTCAGTCTAATAACAACTTTGATTATAGTTTATTTGCGAGTCAGGTGGCGTCACAATTTGTTTCTGGGGGTAATTGGGGACGCAATATGAATCGTTTTTGCAGGGGATGGGACACAAATCTGGAAATTTACCTAAAATTGAGCAATAATGGCTCCACCACTGGTCATATGGGTAAGTAAATAAAATGGGACAGAAATCAAATTGCAAATTTTGCCTGATGTAGATAGGGTCATATAGTTTAGTATGAACAAGATATAAATAGTGAATAAACCAACATTAGAAGAAACTTGTTAACATTGTACTGTATGTAAATGTCAGGCCTTTTTTCACTTTTTAGACCATTTTTTTTACAATTTTTGTCAAACCTTTGAATAACAAGAGCACCAATGGCGCTGTGGCTCTGTGCTTTTTTGAATGTGAAAGTAATTGCAGTCGAATGTGCAACAGGTGAAAACATATACATTGTATGTGCCAGATCACACGCAATCATACATCTTGCTGGTTGGTAGCTATATCTTATTTGCAGAGCATAATACATCCATCAATAAGTTTCATATCCACATGAGGTTTTAGTAATTTGACCACAGATGACCCTGAGTGACCTTGGATGACCCCAAAATGACATTCCAAAAATTTGGCTTGAAATGTTGACTGTACCCACCAAGTTTCATGCCCATGCGAGTTTTTAGTAACTTAACCTCAGATGACCCCTGGGTGACCTCGGATGACCCCGAAATGACCTTCCAAAATTTGACTCTAAATGTTGACTGTACCCACAAAGTTTCATGCCCCTACACCAGTTTTTAGTAATTTGACCTCAGATGACCCCTTGGTGACCTCAGATGACCCCAAAATAACCGTCTGAAAATTTGACTCTAAATGTTAAGTGTACCCACCAAGTTTCATGCCCATACAAGTTTTTAGTAATTTGACCTCAGGTGACCCCTTGGTGACCTTGGATGACCCCGAAATGACCGTCCGATAATTTGACTCTAAATGTTGACTGTACCCACCAAGTTTCATGCCCATCGACAGTTTTTAGTAATTTGACCTCAGATGACCCCTTGGTGACCTTGGATGACCCCGAAATTACCTTCCGAAACTTTGACTCATAATGTTAAGTGTATCCATCAAGTTTCATGCTCATACGACAGTTTTTAGTAATTTGACCTCGGATGACCCTAAGTGACCTCGGATGACCCCAAAATGACCGTCAGAAAATTGACTCTAAATGTTAACTGTACCCACCAAGTTTCATGCCCATACGACAGTTTTAGTAATTTGACCTTAGATGACCCCTGGATGACCTCGAGTGACCTTCACCCACTAACCAATACAAACTTGTTCTGTCTGGGGTCAAGATGCACCCGCCCACCAAGTTTGAAGAATGTGCGACCCCTAGTCTCCGAGAAAAAAGGTTTTTGCATATTATGCATAAATTATGCAAATTAGGTAGGTAATTACCATATTTTGCGCTGAAAATCGAATCAGGTCGAGATCCTCTGGTCATGCTACCCCCACCACGTTTCATCATCATAGGGCTTAGCATTCTTACGGATCCCCAGAAACAGCTTCACAAGGCGGATTTCTTCAGATTTCCAAAATCCAACCATTTTGTAGAAGCGTTCCGCATAAATTATGCAACTTAACAACTAAATGCGCATACTTTTAAAAAAAAACTAATCAGGTGATCAGCAGGTGTGTATCATTCCTGTCACAAGGTTTCGTTACCATGCACCGCTATCAATTTGCGCTGATATTCGCATAAATTATGCAAATTAGCTATGTTAATTTGCATATTTTCACCGAAATACAATTACGGACAAACTTGGATACCCTTCCTCCCACCAAGTAGCGTCCCCGTAGGTCTTACGGTTCCCCAGATACAGCTCCGGACAAACATTCGGACATCCCACCCCCATACGAAATAGTGATTACAAGTCCCATCCTGAACAAAGTTCAGAAATGAAATTTTATCAATTTGCGCTGATTTTTGCATAAATTATGCAAATTAGCTATGTTAATTTGCATTATTTTTCACCGAACACATACCATTACCTAGCAAACTTCGATACCCTTCCTCCCACCAAGTAGCGTCCACGTACTGCGTAGGTCTTACAGTTTCCCAGATACAGCTCCAGGCGGACACACGGACATCCACACCCCGGACAGACAGAAATACTGAGGCGAGACAAAAATGAAATTTTATAACAAATTTTTGTGACTTGAGATCATTTGCATTTTTTGTAAACACCAAAACTGTTCTGTCCTGACATGTCTGTTGTGTCATGTGTGTTGAACCAGTCCAACCGAACAATCGTAAGTTCTGTTGGGATCTGGATCTGCCTGGTCTGGATGCTGTACTCCGATTAAGCAGGACTAGCCTACATCACATCAGTGTTTATTTCTGATAGATTTCACTTCATGATTTTTCTTCAATTTCATCACTTACGAAAGTACAAAAGTAGACAATCTAGTAGTCAGTATAACCTCGGAGCAGTTAGGTATGAGACCTACGTTACATGGAATAGTAGTACATGGCTTCCGAATTTGGAACTTCACATGTTCAACTTGTCATGCCGGTCGAGTCCCGCGTTTACAACTAAAATCAAACCACTTCTGAGTGTGATCGGAATCCGTCCCTCACGTGAGGGACGGACATCAATAGATTAATTGCTGTGTTTAATTAACCCTTGTTAAAATTTATTCCTTTAAGTTAGGTTAATATATAACCCTTCAACCAATAGTTATTTCATGCATGAAAATGTTGTCACATGTGCATCAATTATTTCACTAGACAAAATTTTCACGTGTGAGGGACGGAAATCAATAGAATAAGCAATCACCACCATTAGTTACATCTTCAAGTTTTCTATTGAAACTTATACACATGTTTAATCAATATATACTTTTCATGAAAGAGTAATGTTCCATCTCTCCAAAAATTAAGAAATTTGACTCAGTTTGTTTTCAAGGCGTATAAGAAGCGGGTCCAAAATTTATGTGAGGGACGGACATTTTCTATGTGAGGGACGGACAAAATGTTACAAAATTTCAAATTTGGCAAGATTTCTCCAAATCCACCACCAATGCTATCCTTGACATCTAAATGAAATGCAGTTGTCAAAATAATTCAAGTTCAGTGGAAATATCATATGATTTTACCCTCTAAATACTTGTGTGAGGGACGGACAGCTTGTTTGTGAGGGACGGACATACATAGTGTATGATGGCCTAAATATCTTATTCAGTTCGTATTTCACTTTTAATTTCAAATTACACAGAAGTTTTACTTCATGCTGTTTGTTTTCAATACCCAATTATAGTTTTACTGGTAAAGAAGCAGTAATTTACAATAATATTAATTTTAATAAGTTGGTGTGAGGGATGGACAGACCCTCTTTTTTAGTAACAGGACCTTCAATTCCAAATATTTGGGAGCATGACCTTCTGGGATTGGCCTGAATTTGTTTTAGACAGACTCTCTGACTGGGTAGAAGAATTGGGTTTAATATTTAGTGGCCAAATATTTTCATTCAACATACATTGGTACCTGTACATCCAAAATCAGTTGGTGTGAGGGACGGACATGTCGGTCCCTTAATTAATTAAGGACTAATAACTCTTAGATTTAAAGATTGGTAATTTTAGTTTCTTTATCTCTAGTAAGGTGAGCACTAATATTGATAGATAGCGTGTATACTATTTTAATTTCTTAGAATATTTCTCAGAGAAACAACTTTTTTGGATTTTTATCCGTGAGGGACGGACAAAATTTCTAGCATTCACCTTCCATGACCTCCAACTCTCTTCTGAAAGACATCTAATTAAAAATCTCATTGATATTTCATGTGGCAGGGGTTGCACTATTGATATGTAAACAAAAATATTTTCACTCAACATACATTGGTACCTGTACATCCAAAATAAGTTAGTGTGAGGGACGGACATGTCCGTCCCTCACGTTAATCAGGACTAATAACTCTTAGATTTAAAGATTGGGAATTTTAGTTTCTTTATCTCTAGTAAGGTGAGCATTAATATTGATAGATAGGGTATATGCTAATTTAATTCCTTAAAATGTTTCTCAGAGAAAAAACTTTTTTGGATTTTTATCTGTGAGGGACGGACAAAATTTCTAGGGTTCAACTTCCATGACCCCTCCTATCTTCTGGAAGACATCCAATTAAAAATCTCATTGATATTTCCTGTGACAAGGGTTGTACTAATAATCTGTAAACAAAAATTGACAATAGCATATAATCTCTTTCTAAGAGAAGTATTTTCATAATAATGCAACATAGTGTCCGTCCCTCACGCTACAAATAATGCACGCAACTTTAGCGGCACGGAAAACACAAAATATGAGACAATTTTTTCTTTTTTCTTTTAGATTATTAAAATATAATCCTTTCCACCAAATTAAAACCATTTTTTATGGAAATTTGAATAAATCCTATTTTTTCACCCAATGTTACCCAATTTCCGATCACACTCTTCTATATTAAGTCCATCGCTGAATTTTACAAATAACTTAAATAAACATCTTTATATTTAATAAAAAAAATATTATGGTATGCTCGTAAATGCTTGAATGACATTTACCAGAAGCTCATGAGCTCAGAATGGTAAACAAACTAGCGTATTTTCACCTCGATTATGCACCGTAGCTCTCTGTGGTTGAGTTTGCAAGGTCAGTGGGTCAGTGAACTTAGTCTCCTATGCAGCCAGTTTGGTTACGCTCCCTCCACAAAAATGTTTGTGTGGAAGGGCGGAACCAAAGTGGCTGCTAATGAGACTACTGCAAGAATCGATCAATCACACAAAACTGTTTGCTGATTGGTTCAGAAATGGTGATGTCATCAATCAAGAAAAACTAATCGATTTATTGGTTCAAAATAGCCTCATAGAAAAGTACGAAGTTTGTTGAGCATCGCAGCTTATCGGTAAAAACGTGACCTTTAACAAAAAAAATCGGCACAGTGCTTTCGTACTGCACTTGCATAAGCCAAATAGTCCCCAGAAAAGTCAGATTTATTAGGGATTTATTCAAGATTCAGACATGTTCTTGACTATTTTTTGACATTCCTTACCTATCTCTTTATTTAAATTATAAAGAAATAGTGAAGAAAAGTTAAGAAGTAGTCAAATAATTTCTGATCTGAACTAAATCTTAAGAAATGTACCTCCATTGGTTTCCGTCTGTATTACGCATCTTAAATTATACAGACCAGAATAATCTCTAGCACACACAGGGAACCAAGATATCACTCGATTATCGTGACTATTTTGGTCTTTTTTACCCAAAAATAATACTTTTATCGCCTGAATTTCAATAAAATCTGGAGTGCAATCGATTAAAAATAACTTAGCCAAACTTAGAAACGAAACTTAAGTCTTCATATCAGTCATTAAATGATCCTTAGCATAAAAACCAACAGCGTATTGTGGCCTGAAAATGAATGCTAGTTAGTTGCATGACAAAGGCACTGATAAGCTCCGCTCAGAGCCAAAAATCTTGGCTACAGTGTATAGTACATGTAGAGGTTATGATTTGACATACATAACCAGTTCATCTTTTTTTGACAAGTCTATTAATGCTCTGTGTGCTAGCCATAGGCTTCAACATAAAAAGTCGTAAGTTTTGAGATATTTTCTCAAAATATCAAGAGCTTTCTTAAGATTCACTGAACCAATACTAGGTTTGTTTGTACTCATTTTAATGCTTTTCTTATGCTGATTCCAAAAATTGACATGATAATGTACAATTCTGAGATTTTTTAATTAAAAAAAATTGAAACTTGTCGTCTGCAGTTGACAACCGCCTGGAGAGAGTTACTATTATACATTTGCTGAAGGTGATGTTTTTAACACATGTTGTTAATAATAATCCAACTCATGATTCATCACATTGATATGATATAACAAGCCAAAACATGACCCTATAGTTCATGTATTACACACTATGTACTCATAAAATTTGTGTTTGGAGCATGCAAAAAATAAGGTGGGAAATTATGTAGGCTTTATCTGTTAATTCTTTTTAATCCTGATATTTGGCATTTTGTAATGTTTTTTGCAATGTCCTAAATTGTAACTGTACCTTTATGGAATTGGCAGAATTTGTTGTGTTTGTAGATCAATAGAGCAATCTCGACATAAAGTCATAATATTATGACTTTAAATCCCCCGTAGAACTCCATGTTTAACAGCCAAATAGCCAGTGGGGATTGCATATTCGAACGTGTTCCTAACGTTTTCCTACACCTTTTATGACGTAATATAGAAACGGTGTCCAAAATATCTGTACCAAAATTGGCTCCCCCTTTTGACCTGCCAAAATTGCTTGACCCCTCCCTTTCCGCCAATAAAATGCTTGCCCCCCCCTTTGGCCGCCACCCCCCTCCCCGATAATACACCGCCCGGGTGCAACTTTTGGATCTGTATCCAGTCTATCGGTTTTAGTTCCATAACTTCTTCCTCACATTTTTGCGGTCATTATGGTCACCTTAATTTTCGTAATCAACCCTCACTTTGGCTATCATGACTCATGAACTACTACCTTGTACCTATTGTGCTGACTGTTGTGCATGTCTTATACAAGCTGTATCAAAATGACTGCTACCCCACCAGTTTTCATTGATAATGGGGCCATGGATGAGCCTGACACATCAAAATTCAACTTTACATTCTGGCCATTTCAAAAGTATCCAATGCTGTATTTGGAAGAGGCAGGCTTTTCAATAAACATCAAAATTGATGGGTACCAATCATTTTGATACACCCTGTACATAGCCTTTGGTATCTATTTCTGAACATCTTTGTCTAACACTGTGTTTATATTACCGTAGTTTCTAATGTTGCCTAATCATCTATGAAGTTGCAGCTCCATTTTATCTTTCAAACATAAAATGAAAATATATTTATTTTGTGATCTTCAGGAAGTTCATAAGGAGGTGCTGCACTGAATAACAGGAATTATCACATGATAGTTGGGCTATTCCAGTTAAAATCCATATCCCCTATGGGAAAAAATGACCTTATTCTCCCATACAGGGGGTCTAGATTTCAAATGATGTCATCCATCCAGGTAACCCCATATAAAATTCACACTCCCTGTGTGGAAGATTAAAGTCTTGTCTTTCATAGGGGGTGTGTGGATTTCAACTGTAATAGCCCAATTAACCCATGCTTTTGCTCTTCTGATGTTCAATGTTGCTCACATGTTGGTCATGGTCAAATTTTGTCACTTGACTATTAACCATGTGATCGATCATGTGATCTGGTGGTGTGATCAAATAATTCTGAAGCATGTTATTATGCACTGTGCTAAGTTCTGCCAAATAAGTAGGCCCCTATGTGGTACTAATGGTATTGTCAAGTTACCAGTATTTAGAAGTCCTATTTTTCGCTCTTATTGTTGTGGATTTTTTTAACAAGTTTCTTTTTTTGTTGACAAGCTTCTTCTTATGTATTTGGCATGTCCAACACAGGGAGTGTGAATTTCAAATGGAGTTACCCGACTCCACTTAAAATCTACACTCCCTCTGTGGGAGATTAAGGGTGTGTTTTCCATAGGGGGTGTATGGATGTAAACTGGAAGAGCCCATTAAGAGCCTAAACCTGTTAGCTCTGAACTTTTTTTAGTTTCAGAAGATTATGTTTTCAACATTATCAGTTGGAAGAATTTCATTATTTCTTCATATTGTTTAAAATATAAGAATTAAGCAACATGTCAACGCAACTTAAAAACTGAATGCAATGGACAGAAACAAAAAAAATACTTCATTTTTTACAGAAAGTAACTTTCTTAAAAAAAAATAATGACCTTATAATTCTATGTTAGGGGTAGGATTAGAGTTATTATATGTATAAGATTAGGGGTTGAATTTTGTCTTGAATGATGTCCAATTATAATTAATATGCTTAGGATTTACAAGGTACAATTGACCTTTTCGCTAAATCCCATAATTCTTTGTGGTTGGACCCGAGATGTCATCATTTGATGTTACGCCAACGTGCACATTGTAACTGCAAATTTGAAAGCTGTGAAGTGCGCAGTAACAACGTGAGCATCAGCATGACGACATCTAAGGTCTAACTGCAAAGAATTATGGGATTTACCGAAAAGGTCAATAAAAGGTCAGGACAGTGGCTGTAAGTATTGCGGTTTAGTACAGCGGTTAAGAATTGGATCATCAGGGGGGAATCAGGTTTTATAGTGTACACATGCCTGACTAGAGATTTTCAAAACATCCCCTAAACAGGATTTGCCTTATTGAGCAAAAAACAACCCAAACAAGAATTTAGAGCGGTTTTGCAACAAATTTTACCTCCTAAACAAGATTGAAGCTGAATATCATCTCATAGCAGGATTTTATCTGAAAGGTACCACTACAAGTTTTTGATCAACTATACTTTTTAAATAATCCTTTTTTAATATTCTTAATGTTTGGCTGATGGTCATGCAAATCAGAAAATGCAACCTTTGAAAAACACACTGTAGGTACACTAAAATGACCCTAAATGCACCTACAATGTACGAGATTAAAAACAAACCTTTTTTCAAAAACAGGCCTTTTTGACTTCTTAAAAGTGATTCTCACAATTCACTAACTTACGGTGTTTTTATTTGATTAAAATCCTCGTTTAGGGTCAGTTTGACAAAATTTTGACATCCTGCACTTTGGGTCATTTTTGAAAGTCAATTCATGCGGATGCTTACAACTTTTATACATGGTGTTAGTTCCATAACTTCTTCATCACATCCTTGCGGTCATTATGGTCACCTTGATTTTCGTAATCGACCCTCACTTTGGCTATCATGATTCATGAACTCACTATGGACCACAATGGCCTCATCCCAATGGCATAGTTCAATAACCTCAATTAAACAATCATAGTGCAAAATTTGACCTAAAGTTGCAGAGTATGAGTTTTAGTACCCAAATTTTTCAAAGGTCATTCAATGAATGTACAAATGTATTGGGGTTAAGGGGTTATGAACGTTTGGACAGTATTTTTTGTGGGAGATGAGAGCACCCCAGAGATATCGAATCGCATTCTGAATACGAAGAATGTCCTTCTGATATCAAATAATTTTGATTTTTTGAAATTTGCAATGTAATATACATTTTATGGTAAATCATCAAAAATTGATATTCTTGATATTTAACAGTCCTCGAAGTAAATTTTATAAATCTGATGATATGTACTTAAAGTGTATGTAGCTGGGAAGAAAAGCCGACGATCAATTGAAAATTTTGACCTTTCGTATTGAAGATATGGATTTTTTCCCAAAACACAAAAAAAAAAATTAGGTCTTTTGGGAAAAAAATCCATATCTTCAATATGAAAGGTCAAAATTTTCAATTGATCATCGGCTTTTCCTCCCAGCTACATACACTTTAAGAATATATCATTAGATTTATAAAATTTACTTGAGGACTGTTATATATCAAAAATGTGAAAAATATCAAATTTTAATAATTTGTCATAAAATTTGTATTATATCGTGAATTTCAAAAATGAAAATTATTTGATATCAGAAAGACATTCTTCGTATTCAGAATGCAATTCGATATGTCTGATGTGCACTCATGTCCCACAAAATATACTGTCGAAACCCTCAAAACGCTCATTCCAGATCCCTTAAAGAACTGTGCCTTGATAGATGAGCATGTTGTGGATCCTAGTGACTGCTACCTTATTTATTGTGCTGGCTGATGTGCATGTCTTGTACAAGCTGTATCAAAATGACTGGTACCCATCAGTGTTCATTGATAATTGATGAGCCTGACACATCAAAATTCAACATAAGAGCCCCAAAATTTTACATTAATTGTAAAACAAGTCATAAACTTTACATTTCATTTCAAAATTATCCAATGCTGTATTTGGAATTTTCAATAAACATCGAAATTGATGGGTATCAATTATTTTGATACACCCTGTGCAGCCTTTGGTATTGTTGCAAGGTTAGGGATTTCTAGTATCCATACTTAGTGATAGATTATCAATATGCTAATGAACCGGCAACACCAATAATAAGGGCTTTTCCAAGATGGCAGCCCGCATGGTTACATGTGTATCACACAGAACATTTAATAAATGTTTATAGTTACAAGATAACACGAACTTGTAAGATGATGTACAGAAGTGGTAAATGCAGTAAGCATTAAAGAAGAAAGTGAAGGGTGAGTGAGCTCAAAAAGAAGAGAATTGGAGCCGTTACAACAGACTATAAACAGTACTTAGTGAAGTAAGCTTATTAGTTAGCAATGGCAACTAACCTTACCCTCCCACCGCCTGAACCATTAGAGATATACAAAACGCCCTGCAAACTGGAAAAAGTTCAAACAGAAATGGACAAATTTTGCAAGAGCTACTGGGGTAAATGAAGAACAAGATGATAAACAGGTCGCTACGTTATTAACAATAATTGGAGACGATGCACTTACAGAATATAATAAGTTCAACTGGACAAAAGCGGAGATGAAAACAAAATTAAGATTGTCATACAAAAATTTGAGGATTTTTGCAAACAAAAGACCAATATAATTTACCAAAGATATATGTTCAACACCAGCACCCAAAGTGAAGGGGAAAGTATTGAGCAATATGTCACCAAACTACGCACTCTAGCAGAACATTGTGATTATGGGGATTTGGAAGAGTAGCTAATAAGGGATCGTGTAGTGTTGGGCCTCACGTACAGTGAAGCTCAGAGAAAGACTTTTAAAGAAATCAGACCTCACATTGCAAACAGCAATTGAGGAAATCAATGTGTATGAAGCAACAAGAAAACAAATGAAGAAAATTGAAGAAAATAGTGCTGACAAGTCCATACATGCAATGAAGAAATTTGATACTACTTGCAAGTCACAGACACAGTATGCCAGTACTACTTAAACCGCAATCCTCGATGCTACGCCGCAAGTTCAAGTCGCAATTCCAGAAAAGCGGAAGAAGGTTGTTCCAGATGTGGAAGACCGCAACACAAAGAAGGAAACAAATGCCCAGCCATGGGAAAAAGATGTAACAAATGTGGTGGAATGAATCATTTTTACGATCAGTGTAGAACAAAGAAATCAACTGGAAGAGTTAAACAATTTGAAGAAGTTGATGAGGAAACTGATGAGTATGAAGATGATTATGATGAGATATGTGCTTGTAGAAGTAAGAAAGATGAAAAACAAGTGTACGCAACAATGGAAATTGGAAGTAAAAGAAGAAGAAGAAAGTTTCAAATAGACACTGGAGCAAGTTGCAATGTTATGAGTTTCCAAGATTTGGACAATGAATCAAAAAGCATGATTGAACCAAGTAACAAAGATGAGGAACTAAAATGTATAACCAAAGCAAAATGAGACCATTGGGACACACGAAACTAAAAGTCAGAAATCCAGCCAATGGAAAGAAATACTTGATGACAGTTACAGTCATCAAAGAGCCATACTAAACCAATTATTGGCAAGAAAGCAGCCGAATACATGGGATTGGTAGAAATCCAGTATGAGAACATACAACTGGTAGACGCAGCAAACCAGATACTCGAGGAGTACACAGATGTCTTTGATGGACTTGGACATCTGCGGGACAGTACAAGATACAAGTTGACAAAACAGTCCCACCAGTCGGCGCAACCACCGGCGTCGTGTACCAGCGGCATTAAGAAAACCACTAAAAGACAAGTTGGATGAGTTGGAACAAAAGGAATAATAAGTCCAATAAAGAAACACACTCAATGGGGGTCAAGTGTGGTTATAGAGCACAAAAAGGACAAAAAGGACAAGCTTAGGATATGCCTAGATCCTAAACCACTCAATAAAGCAATCAGCGACCACACTACCAACTGCCAACAATTGAAGATGTTGCCACACGGTTGACAGATGCCAAAGTATTTTCTGTTCTTGATGCCAAGGATGGATTTTGGCAGGTTGAACTTGATCAAGAATCAGCTGAACTGACAACATTTCATACACCATTTGGAAGGTATTATTGGAATCGACTTCCATTTGGACTTTGCTCCGCTCCCGAAGAATTCCAGAGAAGAATTCATGAAGCATTACAAGGATTGGAAGGAGTAGAGGTTATCGCTGATGATATACTAGTAATAGGAAGAGGATCTGACATGGACACAGCCATAAAAGATCATGATCAGAACCTGACTAAATTACTAGAGAGAGCTAGAGAGAGACAATTAAAGCTGAACAAAGACAAAGTCAAACTACGATTAACGGAGGTGTCATATATTGGACATCTGCTGACAAGCAACGGGTTGAAACCGGACCCAAAGAAGATAGAAGCCATAGTTAATATGCCAACTCCCACAGACCTACCAGCCTTGAAGAGATTCTTGGGAATGGTAAACTATCTCTCCAAATTTCTTCCGAACTTATCGACAACCACTGAGTGTCTAAGAAAGCTGGAGGAGAAGGATGTCGTGTTTGTGTGGGAAGAACAACATGATAAAGCGATATCAAAGATTAAGTCGCTAATCACAAGCGAACCAGTGCTACGGTACTACAATGTGGCAGAACAGGTTACGCTACAGTGTGATCGTCCCAAAGCGGACTAGGAGCAACAATCCTACAGAGTGGTCAACCAATAGCATTCGCCTCAAGAGCGCTGACAGAAACAGAACAAAGATATGCGCAAATTGAAAAGGAAATGCTTGCTATAGTATATGGCTGTGAGCGATTTGACCAGTATTTGTATGGACAAACAGTTAAAGTTGAGTCAGAACACAAGCCTTTGGAAAAAAAAATAAAAAAGCCGTTATACAAAGCACCAAAAAGGCTACAAGGCATGATGATGCGACTCCAGAAGTATAACCTACAAGTTACATACAAACCAGGTCGTCACATGTATATCGCAGACACGTTAAGTCGTGCGTATCTGAACACTGATACAGAAGACAGTAACTATGGTGAGGTTAGACAGTTCGAAGAAATGAACATACTGAAATACCTACCAATTTCAGAAGAAAGACTGAAAGAAATCAAAGAGAAGACAAGAGAAGACAAGACACTTCAAAAGTTGCAAAATGTCATCAAGACTGGATGGCCAGAGAAGAACACAGTACCCAATGAGATCAAACCATACTACAACTTCAGAGAAGAAATGGTAGTAGTGGATGACATCATATTCAAAGGAAATAGAGTTGTCATACCTCATGATCTAATACCAGACATGAAAAACAGAATACATGCCAGCCACTTAGGACAAGAAACATGCCTAAGAAAAGCAAGAGAAGCTGTGTATTGGGTGAATATGAACAAAGATATGATAGACTACATATCAAAATGCAGTGTGTGCTCAGCAAAACCAACAGCACAGAGCAAAGAAGAGCTTCAGAGTCATGAAGTACCAGATAGACCTTGGTCGAAAGTGGGCACAGACTTATTTGAAATAGAAGGCAGAAAGTATGTCATAATTGTAGACTACTATTCCAACTATTGGGAGGTTGATTACCTTTCTGAAGCAACTGCAGACATCGTAATTGGCAAGATGAAATCTCAGTTTGCAAGACACGGCATACCAGATATAGTCGTTAGTGACAACGGACCACCATACTCTTCATCGAAATTTGAAGAATTTGCCAAGAAATGGGAATTCAAACACATAACGTCTTCCCCAGCCTACCCTCAGTCAAATGGTAAGGCTGAATCAGCGGTTAAGACAGCAAAGCACCTGCTGATGAAAGCTAAAGCATCCAAGAGTGATCCGTGTTTGGCTATGCTAGACTATCGTAACAGTCCAACACAAGGATCTGAAACAAGCCCAGTACAGAAGTTGATGAGTCGCCGAACAAAGTCTCTCTTGACGACAGCATCACAGTTGCTTAAACCAAAAGTGACAAAAGCTGTAAACAAAGAAATACAGAACAACCAGCAAAGACAACAAAAGTACTATAATCAAGGAGCAAAGAATTTGAAACCCTTGAATGTTGGTGATAGAGTTAGAGTTCAACCAATTGGACACAACAAAAAGTGGAAACCAGCAACAGTAAAGAAGAAATTGAACTTTAAATCCTATGAAGTACAGACAGATCAAGGACAACTTTTAGCGTCGTAACAGAAGACATCTGAAGAAAACACAAGAAAGTCAACAAGGCGACGATGATCCAGATTTAGACAGCAGCAGCAGTTTCAAGCCTGACACAGAAAATAACACCGCTCCGCAAATACCAGCAGCTGCAAGACAAGATCAAGATCTGAATTCACCACAACAGAAGAAATTCTCCAGATTTGGCAGAGAAATCAAGACAAGAAAGCCACTGGATTTGTGAATGTGAATCTGTGCATCATAGGGACTTACAGACTCAGTTATTAGAAAGTGTATAAATACATGTATTTTGAGACTGCAATTTAACATGAATTTTTTTTTTATGTTGCATAATAGAAAATATGCTTATAAAAATATATTTTTCAAAGTGAATTTGGTTTGGTAGTGTTTTCATGAGGATCCAAAATTCAAGACAAAATTTTGATCAGCAAAAGTCAGAGTATGACACTGTTTTTTTATCAAAAGTTTGTTTGCTATTCAGCTTCAGAAAAAAAAAAAAAATGAAGCAATCAGAAAAGTTTTGAATTGTGCCAGACAAGCAAAGTTATGCCATGTGCATGTGGTTGTCACACATGCAGTGTATAAAGTTAAGTTGCAGTCCAAGTGTTGAAATTGTTGTTGTTATGTTATTTTTTCTTGAAGAGTCAGAATAATACTCTTCTATCTAGGTGTAGAGCAATCGGATGCACATTGCTCAATCTTCAGAACACAGGATGTGGTTGTCCACCCACATCTCTACATAGCACACATGAAAATGTATTGTAACAGACATAAGAACTTCATAATTTTGTTTTGAATACCAAAATTTTGCGCTAATTAAATGCTGTTGAGGCCTATTGGCTACATTTTGCTTGCGCTACAAAGGTAACCCATGAAAGTTCATAATATTGTCTGAAATCAACAAAGCAATTACACGCATAACCAAAATGGTGTGTGAAGAAAGAAGATGGAATCAAGCAGTTAGTCACACCATGTAGATCACAAACAAGCTGTGACAAGGGCAGAATAATCCCTTAGCTGTTTGTGCAGATTAAGGAAAGTCTACTCCTTAGTCTGAGAGTTGTAGTTTAAGTTTAAACTCTAATCAGTTAAGAGTTAATGTGTTGTGAGTTACCAAAGTTGAAAGTTTCCAAATTCCAAATTAATCTTAAAGATTTTGAATCTGAAAAGGATACTTAATTTTGGAAATTGTTTTTAGTAAAATTTCAAAGATCATATAGCTATATAGCATATCTTGTAAAGAACATTCAGAGACACTAAAGACAGAGACTATAAAGGAACTCTTTGTTATTTCAATGATGAATCGTTTATTAATCATTTCAAACAAAGTTATAAAAAGGAAAGGATGTTGCAAGGTTAGGGATTTCTAGTATCCATACTTAGTGATAGATTATCAATATGCTAATGAACCGGCAACACCAATAATAAGAGCTTTTCAAGATGGCAGCCCGCATGGTTACATGTGTATCACACAGAACATTTAATAAATGTTTATAGTTACAAGATAACACGAACTTGTAAGAGGTATCTATTTCTGAACATCTTTGTCTATCAGCGCATTTATATTAGTTTCAAATGTTGCCTAATCATTTATGAAGTTGTTGTACATTCAGTTTTTCTTTCAAACATAAAGTGAAAATATATTTATTCTTATTTGTGTGATCTTCAGGAAGTTCACATGGAGGTGCTTGGCTGAATAAACACAAATTATCACATGCTATATAAGTTGGGCCATTCCAGTTGAAATCCATACACCCCTGTGAATAAATTACCTTAATCTCCCACACACGGAGTGTGAATTTCAAATAGAGTCACCCATTCAAGTAACCCCATTTGAAATTCACACTCCCTGTGTGGAAGATTAATGTCTTATCTTCCATAGGGGGTGTGTGGATTTCAACTGGTATAGTCCAACCAACCCATGCTTTTGCTCTTCTGATGTGCAATGTTGCTCACATGTTGGTCATGGTCAAATTTTGTCACTTGAGTGACTATTAACCATGTGATCGATCATGTGATCTGGTGGTGTGATCAAATTACTCTGAAGCATGTTATTATGCACTGTGCTTAGTTCTGCCAATAAGTAGGCCCCTATGTGGTACTACTACTACTAATGGTATTGGCCAGAGGTTGTTTAAATGTAACCCCAGAATACATTGCAGCCACTGACAGCATGTTTGAGAAACACATGGTTATTTTCAGAAAATATCACACTGGGCTCCTGCTGTGCATGGTCAAGGTTGTTATACAACAAGATAAGCTATGTGTCTGCATGCATGCATGTGCAAGAAACCTTTGCTGGTTACATCTTCTTTTCCCAAGCATTTAAAATATCTAAAATTGTTTGAAAAACACACAACTTTTTAACTTTCTTGGTGGCAATGTATCCACAAACATTACCCGTACCCAATTATCAATTCAAAACATAAAAGTTGTGATGAATATTCCATCAAAACTACTGGTTCTTATTTTGTACATAAATTCGAATGTGAAATGGTGTTGAAATGGCTCCTTTATTACACTGCACATAAAACCATACTGCATGCTGGGATTACATTGAATCAACCTCTGGGTATTGGCAAGCAACCAGTATTTAGAACTCCTATTTTTCGCTCTTATATTGTTGTGGATTTTTTTAACAAGTTTCTTTTTTTTGTTGACAAGCTTCTTCTTATGTATTTGGCATGTCCAACACAGGGAGTGTGAATTTCAAGTGGGGTTACCTGACTCCACTTAAAATCTACACTCCCTCTGTGGGAGATTAAGGGTGTGTTTTCCATAGGGGGTGTATGGATGTAAACTGGAAGAGCCCATTAAGAGCCTAAACCTGTTAGCTCTGAACTTTTTTTAGTTTCAGAAGATTATGTTTTCAACATTATCAGTTGGAAGAATTTCATTATTTCTTCATATTGTTTAAAATATAAGAATTAAGCAACATATCAATGCAACTTAAAAACTGAATGCAATGGACAGAAACAAAAAAAATACTTAATTTTTTACAGAAAGTAACTTTCTTAAAAAAAAAATAATGACCTTATAATTCTATGTTAGGGGTAGGATTAGAGTTATTATATGTATAAGATTAGGGGTTCAATTTTGTCTTGAATGATGTCCAATTATAATTAATATGCTTAGGATTTACAAGGTACAATTGACCTTTTTGCTAAATCCCATAATTTTGTGAGCTTGGACCCGAGATGTCATCATTTGACGTTACGCCAACGTGCACATTGTTACTGCAAATTTGAAAGCTGTGAAGTGTGCAGTAATGATACGTGCATCGGCATGACAATATCGCAGGTCTAACCGCAAAGAATTATGGGATTTACAGAAAAGGTCAATAAAAGGTCAGGACAGTGGTTGTAAGTATTGCAGATTTAGTACAGCGGTTAAAAAATGGGATCATAATGAAGGGGGGATCAGGTTTTAGTGTACACATGCCTGACCAGAGATTTTCAAGACATACCGTAAACAGGATTTCCTTTTTTGAGCAAAAAACAACCCAAACAAGAATTTAGAGTGGTTTTGTACCAAATTTTACCTCCTAAACAAGATTGAATCTGAATATCATCCCATAGCAGGATTTTATCTGAAAGGTACCACCTTTACAGGTTTTTGATCAAATATACTCTTTAACAATCCTTTTTAAAATATTTTTAATGTTTGGGTGATGGTCCTAATGCAAATCAGAAAACGCAACCTTTGAAAAACACACTGTAGGTATACTAAAATGACCCCTAAACACCTACAAGATTAAAAACAGGTGATTTTGACCCCTTAAACGTGATTTGTGCATTTAACATCATCCTCTGAAATGGACCTTTTCCATGTTTCTCTGGTCATGCGTGTATAAACTATGAAACAGAATCTTAGTATTAAATGGTGACTTTAATATTGCACAATATTCCACCATGTTGCAAAGAATTCCACCTAGATATAAAGTCCCAATGTACCAATATGAAATTCTGAGACCGCAATCCTAATTACATACTGTATATGAATATGATACTGAAAATAACATCCATATTACTCAGATTGCATCAGGAATGATAAATACAAAGAGTCATAGTGCATTCTGGGTAATCCTTTCTGTTAATTTGCCCCTTTCATGGATCAAAATTGTGTCTATAATTGAAGACAGAGATAAAAAGACTAGTTTGCGTGTGATGTCACTGTCATTCAAATTCCCTACGATCCTTGATTGGTTAATAGCGCGTAAAAGGAAGGTCGATTTATCTGGTGCCGATCGGAGAAAAGGAATAGCAGAACATGGCGAAACATTACGTACTTTTACAAGGCAACAAGCAACTTTTCTAGGCATTGTTGACATGGTGCCTTCGCGAAAGAAAGTTTCCTATTATAAAGACCTAACTTTTGAGACGGTTTGTATGTTTGAAGGTGCAAAATTAACAATAAGGCACCCGGTTTTACCGCCACGTTCAGCAACTCATATCATCACCCATTTGTAAACGAACCGTGCTCGAGTTTGATTGACAGATGACGTCAGATGCAAACTAGTCTTTTTTTATCTCTGTCTTCCAGTATAGTGCATGCATTATAGTATGCAAATGCATATTGATCCAGATTTGTATTGCATTGTTTAGAATCATCATGTCAGTAATAGTGAAAACTGTGCATATGGTGGAATCTGTGAAATACCACAGTGCTTGTTGCAAGTTCAAAATCATTCAAATGAATTATTCCAGTTGAATTCCATAAACCCCAATGGAAGACACAACCTTAATCTTCCACACAGTGGTTGTAGACTTCAAATGGAGTCATCCATTTAGGTAACCCCATTTCCCACTTTCCTGTGTCGGAGATTATGGACATGTCTAAGGGGGTATGGACTTCAACTGGAATAGCTCAAAAATCACACCAATCCAATGATGCAAAGTCCAAAATAAGTTAGTAATAATAATAATAATGATAGCAATTTTCTCAAATCCCAAACGGAAATCAAATGTGCAATAGCTTCATTTCAAACCATGCTATCAAAAACAAGGGCCAATTTCACAAAGACCATGAATGCATTGCAAAGGGCTGTACAATTTGTGACATGGCAAATTCTTCCCAACTTTGGACAATTTTTTGCACCCAAAATCAGCCACTTACAATGCAACAAAGTTTGTTATGAAAACTAGCACTACAAAATAAATTGTTATATTGACGTAACCCAACTTCTCTAAATTTGGGAGGAAAAAAAATTAGGGTCATGAAATGAACCCAATTTTTTAAATTTTGGGTGCATTTTGAAAAATTATTGGAAAATGTTTCAAAATGTACCCACCGTCCCAAAAAATTGTGCAATTTATGGAAAGAAAATGTGTAAAAATCACACAATTTGGGTGCTTTTTGGAAAGACAATGTGTAAAAATGCACCCAAAATCATATAATTTGAGCAAAATTTTAGAAAGGAAATTGGTGCATTTTGAAACATTATTGTAAAATGTTTCAAAATGTAACCAAAATCACACAATTTGGGTGCTTTATGGAAAGAAAATGTGTAAAAATCACACAATTTGGGTGCTTTTTGGAAAGAAAATGTGTAAAAATGTACCCAAAATCACACAATTTGGGTGCTTTTTAGAAAGGAAATGTGTAAAAATACACCCAGAATCACACACATTTTTCAGCCTGTTATACCAATATAACAAATTGTTTTTACACCTTACCTGTGTTGAGCCAAACTTCTTGGCTTCTACGGAGCGCGGTGATCCCGGATCAACTGAACTCAGGTTCATACTACGGGAAAGGCTGGATGCTGTGGACGATCCTATGGAGCTAATTGAACTAGTACTGCTGCTGCGTTTGTCCCTGCTGGTATTAAGTGTGTCCGGTCGACTTGGCGGCTTTCCCCGGACCTTGGTGACTTTGTGGACCGGTGCAAAGAGGCCATGTTTTTGTGTGCACTGGAAATATCTGATGCATAGGTGAAAAAGAGTAGAGTAGTTAAATAAATGTAAATAAAAAAAACATTTTTTGTTGTTGAAATTTTGAAAACTTTTTTTTTTATTTGGATTATGTCAAAACCAATATAATCAGCAAAAACAAAATATTTGGGGCTTGCAGGAAATAAACTTGTTGTTTCTCTTAGCCTTAATAATGCTCTGCATGCTAGCCATAGTCTTCAACATAAAAAATCCAAGTTTTGAGATATTTTCTCAAAATATTATTAAGAGCTATCTAAAGAACCACTGAATCAATACTAGGCTTGTTTGTACTCATTTTCTTGCATTTTTCATGCTGATTCCAAATATGGTAATGAAAAATTACAATTCTGAAATTTTTGAAATTTTGATTTTAAAAAATTTGTCGTCTGCAGTCGACACCCGCGTGGAGAGAGTTAAGCTTAATGGTACTGACAGCTACCTTTTACATGTATACACTCGACCAACATACTAATCCCGTTAAAATCCATACACCCCCTACGGAAGACATAACCCTAATCTCCCACACAGGGGGTGTAGATTTCAAATGGAATCACCCATTCAGGTAATCCCATTTGAAATTCACACTCCCTGTGTAGAAGATTATGGTCATGTCTTATGGATTTCAACTGGAATAGCACAATACATATAAATGCTGCACAAAAAGGAAGTCCACACTCTTACACTTCTATGAATCATAACGGGCTGTGCAATAATTAATAGCCCTGGGGAGGGTAAAATGGGGGGCAAGAAATTTTTAGCGAGCCAAAAGGGGGGGGGCAAGCAATTTTTGGCAAGCTGAGAGGGGGGGGAAGTGATTTTTGGCACACATTCACGGGGCGCCTTTTTAATAAAACGCTCTATAAAGGCTTAGGAAAACAGTACGTAAACGCTTAAATATGCAAATTTTCCTGCTCGCTGCGCTCACAACATACATATAGACCATTTAAAGTTTGAAAATTGGGATCCCAAAAATTTGGCATGTTTTTGGCGGGCCGAGAGAGGGGGGGGCGATTTTTTGCGGGCCAAGAGGGGGAGGCAAGCAATTTTTGGCATGCCGTTTGAAATTTTACCCCGGGCTCATAATTATTGCACAGCCCCTAAGTTTTACAATAACATTGACCTGAAAATTTTGTTAACTGTAGGGGCTTCACAAAAAATTGCAATGATTGAGATTTTAAATGAGCTATCTCACTCTCCTTTGGCAAATTCTGTGGTATCCATGTATCGTAGAGTACCCACCCAGTATCACTTACTCTACTCTATTCGCAACCGGCATATTAACTTTGCCATCTTACCTCGTTCCAGCCACAGCCCCGTCATTTTTGCCTTGCTCATCATCTAATTCTACACCTGCCCATTCTCCTTTGGCAAATTCTGTGGTACCCATGTACCGTAGGGTACCCAGTCTGGTACCACTCACCAGTACTCGATCTCCAACCTGCAAAATGAATCAAATACAGATATGAAATTAACATGAGTATAACTTCCATTGGAAAAAAAAGAAACTTCTGATGATCCGACTTTCAAAAGGATTATTTATAGGCAGAAAATCAGTTATTAAAAAATAACATAGAAAATTCCATTATTTTGGGTACACATTTCAAAATTGTAGGCATATTTTAAGATTTTACTTCAATGAAATTCTTTGTTTTGGACATTATGGAATCAGTTCATAGTGATCTGCCATGGGTGTGTTGATACGGTGTTTGCTGTCTGTTGACCCCATGGACACTACTGGCCATATTATTGGCCTCAAAGAACTATTTTGATGGTTAAAGAGGGCTATATGAGCATGATTGATAGATGGTACCATGTATTGAGCCAACAGATGTGGTAAGAATAATAGTCAGTAGCGCTGTCAAAGGATTTAAAATGAAATTGCTTCAAGATCTCAGAGATGCCAATATTAACACCCAGAAAATAGGGAGAATTCAAACAAAAAATTGTGAGGTTTCCAATGGCACATAACTTGTCAGAAATAGGGAGGTTGCCAAATTTGGGTGTCAAAATGGACAAAAATGTTTCCAAAAATAGGGAGCCTCCCTCTGAAGGGAGCCTCCCTCTGAAGCTCTGAAGCTATGATTTGTAAATACTGTATTCAATCCATTAACCGCCCAGGGCACTTAACAATGTCATTTTGGATGGGCGCTTATGTTTAACAATAATTGCAATGGCCAAAAATATTGATTTTAATATGTTTATGTGTAGTTGGTTCTCACACATGATTGGGGATCATGTGTAGTAAAGTCGCTGGATGACGCTGATAGGGGCATGGGCGGTTCATGGAACGAATACGGTACATGAAATAATGGAGAATACATGTATATTCATGATTATAATTATGAAATATGCTTTTAAATACCATTTTTCGCTACAATGTGAAAATGATGTCAACATGTTGAGACAGCTGTTTTGTGCGGTCATCTATTTGGCGTCTTTAAGTGTGTGCACGCCAGCACTTTGAAACTGGGCCCAATGAAATGCGCATTAACGTCACTGTCACATCAGGGTGGAAAATGGTTGTGAGAATGGTTAATGTTTTTAAAGTATGTTGTGATACATGAAATTTACATAAAGAACTGTTGATACTTGTGTGAAAACCAATATATTGAGGGATATAGTTAAACCCACAATTTCTCCGTGATACAGAAAAATGGAAAAATTCACAGAATTCGGGGTGTGCTCACAGAAATTTGAAAATTCCATAAAATAGTGAAAAACTGTGTAAAATGTCTAACTTTTGAAAACAAAGAAAAGTGATAATTTAGTAAAAATCAACCATTAAACAATCCATTCTAGCATTTATTCTGGCCTATGATGCAAGATTCTGGCCGATATGTAGCTATCGGAAGTACACACAAGACAATTGATTAAATGCTTAATTTTAATGGGGATGTTGAGGGGAGACTACAGTAAAAAGGTACATATAATTATATAAGACAAAATTACTCTTTTAAAAACATGCTTGTATTCACTTTTCAGTGCTTTATGTAAAATGGAAAATCACGGAGTCGTCCAATTTGTAACACGGAATTTAAATTTTGTAACACGGAAAAATCATGGCTTTAGATATAGTGCCAAAAGGCCCTAACTGCGATAGCTGCCCTACAGACATTTGACAATTTCTGCTTTCTATATTGTACACCTGGTAGCTATTACAGATAGGGCAATTGTTGCACAAAACATGTGATATTGAGGTGTTAGAGCAGGAAGGCCATATCTACAATAGCTGCCGTATGGACAATTTCTAAATTCTATACTGTCCACATAATAAAATATGGCACATGGGAGCTAATTTGCAGATAGGTCTTTCTTTTACGCACAGTTCACTTAGTCTACCACAGAAGGAGAATGTTTTTCATGAAATAAATTGAAATTGGCTTGGGTTAATTATTTTGAAACCCATACTCCCTCTGCATATGGCTTTACCTAAAAAAAAAATTTTACCTTTTTTTACATTTACCAAATGGAAGTTACCAACAATCTATTGTGTTTGAAACCCTTCCTCCCTTTGTGGAAGACTATCTAAATCTTCTACAAGGGGAGTATAGATTTCAAACAGAATTGCCAATGTTAGACTGTATTAACTAGCCTTAATGTGATCAAATAGAAGGTAGTTTCTTTTCAAGCAAAATTAGTTTAGTAACTTTATCAAATTAATTTTCAAGTCCATTATATAAAAGAAATTATTAATATTATGCCCTATAAAAGCTAGACATTATGGTTAAAGAGGTTATCTACATGTAAATTAATTATATATTCGGTAGATATTTGTAACTGGGTTTTTAAAAGTGAATGTTGAATGTTTTTTTATAACTACATGTTGTATTACAAAAATTATATTATTATTAATGTTACCTATATACTGTATTGTAATACATGGTTACAATATATGATTTCTCTGCCTATAGCTAAATATATAAATGCCACAAACTACTGACAATTATAATGGTGGGTAATCACTGATTTGCTAGACAATACACCTTAAAATTCTATTAAAGAAAAGGATGATCTCATACAAATGAAGCTGTTGAATTTGGAAACTGTGACTTAGATGGCCATCATATATGCACTTCGAAAGAATTTTGAGTTATTTGCGATTTTTTATGGTGAAATTGACTTCATTTATGCTTCTTGGTGCTTGGAGCAGTCAGCTATCAGACAAGATATCTTACCCTTCCCAGAATCCTCTGCTATCAGAGAAGATATCTTACCCTTCCCAGAATCCCCTGCAACATGATGAATCACCTCATTTCATCAAATGACACTCACATTACTTTGTACAGGTTCCCTTTGTTTTCATTTTGAAAATAGACAGGCTAAACATTGGTCAATAGTCATAATAAACATATTTTACCAGATCTGGCTGGATGTGCTCTGTTCATTTTGGTAGCATCGACCCATGTTGCACAAGATAGCAAATCAGTACAGAAAATTGAAATGGAAGAAATGCATTATGGGAAGCATAAGATATCTGCTCTGGGCAACTATAATTTGTTGTGAAAATGATAGTGATTCATATGGCCCTGCAAGGTGCTGTTATGAGTCCCCCCCCCCGAAAGTTCTGCATATTTGAATGTTTTCGTACCATTTTCCTAAGACTTTTTGGAGCGTTTATCCCAAGTATGACTCCCTTTTACACTAGTAAAAAGTCACGCTTCAATTCTGACCATATCTTGGACCGTTCCATTTGAAAACTACACCCCCACTGTAGAAATTTTTTTAATTCCAACCGAATTCAACAGTTCTAATTACTCCAGATCCAACTATTTTTCATCCATAAAAAGCGGAAATGGTGTGTACGATTATGAAATTTCAAACAAGCACTATGGACCACAATGACCTCATCCCAATGGCATAGTCCAATAACCTCAATTAAACAATCATAGTGCAAAACTTGACCTCAAATTGCAGAGTATGATTTTTTGTACCCAAATTTTCAAAGGTCATTCAATAAATTTACAAATGTATTGGGGTAAAAGAACTGTGCTCTGACAGATGAGCATGTTGTTAATCCTAGTGAAGCTTTTCTACTTAGGCCAAATTGTGCTAAATTCAACTGGATTTTTATAAATTTCTACAATTTTCAGCTGCAATGTCACATAAATCTAGCCAACAGTTTCCAGCTAGAGACAATCAGATGCAATTGGAATTGAGATGGCACTGAAATCTTAAACAGGGGGTATGTGAATTTCAAATGGAATAGCCCATTAAATTGAGTGGGGGCTTCATCTTCAGGAAAAATTGAAATTGACTTTGTATATTCAGCGGACACATGTAAAAAAAAGCTACTTTTGAATTTAAAAACTGATATACTAGCAATTTTCACGAATTTTATTTGATGCTCTTATAAACTAACATTGGACTTTGGAGGTCATGATCGAATAGTGACTGAACACGGGTTGTGTGAATTCAACAGTAAATATGTCAACATTGAATTGCGACTTTTTCCTTGTGTAAACGGGTCTATGATTATTTGGTTGGTTATGTGACTACACCTACTCCCCATTCCAGATAAATACAGCACTAATATTTTGGGATTAAAAAAATATGATCAAGTTCTGCAAAATAAAACATAACTAAATCCTAATCCTTTAGTTAGTCCTAACTGGCAATAAAAGTACAATTTTAATATTTGGCCAATTTCTTAAAAAAAGAGCCAAAAACATGCATTTTGTCATGTTTTCTGACAATCGAGTCACACAAATCAAAGACTTGGAACAAGTCTAAGCATTCAAAATCTTGAGTACATGCCGCAAATTTGCTCTAATTCCCACTTTTTTGTGTTACTAAAAACATGTCTTTTCCAAAATCTAGAATACATAAACTGAAATTAGTCTTAGTACAAGTCTTTGAGCTTGATTGTCACAGCATACAAAAACACCCTAAAAACGCATGTTTTTGGCCCTTATTTCCAAAAATTGGCCAAGTATTAAAGTTTTACTTTTATTGCCAGTTAGGATTAGGATTTAGCTATGTTTCATTTGGCAAAACAGGATAATATTTTTTATCCAAAAAATTAGTGCTATATTTTTCTGGAATAGGGAGTAAAGCCTTGCGCTTTACTGTAATGACCCCGGGGAGGTCACTCCCATTGTGGCCTGTACACCATCCGCGATAATGAAAACGCAGCGTAAAAGGGTCGTTTTTTAGTGGGTAGGCACGATCCGCGGCGTGTCGCGTTTAGGGTGTCAAAAACATGAAAAATTGGAAACAAGGGTAGCAAAATTGCAATTTCTAAATACGCGGAAATGAAATTTAGGGTATGAAATTTGATGTTAGGAATGGAATCCCTGTTTAGGGTGTCGTTTTAGCCAAGGGTTCGGGCGTGGTTGAGGGAGCTTTGCAAAAGTTGATTATCGCGGATGGTGTACAGGCCACAATGGGAGTGACCCCGGGTAATGACCCTACATGAGTGGTTACATTCACTATATATGTAGGTGTATATGGCCTTTATGTTATGACTGTGTTACCTGAAGAGGCGACGAATCGGAATCAACAAGCGGAAAAGCGTCGTCAGCGGAAACGATTGAATCCATTGACTTCACCTTATTAGAAAGATAGCAAACAATTTAATTGAATCCCATGAACTGAAACAAGTGATGCCCATGAACTCCAAGTACGAGTGCCATCTTCAGAGCGATATAATGATATATGTACAACTTAAATACAAATTATGATATTTGTACAACTTTATAGTTTTGAAGAAAATACAATAAATTGATGTATTGTTAAACTTGAGTCTGTACAGTTGGGGGATATTTGATGGCCCCAATTTTTTTAGCATGGCCAAGCTCTTCCTTTTAAAGGGATTTTTTTAGCTTGCTACCGGGCAATGTGGTGAGAAAGTGTGGGAAGGTGGTTATATATATTGTTTACAAAGTCTATGACTTAATACTGATGACAAATCTGAAGGGTCAGAAAAGAGTCAGGCCATGAATAAGTAGGCCTACTTAAATAATAAACTACAGGCCTGAATAACATTAATAATAACATAGTGAGTAGGGTGTGTGCCATATCATGCACCTTTCGGGCCACCCTCCTCGAATAAAGGTCCACATTTTTAGTACCGGACCAAAGAAAACGGTACCTAAAATTACCAAATTTCATAGTACTTTATATCAAAGTATACGACATAATTCTTCAAAGTCCCATTTTAGGGAGTAAAAATCCACTGCATGCATGATATGGTTTGATATTCAAGGTTACAAACAATGTATGCAATGTTTTCCACACAGTCTCATATATTGCACAGTGCACACCCGCTATGATTTGCGGATCCGTGACAGACCTGGGTCCGTCGTAGGTCCCTCGCAATGTCCACATGGGAATCATGCACCCTAATAAATGAATCCTGGCGACTGGCCAGTGTAAAAGTATACTTCCATGTTACGTGTCTTGAGCACATGACAAAAGTTTATATAAGCTTAAAATATCCTGAAGATTTATAACGTGACCTACCTTTATAGCAGCCTGCCGACTTCTACCAGATCTTTTTGGTGGCATTTTTAAAATATACTATGCACAAGCACTTAAAATTCCAAAAAAACAGTACAATTCTCTTATCGCCAGTTACTATGATAATCCACAACCACGTGCGAGTATTTTCAATACAGTACGACAATTGTACGGTTTAAACAAGTTCTACAACTGTTTTTGCTATGAAGTTGGAAGTGATTATTAATGTCCTTAAACAGACTAGTGTATAATTAAGTTAGGAAATGTATGTCATCAAATGATTAATAATTCTTCATTTTTACTCTGTACAATTTTCACTTCTCGTAATAATAACACTGAAAAGGATGACGTCACTGGGCGGGAAAAACCTTGTACATAGTTCTGGCCCTTAAACATGGATGAAGCTTTGTAGGTGTAGATTTTATATTGAAGAACTTGCTTCATCCATGTTCAAGGGCCAATAGTACATGCAGGAAACACCTCATATTTACTTTTGGCCCTTGAACATGAATAAATGCTTGTAGGTGTAGACTTTATATTGAATGGTTTGCTTCATCCATGTTCAAGGGCCAAAAGTACATACAATGACAAATTGATAACTGAATAGCAGGAAATTTTCACAAGGTTTTTATTTTTGTGTAGCCTATTCCATGGTTAATTTCAGAACCGAAAATTTAAAAATCTGCAAAAATATTTTCTACAAATACGCTTTAAATGTGCAACTGTATGTAATTGTGAATATAAGAAACCTGAAAACTGCTCCGAACAGTTCAACTAGCGAAAAGTTAACACCGCAAAATAATATGGTTTACAGTATACCCTTTTAGCTACTATACTGCAGGATATACATAACAGGTTATTGTTGTTGGACAACTGGTATGAACAATTTTACTTACTGAAAAGTGGAAATTTTCGCACGATTAATTTTTTCACGCTTTGCCCATTTTGAACTGTTTCCCTTATTTTTAAATTCGCAATTCTAAGTTTCCTTGCATTGACCTATACACAATGTTATTTTTACAGTAGAAGCTTGGAACGCAAAAGCATGAAAATAAATACAGCGCAAAAATTAAATATTAAAACCCATGGGTTAATACTTTCACTGGTTTTATATTTGCGGTTTTCTGTTTAACCATGAAAATAAAATCCCTACAAAATTTCCTTTTATACAACATTCTTGTGATGGGTTTTATTTGCATGCCTTTTCAGTGATGTGTTCCGTATAGACAAATCCAATTTCATGCATTCCTACACCTCAATGGCAGCCATAGCTGGGTCCCCCCTTAGGTCTATCCCACCTAAAATGTGAAATCATGTGGCCTTGGCGGCATTGACTACATTCCATCACCTGTGTTGCACGTAGATAAAAGAATGATGAAAGTCTACAACACAATACAATTCAACATCAATTTTTAAGCGGATTTAGTCCACCCAATTGGGCAGTAACAACACCAGTTTGGGGCAGACGGGACCAAGTAATGGCCGACTGAATTCTGACCATCACTTGGCTTGTTGGATTTGTCTATAAATATAAAAATCCATCAAAATATGTGTGACCCATTTAGCAGTGTTTTGGATCATAGGAAAGACTCTATAAACTGTTCAGGCTCTACAGAACTGTGAAAACTTACCCCCTGTGAAAAAATATATTATGTGCAAAAATTTCAACTTTTACAGTAACACACCCCACCCTGATTAAGATATACTTAGTGCTGAAGATAAATAGTGTGCTAATTAAAATTAATAAAAATAAGAATTACAGAATTAATTTTCTCTCTATATATCCCAAATGCTTGTTACAGTGGGAGAACTAGGGCTAGAATTAATGTGAATTTCAGTTAACTACAAATTTCCTGTGACTGCCCCTTGACCACTAAAGATTTGGTGGCTCTGAAAAGAGCCGTTCAAGTAATGAAATCCTTACACCCCCTATGGGAGACATGAGCTTAATCTCCCAAACAGGTGATGTCAATTTCAAATTCAGGTAACCCCACTTGGAATTCACACTCTCTGTAGTCGTGTTCACATTGTCGGACGTACGCCAGGCGGAACTTGATCGGCGTAAGTTGCTAGGAGTAGTGGTAGGCGCTGCCAGGAGTAGGTGCAGTGTGAACGATGGTCAGCGTAAGTTCCGCCAGGAGTAGCGAGCTGGGTGTAACCTCCGCCAGGCGTAAGTTGCAATGTGAACGCTACTACTCCTGGCACCCGGTGTAAGTATGACCTTTTGTTAGTCGGAACTAAGAAATGACATATCGTGCGGTTGATAAAGGTCACAGAAACACCAGAAGTGGTAGCCAATGTTTACGCCGACCAGAAGTGAATGCTTGGTGGAACTAATTGGCGTAGTGCTAGGAGTAGGCTAGTTGTGGACACGCGGTAGGAGTAGGGCAAATATTTGTGGAATTTTGATCAATGTTAGCGTAAGTTTACTCCGGGTGTAATTCAAAATGTGAACATGACTTGTGGTCATTAAGGTCATGTCTTCCACAGGGGGTGTATGGATTTCAACTGGACTAGCCTAATCATGATGTAATAATCATTCTCACCTTAAGTCCTGTGTGTTCTTGTACATCTTCTGTAGAACTTGTGGCTTTCTTCTGTAAAGCTTCTTTACTAGACGCATTCGTTATTTTGGTATTACCCCCTCTAGGTGACCCGACCCTCGTACCCATCCTCGGGGCCGATGGCAGTCCTGATGGCCTTAATATCTGTGATGCATTTGCTGCACCAGCAGCTCCCTTTGGTGTTGAAGTAGTACTTGATGGCTCTCTAACAAGTTTATCTGGTCTCGCAAAGACCCCTCTTTTGGCTTCGCATTGAAAGTATCGTATACCTTTAACCGATCCATCGTTTTTTCCCAGTGGTTAGTCCAGCACGACCCGGCCCACTCGCCGACCGCAAATTGGGTCGTGCCGAGAAATTGAATATATCCATGTTTTGTGTTGCTGACAACAACACGGTCTCCTACCATAAAGTTTTCGCCGCTTCCATTGGCGCTGGCACTCTTTCCTTGGGGCAACGATTTGACAGTTCTATCTGCATAGCCAGCGGCTTCTGACGGCCTCATACCAGCCGCTCTCGCGGACTGTGCAACGGCATCTAGGAATTATACAAATGAGATATGTTAGAACATATGCATGACTGTGCAATATTATACAAAACATAATTTGCACCAATAAAAACAAGGATATTCAGTGAAACATAAATCATGGACCATCCAGAACTTGAACCTTGACTTTCAACTTACTCTGCTAACATGAAGGAATCTAAAAATCTGAAGTACTTCAAAACCAGATTCGACACCATCGATCTTGAGGACCATATTACTTATAGTCCATTTGGATTCCTCGAGTCAGTAGTGTCTGCGTGTGATACACATGTGATCACAGGCGTTGTATCTGTTGGCCGCATATACCATTACATATGGATACTACTGCCTGTCTCAAGAAAGTCAAATGGACTATTAATCACATTTTCCTCTGCTGCAGGTGTGACATACTGCATGTTTCTAAGACAACTACCACTATGGACCGCAATGGCCTCATCCCAATGGCATTGTACAATAACCTCAATTAAACAATCATAGTGCAAAATGCGACCTCAAGCTGCAGAGTATGAGTTTTTGTATCCAAATTTTCAAAGATCATTCAATGAATGCGCAAATGTATTGGGGTTAAAGAACTGCACCCTGATAGATGAGAGTATAAACTTTCTGAAGATTCTTCTGACTCTCTACACAACAAACCATATGGAATCAAACATTTTGTACAGTGGCGGCACCAGGATTTTTTTTTTTCAGGGGGGGGCATTTGGGGGCAAAGTGAATTTCTGGGGTGGCAAAATCGACAAATTTTGTGCAAAATTGTAGCAAAAAGTGGAAATTTATGCAATTTGGGGGGTTTTGCCTCACAACTGGGGGGGGGGGGATCTGGGGGGCAAGAAAAATATTTGGGGGGGAATGCCCCCTTGTCCCCCTGTAGCGCCGCCACTGATTTTGTACTTTGTATGATACAGCTTGTATATATCAATTTTATTGATAGGTTAGACAATATTACTTGAGAGAGAAATGAGAACATCAATGGCCATGCTGTTGGCCCGGGCCGTTGGTACCGCCAGTATTTTCCATAGGGCTATTCCAGTTGAAATCCACACACCCCCTATGGAAGACACATTCTTAATCGCCCACACAAGGTATTTAGATTTCAAACAGAGTCACCCATATATGCTACATCACATGAAGCGATAATCACAATATTGCGTGATATTTCCCTACGCTTCTGTTCAAATTGCTCTCCGAAAATCGCCCCAGTTTCCTTAATTATAGGAATATACAGCAACCAAGCTAACTGTGCTGGTACACGATGATAGTATGTTTTACATAATTTCAGCTTTACGCAGTCACTATTCAAGGGGCATCATGATCTGAGAACCGGGTAAGTTAGAGGCATTGTTATGCATCTCAGCCCAAGTTGGGTCGATCCTTCATGTAATTATTTCGTGTAAGCTAATCCTAACCCTAATTTCATGTATAATTACATGAAGGAGTAACCCCAAGTTGAAAGTACACCATACATGTATTTAGTCTGCATATTAGTGATGAAACCACACTGATGGCACTCTTAACTTGAGACAAGGCAGAGTATACTATTATTATAACTATTATTAATTTTTCCCAATTTCCCCCTTCTCTGTCCTCTACCCTCTTGCGCTCTCCACCACACCTTTTTCTCCCTCTCTCTCTGCCACCTTTCTCTCTTTTGACCAGTGGCATAGCCAGCACTTTTTCAGAGTGTGGGCAAAGAGAAGGCAAGCCAACTTTTCAAACTTGGACGAAAATGGTCCAAAATGGGCTAAAAAGTACAAAAAGGGCTAAATATCTTACATGTATCAGTAAAAAGTAGATTGAACAATTTGGTGGTGTTCAATCTACTTTTTACTTATACCATGCGATGTCACGTGGAAATCCTAACTTTTATTTACATGTATCAGGGTGGCCAGCATCCCACAGGGGAGGGGGTGGGAAGACTCCCCCTTGCCCCCCCCTCCTTGGCTATGCCACTGCTTTTGACTTATCCAGCTACATTCAAACTTGCAGACTATTTTTAGTAAATCATGAGGAAATGAAACTGATACTTTCCAAATAAAAGACCCAGATTTTATTGTCACTATGTTGGCCTTTATAAGTGTGTGCGCGACTGTGCGTGTATATATGGCTATGGATATGTGTGTGTAAGGTTTCATGATTCCTTCCTTCCAATGGGCTATTCAATTTCAAATACACATCCCTTGCAGCTTCTCCAGAACAAATGCGCCAGGCTCATTTTCAGAGAACCAAAATATACTCATACTTTGCTTCATAGTCTGCACTGGCTTCCAGTTGCTAAACAACGTGTCCAGTTCTGCACTCTCGTCCATGTTTATAAGGTTCTTGCTTCATCTACACCTGAATACCTGTCCTCCATCCTTCACACCCGTCATTCTGGGTACTCATTGCGCTCTACTGCTGCCACTTGCCTTTCCATTCCAAGATCCCACAAGTTGGCTGGTGACAGAGCATTTTCATCATTGCCCCTGTTCTATGGAATGGCTTGCCTTCCCACATTTGTGACTCTCCCAATCGCCAAACCTTCAAAAAGAACCTAAAAACTCACCTATTCACCTAATGTTGCCTCCCTCTTGCATTTTTCCTTTTCCATAGCGCTGTGTTTCTTCATTTAAAAAGCGCTCTCTAAATCTGTGTATTATTATTATTATTGATAAAGCAGGGATATCTCTTCTAACCACCCCCCCCCCCAAGAATCAAATGGTGCATAAACCAGGTTGACTACAAAAAATTGAAACAATAAAGCCAATGTCACCTTAAGTCCAAAACAACAGACACCAAAGACAAGGTCAAGAATATATACCAAACAACACATCCTTCCTTCCTCATAGACCCATCAACATGATCAAAACAACAACACATTTCCTGACTAATCATATACTTTATATAATATGATGTATGAAATACCAATCTGTAATTAAATTCACTTTTAGTGAGCCCAGCAAAAGCATAAAAATTAAAAATCTGAATTTGTCAAAATTCTCATTTAGGTGCAGGTTTTCATATGGAAAATTGACAAGAAAACAAGAAGTGTTGAAAAGAAAGTGAAGATTCATAAGTGGCTTGTGTCCACAGCAACCTCCAACTCTCCTAAATCCATTGGCAGGGCCAGGATTTTTTTTAGCAAAAGGGGGGGGGCAATTTGGGGAAAGTGAATTTCATGGGAGGGCAAAATCAACAAATAAACATAATTTTGGGCTTTTACATACAGTCCAACCTCTCCTATCTGGACCTCTTATGTGGATCCCTCTGTTATCTTCATAGAAAAACATGTTTATCACGTTTTGAGAACTTGATTTCATGCACAGAAGTATTTAGAAGGACATAACCAAGTGGCATACATAACTCAAATACCATATTTCAGTGCTATTACCCCATTTTGAGTAACCTTTTCCTGTCTCAATGTTAGCAATTCAAACATTCAATGCAGAATTACATGTAATTCACTTATCCGGATTTTTCACTTATCCGGCAAATGCTTGGTCCCATCATGGCCAGATAAGAGGCTGGACTGTACTGCATTTTCCCCCATGTCACCCAGTGTCGTGCGCAACAACTTTTAAAGAGGGGGGGCCTGGTTGTTCAGTTCCCTCGAATGGAGTCTGATTAGGAGCAAATTTTGATGTTTTTCCCCCGAATGACCCTTTGCGCACGCCACTGATGCCACCACTGTCCAAACTGAGGATGCTAGTTCTAAACTAGCATCCTCAGTTTGGACAGTGGTGGCATGGGGGCAAATTCACATTGAGTGTATTTCAAGATAAATGGCAACGAAGGTTTTAGGGGCTGTCATTTTCTTTTGAAACTCTGTCATGGCTATACTGGGGGGTGGGTGTCATCCAAATTTTTATCCCTCAAAAAAGGGGTCATATATTTTTTACACCAAAAATAGAGGGATTAGAAATTTATTAACAGCTTCTGATAAATTTTTATCAAAATCTTCCACAAAGGAATGCAGAATTTCAAATGGAATAGCCAATTTTTCTAGCAACCCTGTATAATTTCCATTTCAAATTCAATGATATCATCATACTCGGTCATTGGTACCAATTTTACACCCAGTGCTTCCTTTTCAGGTCATTAACTCAACCAGGCGATTTACCTCTAATCAGAACACATCACAGGCAATACACTCTGTATCATTTGATTTGGGTTGGGCTCAGTTTCTGGCAACCCTATTGTTGCCATTTACTCAGTCATCGATACTATTTTTGCTCTTAGAGTTGTGACATCTTTTCAGGTCACTTTAATACTCAACCAGCCAATTACCTAAATCAGAACACAGCTCAGGCTTGGGCTCCATTTCTGGCAACCCTGTTGTTTCTGTTTACTCAGTCATTGATACTATTTTTGCTCTTATTGATATCTTTTCAGGCCACTAATTCAACCAGGTAATAAACCTCTGATCAATTAGAACACAGCTCAGGATATATAGTGTATATATCACTTAATTTGGGCTCAAATTCTAGCAACCCTTTTTTGCCATTTACTCTGTCATCAATACTATATTTGCTCTTAGAGTAGTGATATCTCTTCAGATCACTATAACTCAACCATGCAATAACCTCTAATCAATTAGAACACGGCTCAGGGTATATCACTTGATTTGGGCTCCATTTATGGCAACCCTATTGCTGCCATTTCAATTTCAATGAAGTCATCCTTTCTTGAAGTACGACAGCAACTTCGTGACCTCTTTTGTTCGACAGAAAATTTATACGGGTTGGTGAACACGGGTTACGTAACACAATGTTGAAATTTTAGCCGGCTAACGCTTTTGATCAAAATAGCTCCAGAAATGGAAGACACGGGTCGTATACAGTGTTTACTCAGAGGCCGTATGTCTCAAATTTGGCCCAGTGAAAATTATTTTTGTCTCATAAAAATTTGTAATGCTGTATTACAATTAGTGAATTGGGGGAATTACTGGGCCAAAATTGGGCCAATTTGAGAAGAAAATGTTTCATTTGGCGCACCCAATTTCCAGAGAGAGTAAACACTGGTCGTATATTGCATCATTCATGTACCCTGACCACAGATAAGACATCAAACATTTGTGTAAAGCAACAAATAACGTGTAAAAGTTGAATTAAATGGAAAAAAAAGCTTGAACATGTCCAAAGTAGCTCGGAAAATGAGAAAAATTGCATGTCACGAACACAAAATGTTCATATCAACAAGCAAAAAAAAAGCGCCGAATCAAAAATCGTGTCATGTTATAGAATAACTTAAGTTAGCTTGCCTGAAAATTTAAATGAATTTTGGTTGGGGTATATTCGTAGTCGTATATTGAACATGTTGAAATGTTTATCTTTGTGCGTGACTACTGTCACACCATATATTATACTGCCGATGTTTTTCCTGCAAAGAAACTTTCATTGTCAATTGTCCATTGTTGGTTATTTAACTTGAAAATAATACTCCCAACGTTCAAACAATTTTAAAAGTCAGCATAAAGGTTTGTGTTACATTATTTGGACGGTGTTAATTCATTCCAGAAATAGAATACACGAGTGAGGCACTGAGTGGGAATAATATTGCTATTATTGTCACCAAATTAATCATATCTCTGGTATGGCTTAGTGGTAAATACATGTATTTGAAAGTTCGAGCTTAGTAAGAACCCTTCTAGCACCTCTCTTTGATTTTTGATTTGATTTTAACTCATATTTTTAAATCCTAGTTTTCATATTTTTATTAAAGCCATAATATACGATTTCGGGCAAATTTGAAGTTTTGTCATTTCAAAAATTATAACAATATTTATAATAATTATTAGTAAATAACTGTCAGGAAGGTTTTCACGTTACATTTGAAGCAGAAGTAGCGAGATAAAAATGAAAGAAAACACTTAATATCTTGACCGCTTAACTGTGGTGCTCTATGGGGGATTGGTCTAGACAACGAACTTGGCTGATTCCAATTATATTAGGTGTAATCCGAGGTGTAAGTTGAACATTGTGTAAAAATTACAAATATGCCAAAATATTAGGTTTGAAATTAAGTGCATCTCATGATTTGATATGTATGCATAAAAGCTCATAAAATATGTTGCCGATATGGGAGGGGTCTAGTCCAATTTAAAAAAATCGTGAAAATCTGTTGACGTTCCTTTATTTGATTGGCCTAGGCCTATATATATTCTTGAACTTTTAAAAATTACTTAAGTTTGACATGCTTTATTTGATTATATCATATTGAAAGCTACTGAACTTAAATGCATTTTTTTTAAAGATATTAACTCGAATGTAGGATTAGGCTTAAACATGAACAAAAAAAAAAAAAAAAAAAAAGTGGGCCTTCAAGCCGACATTCATTAGGCCTATATTATTAAAGACAAAAGGGAGAGGAAAAAAGAAAAGAAAAACGAACAGAAAAATTCCTCATCATCGATAAGATAACGTGGGAATCGAACTCTCAACCTTCGGCACTGCACACCTTCGCTCTGTCCACTAAGCCATCGCAACTTGTTTGGGCAAAGGGTATTCTTTTGCTATCTTATTTCTCGTTCAACGTGTTCAAGGATCTCACTCAACAACAATCTTTTCAAAACTGCTTGTACTTCAGTTAAATGAGATGATACTACTTTCTTTGACGACTACAATATTTTGTTACACAATAGAGTATTTTGCATTTATAAAATATATAACAATAGACGTTTTAATTGCTATATTAATCAATATAACATGTATAGACAGCGCCCGGCTGGGATCCATTTCGTGAAGCATCGTGACACTTGCAACGTCAAGCGCTTCCGCACGAGGACTCAAAGAACGCAACTTTTCAACCTACGACTAGGTTGTTCCACCGCTCATTTTCGCTGAAATTTTAATACAAGCTGTGGTTAATTAATGTTTATCACAACAGAAAAGCATTAGACCGGCGTTTCCTCAAAGCTGCAGATATAACCATTTTAGTGATCGTGACAGGCATTTTCTCTCATTTTTAGGCTACTTGCGCACCAAAAGCATTCATTTTTTCCACAATAATTCAACTTTTACATGTTATTCTTTGCCTTATACTCATGTTTCATATCTTATCTATGGGCTCAATATGGAAATGAAGGGAGGAACGACTCGTGTATTCCATTATTTTGATGTTTTCTAAAAAACCGTATTTGCCACCTGATTTTCAACATTGCGTTACGTAACAGCAGAGGTCACGCCGGTAAAAATTACCGGAAGTGAGCTAAGTTGCTGTCGTACTGATCATACCAAGTCATCGATACCATTTCCTCCCAGTGCTCCCTTTTCAATGAAATTTCAGGTCAGAAATTGCTCAACTGCAGCAATTACCTCTAATCAGAACACAGCTTAGGCTATACAGTCTGTTCCAAACAAAACTTACACAAAGGACCAGCCACATGTAGTACATACATGTAGTGTGATACTTTTTTGTGCAATTTTATGTTAACAAAAATGCAGTTTCCTACCCTGCGCTGTCATTTTTTGTTCTTCGCAATGATTTTTCACACACAGGATAAGCTAATATTAGATCTTTTCAGGAGAACTTTTCCGAAAAACACTGATCATGCGTGACCAAGGTAAACTGGTTCCTTCTATAATCTGTAATTCTATGAGCGTCTAGCATGGAGAGATTGTTCACACGAATCATATATCACATTGCTCTTTCTGCATGGTCAAATACGCTTTCAAATCGCCAAAAATTAATTGGTTGATATGTTTTAAGGTACACTCCTAAAGATGAATGATTGATGAAAACCCTTGGCAAGTTTTAGGGGTTTTTTTTGGTTTTTGTTTTTGAGATAGCTTATAGAATATTGCCCCCTTATTCCTATTTAGCTAGTATTGAAGCTCCAGTAAACATAACAAGCTTCTTCTAAAAGGCTACGAAATAAAACTCTGGATTGACGATTTCACTTCATGATCCACCGCCTCTATCCTATCAGAAACCTGAGACTACATCATGATTGTATAAAAATATCTTCCACAGGGGGAGTATAAATTTCAAATGGAATCAACACTTTAGGCAGCTCCATTTGAATTTCATACACCCTCTGAGAAAGATTCAACCTGAATCTTCAACAGAAGGAGGATGAGTTTCAAATAGAGTTTGTTAATGTGCTAATTCCATTTGATATTCATACTCTCCCCCTGTGGAAGATATTTACAGAATCTTCCACAGGGGGAGAGTGGACTTCAACTGGAATAGCCCATTATACTTTCTTTTCACTCCTCCCTCTAGCAATCAGTGATCCAGTCTAGAACTAGCCCGTTCCACAAACCGCGGCGCCTCTCGAATAGCGGCGGAGCGAGCACCCAGCGTAGTATCGGCTACTATCCTACAGTTGGAAAATCATCATACAGGTATCAGAGTACAGCACAGAAGCCAGTGCTAATCCAGTCACATAAGTCATTTCTCGTTAATGCTCTGTGTGCTGGCCATATAGGCTTCATCCTAAAAAGTCTTGAGATACTTTCTCAAAATATCAAGAGCTATATCAAGAACCACTGAACCAATTGATACTAGGCTTGTTTGTACTCATAATAATGCATTTTTCACGCCAATTCCAAATATGTAGTCAAGAAAATCCATTTCTGAAATTTCTGAATTTTTAAAACAAAATTTGAAACTTATCGTCTGCAATCGACACCCACATATTCTCTGAAACTGTAAATCCAATCTTTACGGAATTTTGAGCAAATAAGGAAGCCTGGTAAATAACAAAAATACGGACTGCAAAAAATGAAAAATATCATGCAAAAACAGCCCACTTACCTAAAATCTATTACTTTCTTTTTCATTTCAAGTTACAAACATTTTTTTAAATAATGTTGCGCCTATTGATCATGCACCATACAAAAAGTCACACCAGAATCAACTCCAAAAATGATGAAACCACATTCAAGACCAATTGAACCAATACTTAAGGTATACATGTTTGTACTTCAGGGTTCCCGCACCTTGAAGCCTTTAAAATTCAAGGACTTTTCAAGGACTTTCAAGGTCCAAAAGCTGGATTTTCAAGGACTTACCACAACACAAAAATCATGATGTGGCTCTCCATGCAGCACATTAACAAAAGTGACAGCTCCTCTCCACTCCCCAAATTTGGCAAAATTATACTTTTAGGTAAAAGGTGTTTTCAAATTCAAGGACTTTCAAGGACTCTCAAGGACCGCAGGAACCCTGGTACTTATTTCAATGCATGTTTGGTATGAAAATTTCAAAAAAAAAAAAAAAATCTTAATTTTTTTTCCTGGATGTATCACCTCAAGCTGGCATAGTGAAGTATTAACTCTCCTAGCTCAAAGCGATTTTAACCAAACAATAACCTACGTGACCTGATCCAATGTACACTGACTGCCTTGAAGTCTCAATTGCAATAAATAGTAATATTACCAGTATAATACACATACCCTGCCATTCAATGGATATTTATTTTGACAGTAATAACATCCTTTAATTATTGAGCCACAAGGGAAATACTTCTTACGCCATTCCATGGGGTAGAGGTGCAATGGCCACATTCTACTTGAACACAGTTTACTGTATCATGGTGTTGCAAAATGTCCACTTTTTTCTGTAAAAACATTGAAAATCAGCTCTTTTCTGAAGGAAAACTCACCAAAGGAAAACTAACCAAAGGAAAACTCACCAAAGGTAAACTCATAAAAGGAAAACTCACAAAAGGAAAACTCACAATAGGGAAACTTACAATATGAAAACTCACAAAGGTTCACTTTTTTCGGTAAAAACATCAAAATTAGCCTTTTGAACTAAATTTTTTAAAAAGGTCCACCACTTAAAGAGTTTGTCACACTCCCACTCCCTCAAAAAACAAAACAAAAACAAATCGGGCTAGTTGATAATTACCTGATAGTCATCTCTTGGGCGTAGCTCTGAATTATTTGTATTCACTGAAACTGGCGATAATCACAACAAACTAAAAATAGACATTTAATACATCACCCACATAAGGTTCATAAGCCTATATGCAATATGGCACCTTCCAATGTGTTGCAGTAAATGCCTTTCCTAAATGGGCCAATTAAAGGTATACACAGCCTATACCTATTGCACAATATGTTATATAGGCCCATATAGAAGTTCATGTTTTGACCTTTGGGGATAAAAGCTAAATGCAATATCATTAATTTCCACCTAAAACATTATAATATTTCCTCCTCACTTTACAGAAACTTATACACATCCCCAGGCTTGGCTCTCCTCTTCCCAGGGGCAACCCCAAAAGGGCCAAATGTTTCCTCCTCACTTTACAGAAACTTATACACATCCCCAGGCTTTGCTCTCCTCTTCCCAGGGGCAACCCCAAAAGGGCCAAATGTATAATACCCATATACTTGGCATAGGATAAGAATATGCGATTTTTTGGGGTAAAAATATGCACCTCGATTTTCCAAAAATGCGAAATCTTTTTTTTTTCTTTCTTTTTTCAATTTTAAATTGCCAAATGATTTTAGCACTTGGCTCTAGATCAAAGGACTATTCAAATTTGTGCCAAAATATTCAATTTGCTCCGCAAATAATGCAATTGCATATTCTTAGCAGCCCTACCATACCAATGAAAAGTCCTGACTGATGGCCGAGTTTGTTACACCATTATAACACATTTTTTAGGCCTTGTGTAGGTTGTAGTGGTTGGAAAGGAAACCATGCAATTCCTGTTATGTTCAAATACCTGACCCTAATATCACCTTATAGTAAGGACAACACAATGCTATTTGTGCATTAAAGTATTTCATCATATCTCATTGTTACCATCATGGTAATTTGTCCTGATCCACACCCAAAATAATCGTAAACACAAAATTAAACGCATTCATGATCTTCACATAAAAATGTTTTAATTGGCTTTTAATAAGCTTAAAATCACATAATCAATGGTAAAACAATGGGCCATTCCAGTTGAAATCCAGTGTGAATTCCAAAAGGGAGTGAATTTCAAATGGGTTTACCTGAATGAGTGACTCTATTTAAATTTACACCCCCTGTGTGGGAGATAAAGGTCTTCCATAGGGTATATGGATTTCAACTGGAATAACCCAATCCAAAACACAATCACAGGTCTGTAAAAAGATAAAACCTGCCATTTACTGCACAGGTACTACGCAGAAATACGCTCATGTAGAGGTTGTGCATATGACGTATCATACCATAAATATGGCAGACTTCTCAAATGCATTCAACAAAAGCATGATTGCAATCTACCGCAGTTACGTCTCACACACATAACAAATGCACCACGATCAAATAGGTTGATTGCGCTACTCCATGATTAGGACACCGGTTCAAATCTTTTGTTTAGAGCCAATCGATAAAAGCATGCAGGGCCTCTATTTTGAAGTTGTGTGCCGATGACAAATATAAATGTATGAAACACACTTGTCAATTAAGCTATCTGTTATAGACCCTGAGCAATCTATCAACCGGAACGGTATAACAATAGAAATGGCAGCCATGTTGGAGGGCAGTTCTATAAGATAGCAAAGGGACAGGTCTCTAGATCGATTCCACAACCATTCATACCTCTCACCTATTTTATTGTATTATTATTCGAAATTTGCCAAGGTACCTTAAGGAGGAGGATGACCCTGTCACGAGGGATATAGTATTGCATGTCCTTTTAATATTGGTCCATTGCCTCATGCATTTTAATTTGTTCAAACATGTTCAAATACCCTTTAACACAAAACCATCTAACCCCACCCCACATGACTTTAGCATACTTTACAAGTGTCAACAAACAGGGTGACCCAATTAAATCATTCCAACTACCAATTTCAATACCTTCAAACAGGAGAAAAAACCCACACAAAGAAAGTAGTGCCATCAAAAATGTGAAAGAAATTGAAAACAAACAGTGAACTCACACAGCTGTGCACAAAATAACTTGATCCACATTTCCACAAAATGTGGCAAAAACTGTCAACTTCTAATTCTATTACTGTAATAGATTAGGAAAACACCCAAATGTATTAGAAATACACCCAAATGTATTAGAAATACTCCCAAATGTATTACAAATACACCCAAATGTATTTGAAATACACCCAAATGTACACTCAAATGCATTGTATTAAAATACAACCAAATGTATTAGAAATATATCCAATATATTAAGAATACACCCAAATGTATAGAATACACCCAAATATGTGCAATCAAAGAGAAAGAAAGTTTCACAATCTTTTTATTTTCACTCATGTCAACTCACCCCTTCCTCTGTATGGACTACGTTTTTCTGCATTTAAACAAAATATTTAAAAAGATGAACTTCAAGGAGAACTTTGATGGTTCAAATCACTCTTAACCAGGCAAGAAGGCTTAAAAAATGAACTTATTAAACACAACCAAGAACATAATACTCAAATGTTACCAAGAACATAATACTCAAAACTTTTCAGCGACAAGGCACAGCGAATTAGCTCACAAGGCCGTTGTGAATGACTCCCAAGTAGCCCAATTTTTTTGGATTCCAAAAAAGTGCCCAATACCGTACATTTGCACTTTTACCTGAATTTAGAATGTAAGTCGCCCAATTGAGCGGAAAAGCACTTCTGGGACTTAATATGGAAAGTTACTGTGCGATTAATGGTCACAAAAATCCATTGTAACTGCAATTTAAGGCAACTAGCTAGGTTTTTGAGTGGTGGCAAGTGATCGTCAAGTAGCCCAATTGTACGTTGAATGCGCCAGCGGTGTTAATATCACTGATTATTCTTGACATCTGACATTTGAACTACACATTGGTAACCATCCAGTGAAAGATTAGTAGTAAAATAAATATTGATCAAAATTAGAAAAGGATGTGCTGTATCACTTCACAACCACACTAATTGCCCTGGCTATTCCAGTTGAAATCCATACATCCCCTATGGAAGACATGATCTTAATCTCCCACAAAGGGAGTGTAAATTTCACACATTCAAGTAACCACCCTTTAAAATTCACACTCTGTGTTAGCACTACTTTCGGGCCTGTTGCTATTAGTGTGCGTAGCGCTCGATTGAACGTCTTGCACTCGGTTCCTCGCGCTCGCTAAGTCCGTGAGGGCCACAGACTGCGGCTAACTCCGTGTGTGAGAGATTAAGGTCATGTCTTCCATAGGGGGTGTATGGACTTCAACTGGAATAATCCATAAGAATCCAAGAGATTATACTCAAAGAGGGCCAACTGCTAAATTTTAAATCCGCCATTTTTGGTTTGTCACTCACATCTTATGTTTTTGAAAGAGATCAAACAAAAATAAGCTTAAGTATTAGGTGTTTTACCGTACATATTTGGCGCAATGTGTTACATGCAGAACGCAAACAACCCACTTTGAATTAAAGTTTGCGGAGTGCATAGCGAAATTATACACTACTTGTCCTCTGTGAGTTACGCGTAAAAATGGCAGAGTCGGTACTCTTTGGTTTTACCTCAATGATTAGAGTGAAGAGTGATTGGTTTCTTGCCTAATATAATATCAATTACAATGTTGCCCACTTGTCTCCCTTTCACAGTTTTTTTTTAAACAGCGTTAAAGTTTATCCCACACAGATTATTTTGGGAGATTAATTTACAAAAATAGACAGAACAGTTGCAGATCTAACTTAGTTGTACGACATGTTTTATGAAATAAATCTCAAACAGATACTCCAAACTTACAGAGTGCAGAGAGCGGTAGCTCAGCCTTTTCTAAAATAAACTTACTTTTCCCTGTTACCATGGTGACAAATAATTAAACACGATTAACTAACAGAAAATATACAACTTCCACTTCCCCAAACTGACATCACTGACTTAGATGAAAGAACACACCATATCTTAGAAATAATTTAGTAGATAGAAAAAACAACTAAAAATGTTATTGCAACAAATTAATCTGAAGTGATTCTCTGGTCACTAGTCATCAGTAATCATAACAAATTGGGCTATTCCAGTTGAAATGCATACACCCCCTGTGGAATATGTGACCTTAATCTCTCACACAGGGGGTGTAGATTTTAAATGGAGTTGCCCGTTCTGGTAACCCCATTTGATATTCACACTCCCTGTGTGGAAGATTAAAGTCATGTCTTTCATATAGGGTGTATGGGTTTTAACTGGAATTGCCCATTTTGACAATTTTGTACATCACCACTTCAGATGGTGTGATGCACCTATACAGGGTGTCTCAGAAAGAACTGAACTACTTTATGTATTTAAGTAAAAGACAGTTTTTGATTTTGATAATTGAAATAACATACAACCTAAAAACAATTTTCATTTATTAGTCATCAGAAAACAAGATGCATACCTTTGGGTGTTTTCCATAAACAAATCTCTTTTTTGTCTCAGTTCTCAAAATAAAATACTCAAAAATTAAAACTTTTTGGTTTTTTTCAAGAGACGTCTAGTAGTCCAGCTTACAAGCTGTATCAAAATTATTGGTACCCATCAGCTTTGTCGTCTAATGACACGCCTGCTTATTCCAAATTCAACATTAGATCTTCTTGAAATGACTGCAATTTTATAAGTTTATTTATCCAAATTAGGTGGATGTTATGCTGCATTTTGATGTGGCAGTCTTGTCCATGCTCTCTGGATATTGATGGGTACCTATCATTTTAAAGAGGAAGCCCCGGCGGAGCAGTACATCTGGGGTGAACCAAACCTGCCTGGTTATCTAATTAATCAGTGACAAGGTTACAAATGTATCTCTGAATTTGACAGGTGCTAATTGATGTTTTAATGTCATTGCATCAATTAGCACCCAAAACTGTCAAATTCAGAGATAACCTTGGCACCAATTAATTTGATAACCAGGCAGGTTTGGTTCACCCCAGAAGAACTGCTCAGGTGGGGCTTCCTCTTTAATGCACCCTGTATTTATCAAATGTTGATTACTGATCACTATAGCAACAAGAGGATCAACTCAGATTGAAGTAATAGTGAGATCTGAGATGAGTTTACTCACTGACGCCATGCAAGGAATGGTAGCTAGTAGCTGGTCTCAAACCTGGTGAGTGATAGATAAACATGAGGTTGACATCATCATCCAACAATTTATAGAATAAACAAAAGGTTGACATATCAATCATAATGTCCTTAGTACTCCAAACGGAATAATTTTCTGGTTTAACTATTTTTAACATAAATGTACTTTGGACAATACTAACATTATCTTGTACTTCTAGGCAACGGACATTAACATTATTATGTTATTGATCATTTGAAATCCAGTTTATTGGCATATAGAATATAAGTAAAAGTTAAAACTTAAATATAAGTAAAACTAAAACACTTCCTTCGCCATGGTGCATAAATGCGACAACAGAAAAATCCTGCTCCTTACTCACAGCGCACAAGTTCATGGTGGCCATCTTGGACATGCGAGTGAGGGCAAGCATGTATCCTACAATTACTTCATAAACATTTCAAATGATTATTCCTCATAAACAGTATTGAAATTCACCTTTACTGCAAATCCAAGATGGCCGCTCATGCCATGGAACCCATCTTGGAATATTTGTTTGTATGGATTGTGTTCAGGAAGCTTTAAAGTTAAACTACTCTTTATAATATTCTATGTTACAAATCTTGATACAGAAAGGCTGTTGAAAATTAAAAAAATTCCAAACTACAGTTTAAGTTTTAAAACCCGGTACCCCAGGTCAACATAAAAAGTGGTAACCATGTGTGTTCTAAATTTCATGGAAAAGGGTATTTTGTTGACTGAAATCGCGGACATGAAATCGCGAATAAAGGGGGTATTCTGAGCATTGTCTCCGCGAAATTTAAAAAAGGGGTATTTCACAGGTTCGTTCGATCAATGAAGAAGTTTGGCGTGCGCCGGTTCGTTCGTGAAGTAAATAAATCAAAGTAAGCTTCCCGGGGCATTTGACATGTGTCAAACTAACAAAGCTGCCGAATTTGGAACCTATCATGCAATCCGTGAGTTTTTTTCGAAAATTTCAAGCTCAGTTTTAAAGAAACACTCCACCCACGACACTCGATCAGTCGGGCGATCAGTCATACTCGGTATAATGTTAGATTCGGATGTTCATAAAACATGTATAATGAATAAATTAAAGGGGTATTCCATGATCCACAACATCATCCCCCCAACTTATACCAAACTTTTCAAGATTTTGATAATGGGACCCCTACATACATACTGTGTAATTGCCAAAGGAATCTTGTAAATTCATTCCCTTTCCAGAGATATCGGCAAATATATTCGATTTGTATTTTTTGTCCCGGGTTTTTTTTGTCTGTCGACAGACAGAAAATAGTCCCAAACAAAAATGTTTGGTAGACTCATAACCGGTGCGATCTTACCTTTCCGATGTTGATTAAGATACTTCTTGCATCGATCCCGAGATGCGGAAAAAACCAATAGTCATTTTGTCCCACATAAATGAATAAATAACAAAAACCCCGATCCCCGAGTGGACTCACCCATTCGGTGACGTCACACACGATAATCATCCCTTATCCGACTTGGGCAGCCCCTACTCGGCCAAACTTGTAGGGGCGGCGGGTCGGATAATCAACATCGGAAAGGTAAGATCGCTTTTGACGGTTATGAGTCTACCAAACATTTTTGTTTGGGACTAGACTCAATACACGTCGATCTTACCGTTTCGATGTTGATTAAGATACTTCTTGCATCAACATCTGAAAGATCGATCTAGCAAGTAACCGACGGATGGAGGTACAAGATTGGCCAGCATCTGATAAGGATCGGGAGAGTGGGTAGCATGGTAATCGCGAGGTCAAACTATTTCCCCCCCCTCACGGCGGGAAACAGAAAGACTACGTGAACAGACAAAAACCCTGAACTGAAAGTGCAGTGGTTAAGAATAGAAACACTGGTTCTTACCATGTTGGAATTCTGATTGTCCGCAAAACACCTGATACCCAACCACCATGTTATCTCCCCAGAACAGCCCTGGTGAACTTATCGCCTGGTCGTTGGTTTACGTTTTTGTAGTAAACCGTGGAAAAGGACGACGGGTTCTTCCAGGACACAGCCTGACAAATCTCTTCAATGGGGACCCCCTATGGTAGGCCCACGAAGATGAGATAGATCTGGTTGAGTGGGCCTTGGGGCGGCGTCTTTTGCGCCCGAGTCCACCAACACCTGGACCAGCCACCGTGCCAGAGTCTGTTTAGCGGCTGGACCGTGCGGTTCTGCGTGGGTGATAAATAAGCGGTCATGAGCCCCTCTTAAGGTTTGTGTTCGGCCAAGGTAGTGCTGTAGCGCCTCACCGGGCACCACAACCTGTCTTCGACTATTGACGAACCCTGCCCAATACTGGGTAGGAAGAGGGGCGAGTGTCGGAATGTACTTCGCTCATTTTTTGCAAGGAAATCCGGGCGAAGAAACAGCGTCGCTCCGTTGTTAGTAAATACGGAGGCTGACTTGAGACTGCGTGCAACTCCGAGCAGCGCCGTCCGAAGCCAACGCCAGAAGAAAGGCCGCCTTAAGAGTGGCGTATTTAAGGGTCGCTTTTGACAGGGGCTCAAAAGGGGACCCTTAATATACTCCAAGACTGTGTTGAGGTCCCATGGAGGGACCACCTTCCTTTCGGCGGGCGCTCGTTGAACATACCGTCGAGAAGAAGACTTAGGGACCCATCTGAATTGATAGTCGACCCGTCTTCAAATCCCGATGAATCGAGAGAATGGCTGACTTGTAGTTGGCTATCGTTGCCTGCTGAAGTCCTGACCTGAACTTTTCTGTCAGAAAATCTGCCACTAGAGGCACAGGGGCTCTAGTGGGAGATGTATTTCTCATCGCACCATGCGTAGTAGGGAGCCAAACGCTGACTATACGTGCGGAGGGTAGACTCTCGTCTACCCCTGGCGATGAGAGAAGCAGCTTCTGATGAAAAGCCTCCCTCCGCCGCACGTTCCTGATAAGGGCCATGCAGCTAACTGCAGGTGCTCTAGTGGTAGACTTGGTACCTCTCCTCCGGGCATCCGGAGTAGATCTGGTAACTCGGGGAGTGCCGCTAGTAGATCCACCATCGGTCGAAACCACAGGTGTTTCGGCCAGAACGGTGCTATCAGAATGACGTTGCAATCCTCCTCCCGATCTTGGTCACCACCCTTGCGAGCAGTGAGATCGGGGAAAGCGTAAGCAGTCATTCCTCCCCAGTCTCACGGACAGAGCGTCCACGGCGAATGCCTGTGGGTCTGCGACCCTTGAGCAGTACACGGCAGCTGATGATTTCGATGAGATGCGAACAAATCTATCGAGGGTGGTACATCACCTCGAAGATCGTCTGGGCGACCTGCGGAGCAAGGGACCATTCTGTATTTTTTTTTTCC